>NC_141555.1:43787079-44115517 GCF_021556685.1 Rattus norvegicus | reverse complement strand
CCTTACCAGTAGCCAGTTGAACCCGTCGATCTGTAGTCCAATGGTAGCTCTTGCTGCCAATGGCTCCTTGTACCCAGGCCGTCCGGTCCCTGAGTTGTCCAAGGGCCTGGGTAAGGACTGAGTGCTGGGCTCCTGTGTCCAGCAGAAAGGTGACTGGCTGCCCCCCAACTTCAATAGTTATCCTGTGCTCAGGGGGTGGGTTCCTGTCCCTGACCTCCCTAATCTTCATCTAGGGCCAAGAGGGAAGTCTGTGGGTGGGGTCTTCGGAGCCCGCTGGGTTTCTTAGGGCAATCACTGGCCCAGTGTCCTCTTTCTTTGCAATAAGCACATTGATCCTTATCTAGCTTTGGCCCCTTTCGAACTCCCACCCTCTCTCCCCTTTTCTCTTGACCCTGAACTATGGCGGCCAAGATTCGACTCAACTATCTGCTTCTTTTTCGGTCTCGCTCATCCTTTTCTCTACCTTCCTTTTCTTTTTGTGTCTCTCTCTTGTTATAAATTCCTTCTGCCTCCTTAAGTAAATCCTGCAATGTATACCCTTGTAAATTTTCTCGTCTCTGTAGCTTGGCCCTGATATCTGGTGCTGCCTGCCAGATGAAGGATATGGAGACTTTGTCATTTGTCCTGGATCATCTGGATCATAAGGGTTATACATGCGATAAACTTCCTTATGTCTCTCTAGGAAGGCTGAAGGAGTCTCCGCAGCCTCTTGTACCACTTGTTTCACCTGAGCCAAATTGGTGGGGTGTCGTGCCGCCCCTCAGAGACCCGCTAGGAGTAACTGGTGATAAAGGTGTAGGTGTCTCCTAACTTCAGCCATGGTGAAATCCCAATCAGGTCTCATAAGTGGGAATGCGTCATCGATCTCTTCTGGCAGAAGGTGGGGCGTCCATTGTCCCCCAAAACATGTTTCCTGGCCTCCAAGAGCACTCTCTGCTTCTCCTCAGAGGTCAGGAGGGCCTGTAAAAGTTGCAGTATATCATACCAAGTGGGCTGATGGGTAAGCAAGACAGATTCTTTCAGGTCGGTGAGAGCCACCGGATCCTTAGAAAAGGGGGGGTTTGTGTTGTTTCCAGTTATATATGTTGGCCGCCGAGAACGGCCAGTATTGCATCTGGCCGCCAGCCCCTTCTCTAAGTGGAAAGGCCTGGGAGGTGGAGTCTGGCGCCACCTCGAGTCGTCTCCGCAGTCTTGCGGCCACAGGAGAAGGGGCCGCCTCATGTCTCGGTCAAGCAGGAGGCTCCACTTCCTCTTCTCTGGGCAGGGCTGTAGGTACAGGGTACGGAGGAGGTTCTTCCAACAGGAGATCTATAAGGGGGCAATTTGGGTCCGCTGGGAGGACAGGTTTTGGGGGAGGGACTTTGGGAGACTCTTCCTTAGTTAGAGCAGGATAGAGAGAGGAAGAAGCAACCAAAGGGTCAGGTGGGCTCAGGGAAACAGGTTTAGGTGAAAGAGGAAGCCTATTCGGGTCCACAAAGGGTTCTGCCCAAGGAGGAGGGCTAAATGCCAAGCTCTCCCAGGTGACAATGTAGGTCACCTGGTCAGGGTGTCAATAAGGCTTCTGGCGGAAATCAGGTCCTTAACCTGCACAATAGTGGTCTTGTTAAAAGTGCTGTTTACTGGCCATCCCACATCATAAGTGGGCCACTCGGACTTGCAGAGGGTCTGCCATTTTCCTTTCTTGATCTCGACTGACTGATCATGTCCTCGGTCTCGGACTTCCTTCCAATGGTCTAGAGTGAGAATCAAGGGGGTTATTAGCGATTGTCCCTTGGTAGCTTCAAAGAAAATCAGGGCACAAATTAGGCAGACAAATCCAACGATCAGACAAACAACAGACCGACGGGCACCGCGGATTCGAACTGAAACCCAAAACAAAAAGTCAGATGGAGGTGCCGAGGGTCCTGGACCCTCTCCTCCAACCAAAATGACATATCCCTCCGATACGGGCTGAGCCCCAAAGAACCAGGCTCCAAACACCCTTGGAATGTCTTCCAGGGCTGCAGGGGGAGAAGTCCGAGCTCGTCAGCTCCTTTTCTGACCCGCCCAAATGGAGGTGCTGAGGGTCCTGAACCCTGAGACACCGAAGGCCTTCAGCCTTCTCCTCCGAGCAAAACCCAGATCTGAGTCCAAAACTGAGACGAACTGAACACGCGCACAGGACAAGACAAGACAAGACAGGGCAAGACATGACAGATGGTGGCTGGCTTACCTCCCGGTGGGTGGTCGGTGATCTCTGGGCGGAGGATCTCCAGGTCCCGGGTGAGAGGACCTTTCCCTCAGGAGGAGACCACAAGTGCCCAATGACCAAGACGAGTCCACTCGGATGCAATCAGCAAGAGGGTTTATTGGAAAACACAGGTACCTGCGGGCACACAGTCTCCTCAGAGGACTTGCGCGCCCAGCAGCTCCAGCAAGGGGATTTTTATAGGGTTTGGGGAAGCAGAAGCGCCGTACAGAAGCAGATGCATAGCTACGGGGATTGGTGGATTTAAAAGAGGCATATAGACATCTTCACATATGATTGGTTATTTCACATGATGAGGTAATAAGGTATAGCTACACACATTGGCAGGTTTGAATCATATTCGAATGAGGTTGTAACATGGTAAAAGAGTACGTGCGGCTGGGACGTCCTAAATGTCAGGGGCTGGGGGCTTATCCCTTCCTGCCAGATGCGGTACTCCTAGTCTGTTCTGTATTGCTTTCCTTTTATGGTCTGTTAGTTTTAACGGTGACTCGGCCCTAAGTATCTGGGCGTGCCTGGGCTCGTTCAAGCCTGTTGCAGTTCTTAGTTAAGACTCATGGGGTGGGTCTTTCATTTGTAATACACATAAAATCCTAGTGAAAATAGAAACTTAATGTTCAGAAAAATAATTGGGATTGGTGCGCGAGAGGGTGGGGGACTTACATGTCATGTTTTCTGAGAATTCTTAGGTTGAGGTAGGTTTCGATATTGCTTTTTGAGGGAGACCCTCTGTAGAGCTCACTCACATCCATGTAATTGGTGCCCAGTTCTTGTCTGGGTCTCTTAGTGCACTCTGAAGGCTGATCCTCTCAGAGAGGTTTCCTTGGCTCACATCTGGACCTCTGCAGAAGTAGCTGCTCCATTATTATGAGGGAGCACATGTAGTCTTTGTAGGGAGCAGCACAGCAAAACAAAGATGGCGGGGACAGTCAGCCCTGTCTGAATGTAAACAATTTATCCTGCATGGACAGGCTTGTCCCCTCCTCAGGGCAGGTGTATGATCCGGCGCCCTCGAGTGGTGAACAATAGTACTGCGCATGTGCAGGTTTTGCACCTGGTGTCAGTTGGCCGGTAATATGCTAATGAGGGGGCGGTACCATTCTGGTGGGGTGATTTGTTCTCCGCCAATCCCTGGAGGATGAGTAGTGGGGTGATAGTGGGATGATAGTGGGATGACCCTTGCCCCGCCAATCACTGAAGGATTATTAGCATACTGCTGTGTATATAAGGAGAGCGAATTTGCCACTCGTGGTCCCCATATCAGCAATGAAGGTGTCCTGCAGTAAAGGCTGTTGACAAGGATTCAATGGTGTTGCTTCTTCCTTGCCGGAAGAGGTGGGCGCTGCTTCTCTGGTGTTCAGCCTCTTGCTTCTCTTTTGCTACCCTGAATAATAGGCTTCTGGTCCACATTGTAATCTGCTCATACTATAATAAAAATGATAATTGTGGTTTTTAATTCTCTCAGGAAATTTTTGTTCTATTAATATTGAAAAATTATGTGCTATTACCAAAAAAAAAAAAAAACTCATTTGGATAAATGTTCTCATTTCTGCCTTACTATTGGAAGTAGCTCAAAACATTAACTCTTTTGGAAGTTATTTCATTCTGTTGCAATGCCCTCACATGGGGAGAAACTGATTTACAATCTGTCTCAAAAAAATTGGCTGAACACCTTTTGATACCAGGAAACCAAAATATAAATATACTGGTTTTTTTCCTATTTAGTAATTGACATTTTCTGCTGTTATTATGCTGATTTTTAAACAGGTATAATTGTTTTTATATATAAATCATGTATAGATAAATAATTTCTCTATATAATATGAATTATGGCTTTGAAAAAATTGAAACCTTTACCTTCTTTTTCACAGAAGACTTATAAAAAGTCTTGACACCTGAGTTGACACCTAAATTTTGTTTTGATTCTTTTCTCTTGTCACATTGATTTTCTTAATTCTTCTTATAATAAAAACAGCATTTCAACTGGATAGTGGTGGCTCATACCTTTAATCCCTACACTTAAGAGGCAGAGGCTCGCTGATCTCTGTGAGTTCAAGAAATTCCTAATTAAATAACTAAATTCCAAATTAATCATCTAGCAGAGTGGCACCTGTGCTTGCAAATTGCTCTGCAGAGTGACAGATGAGAACTGAAGCGACCTCTGATCTACTGAGGTTCTCCAGAAGTGTGCTAAAAACAAGACAAAGCTCCATTCTGGGACTTGGTCAGGGTTTGAGATGGCGGGCTGTTCTTCCAGAGGACCCAGGTTTAATTCCCAGCATCCATACGGTTGTTCACAACTAACTAAAACTCCAGTTACAGAAGGTTCCATACCCTCTTCTGACCTCTAAGGACATCAGGATCACACATGTTGCAGACATACATGCAAGCTCAACGTTCAGATTCATAAAAATATTAAGAGGAAGAGAGAGACATTCTCTAGTACTTCACTTGTGCTTTCTACATTCTTCTGTCACACCACGGAGGTCAACCAACCAAACTCAGACACAGGAGTCTTACAGAGATGGTAAATCTTACAAATAGCAAAGGAAGGGTATTTCACACTTATAAACATATAATTTAGATGAGCGCCTCTTTCAGGGTAGTACAGTTCATAAGGGAGTAAAGTAAGCCAGGCCCACCCTGTCTATATTCCCAAGACCATGTTCCAGCTCTCGACACAAGGGCTTTTCACTCAAATGCTTCTTTAAAATTCTTTCTTGCAGAGGAGTTGGTTAAATTGAAAGAGGGAGGTAATGAAACCTTACTGAAGGCAACACAAAATTAGGTGGGAGATTAGAAAAAAATTACAATCTTTTAAGTAATGTTTGTTTGAGGAGGAAGACGTGGGTGGGGAGGTATTTGAGACAGGGTCTTGGTGTGTAGCTTTGCCTGTCCTCAAACTCAAAATCCTCCTGACTCAGGCTCTCAAGTGGTGGAACAGTGTTGTACAGTAAGGTTTCTTAGGACTTATTTGGTAGTGACAAAGATTGACCCCAAGGCTTTGTGCATGCCAAGTAGCCCTCTAGTGTTAAGCTATATCCTCGGCCCTTGGACTATTGAGACAGGTTGCCTTACAAAGTTTCCCAGGTTGGTTTTGATCTCAGGATCTTCCGGCCTCTGTCTCCTGCACCACCACTCCAAGTTTAGTTAAGTTTATTCTGCTTTCCACACCCTGAAATGGACATGTAGCACACAGGCATCTGTTAGTGTCTTTGCTATTGGGATGTGTCATAGTCAGCTTCGATTGTCATGCTGGACTTCCAGAGCCCTGATTTTTTTTTTCTTTTTTGGTTCTTTTTTTCGGGGCTGGGGACTGAACCCAGGGCCTTGCGCTTCCTAGGCAAGCGCTCTACCACTGAGCTAAATCCCTAACCCCGAGTATTTCTCTGTATAGACTTGATTATCCTGACCATGCCTTTAATCCCAGCACTAGGGAAGCAGAGGCAGGTGTATCCCTGATTTTCAGCTCAGTCTGGTCTACAGAGAGTTCCAGGTTGGCCAGCGATATACAAGGAAGCTTCTGCTACATCGTTTCATCCTAACGTGTTCTTTAACAGGCAAAGTTTAGTTTATTAATATTTCCTTGTATGAATGAAGTTTTCTTGTCTTTTCTTTTCTTTTTTTTTTTTTTTTTTTCATCTCGGTCTTAACGTTTTTAACTATTTTCTTGTTTTACAGGTAGCTCCATGATCTATTTTGATTGTCTTTCTATGTAAGTTTTGAAATAGTCAAAGTTTCTATTAGATATCTGACTGTCAGGTTTGTGTAACACTAGTGTTATTGCAAAGAGCTCTCTCTGCTCTATTGAATGTCAGCTTTCAAGATCAATTAGGCATTTTGGGGGCTGTGAGATCCATTCCTAGATTCTTCCTTTGTGTTTTGTGTTTGCCAATACTGGAACTGCACATTAAATCTCAATTTGGTAAACAGATTCTCCCTGCCTTACCACTCGTTTCCAGGTTGTTTTGCCTCTTTTAATTTCTTTGCATTCTTTTCCTAGTTTTAGAATTATATTATATTTAGAATTATATATATATACATATATATATATATATGTTTTTTCCCATTTATTATTATTTATTTTAACTTAATTCACTTTACATCCTGCCCACTGCCCCCTCCTGGTTTCCCCCTCCCAAATTCCTACTTCACATTCCCAATTCCTTCTCCACTGACTAGGTAGGGTTCTTCCTGTATATCCCCCGACCATTACACATCATGTCTCTAAAAGACTAGGCATATTCACTGCCCCTGAAACCAGACATGACAGCCCATTTAGAACATATCCCACATGCAGGCAACAGCTTTTGGGAACACCCACCCCAAGATGTTCAGAACCCAAATGAAGTCCAGGCTGCATTTGTGCAGGGAGGCCTAGGTCTTACCTGTGTATGTTCTTTCATTGGTTGTTCAGTCTCTGAGAGCATCAAAGATCTGCATTTGTTGATTCTGTTAGTCTTTTTATGGTAACCAAGTCCCCTCCTGGTCCCCAAATCCTTCCTTCTAATTCTTACATAAGAGTCCTCAAGTTCTGCCTGCTGTTTGTCTGTGGGTACCTACATCTGTCTGAGTCAGCTGCTCAATGGAGCCTCTCTGTGGACATCCATGCTAGATTCCTGTCTGCAAGCACAACAGAGCATGATTAATGGTGTTAGGGTTCAGTGTTTGCCCATGGGATGCACCTCTAATTCGACCAGTTATTGGTTGGCCATTTTCTAAGTTTTGATCCATCCCCTGTCCCTGCATTTCTTGAAGACAGGAAAGTTTTTGGGTCAAGTCTCTTGGATGGGATTGTGTCTTTGTTGTTACACTGAGGTTCCTGCCTTAGCTACAGGTGGTGGCCTCTTTGGGTACCATATCCCCAGTGCTGTGAGTCACAGCTAAGGATGCTCCCATTGATCTTGGTCACTTCCCTTATCCCATTTCTGTCTCATCTTGGAGTTGCCCACCCCTAACCCTGTCAGTTGCAGATTTCCACTCATTCTCATGGCCATTTGGCCATCCCTTCTTTTCCTCCCCACACCAGTTCCTGAATTCCCCCCATTACCTTTCTCATCCCCTCTTCCAACCCGTCCCCTCCCTCCATCTGACTCTAATGAAATTTTTATTCCCCCTCTAAGTGAGTTTCAAGCATTCTCAATTGTGCCTTCCTTCTTGATTAGCTTCTTTGGGTCTGTGGAATGTAGCATGAGTATCCTGTGTTTTATGGCTAATATCATTTATTAGTGAATACATACCAGGCATGTCCTTTAGGGATTGGGTTACATCACTCAGGACGATGTTCTCCACCCATTTGCCGGCAGAATTCATGATGTCTTTTTCTTTTTAATAGTTGAATAGTATTTCATTCTGTAGATGTACCATGTCTTCTGTATCCATTCCTCAGACAAGGTTGTTTTCAGGTTCTGACTATCATGAATAAAATTGAGTAAGTGTGTGTGGGATGGTAGAGCATATTTTGGGTATATGCTCGGAGTGGTATAGTTATGTCTTGACTTAGAACTATTCCCAGTTTTCTGAGGAACCCCCAAATGGCACTCCCACCAGCAATGGAGGAATGTTCCCATTGCTCACATACTCACCAGCTGAGTTTTTATTGATGTGAAGGTCAAGTCCAGGTCTCACACAGGGTGAGCTTTTCTCTACCACAGAGCTGCTCCCTTAGCCTCTATGTATGGTTTAAAATAATTTCCCTGCATTATTGTAGAAATATTTTTATTGGTACTCCATACACCTAGGACTTCCTTTTTACTTTAAAGGATCAGGGAAGCATGCTCTGAGGTACAAAAGTGTCTAAATAGCATTGCTATTTCCCTATACCTCTTTTATTCTTAGGACTAGTTAGCCATTCTATTTCCAAGAATGTAAGAATACAAGTCTCCTGTAACCATAAGGTTCGAAGTGACAGAGTCTGGATTCCAACTCAGATCAAAACCAGTTATTTTTGTACCTCCTGTCTCCAGGATTGTAATATCTTTAACTGTGAATGAAAATGAGAATGGCTGCTTTTCACACTCTAAGATGAAAATTGTCATAACCTAAAGAGTACCATGTGCAATAATATGTGCACTAAAACTCACTGAAGACCAGTGACTGAGCACCCATACTTCTGACAGCTGAGAAAGTTGTGTCCTGTCACTCATGAGCACTGAGAATATTGTCAGTCCAAGTGGATTTCATGCACTTTGCCGACCACACATCATAGCTTTTGCAATGGGGAGTACCAGCTGCTGGAAGTCATGAACTCATGACTGCTGGAGCTGTGCTCACTGTTGATGCCTGTCACTGTGAGAATATCATGCAGCATATAACTAGTCAGAGTACAGGCTATAATTTCTTCTGAGGTCGTACAGCTTTTACATTATTATATGTTGCAGATTTTCTGTCTATTCATATTGCAGAGAACATTAGTACTCTCAAAAATCAGTTTGATCTGAGGGATTATAGGAATAAATGCAAATATTTTAGGTGCAAACCTCCGGCATAATTCAGCTTACTCCACAGTTTGGATTTTGAAAACAATATCTGCTCCGTTTTGCTTTTTATCTAAATTTGGGTTGAAAAGTGTAAATTATCAGAGTAGGTGACTTTTGATAGAATAGACACCCTTCACATGCTGCCCCATTAAGCACCCTTCAAAAAGAGATGGATTGCTCTTTGGTGCTCTGGTTTCCTGCTTTTCACTCCTCTTCCTTCTTATTTCACTTTCATTCCTATCATGGCTGTGGCTCCACAGCTCTTATGAAATTTATTTTTATTTTAAATTCAATAGATGTCAGTTCTATAAATTTGTCCCGTATATTCTGCTTCAAATTGTAGATGTGTAAGAGAGAGACTCCTCTCGTAGAATAGCAATGACTTGATTTTCTGTCATTCTTACCATTACTAAAGTGGACTAGGAGGGTAAGCCAAGAGAGAATAAGTTGTTATTGCTTGACTAAAGTGCTGGTACTATCCTTCCAGTATGTCCTCTGAATACCAAAGGAGGAGGAGGACTTAAAGGAGGAACATTCTTTATTAGGGAAATAGGGAAGATAAAAAAATGAGACCCAAATGTAGCATGGGTGCATCATTGAAATCTGAGATAAAATATTACCTACTCTGGAATAGTCTGTGTAGTTATTTAAAAGTCAGTACATCTACATTTGTTTCCTACAAGTTTCATAGAATAAATGGACTTAGAGGAAGCTGCTCTCACCATCTTAACAATTGTATTATTAAGAAAAGGCAAAAATCAGGAAATGGAGGAAGATTAGTAAACTGTGTTTGTTTCAGTATTAATTTACTTTCCTCTGACAATAATTTATATTTATTTCTTCAGTATCTAATAAACAGCATGCACTTTCATTAATAAGACTTGATACTACTTATGCACACTTGACAAACACCAGCGTGTGACTTACTGAATATATGCCTATTATTCTGTACAAGTCCTCACTTACTAGTAAGCTAGTAAACTTATTATTATTATTATTATTATTATTATTATTATTATTATTATTAAAAATGAAATAAAATTTTAGTTTACACGGTTTATCATAAACATTTCATTTTAAAAGTTGTGAATTTATCATCAAATATCTTGTCTTTTAATCTCTATATTCATTTTGTTTTTTAAATATTGAAGACTGGATTTCATTCCATTCCTGAATTTGCTTTATTTTTGCAAACCTTGGTAGATAAATTGTGAGTGGGTTTTAATGACCTGTGAAGCTGATAATCCCTACTACTTAGCTGACCTCTGAACAAATCCTAATGTACCTAGATAACAAATTATGTGTTAGACACTTAGAATTCAAATTCATTGTTCTAATACAAATATTTAGACCAATATGATTCTGAAGAAAATTCTTATTACTTTCTCAGTACTTTATTGCTGTGAAGAGACAATATCATCACAGCAATTATAATGAAGAAAAACATTTAATTGGGGCTGGCTTACAGTTTCAGAAGTTTAATCCATTTTCATGGTGTGAAGCATGACAGTGTACAGGCATATTGATGCTGAGAAGGAGGTTAGAGTTCTACATCTTGATCCACTGGGGACATAAGGAAACTGTATATTACACTGAGCCTAGCATGAACATATTAGACCTAAAAGCCCGTCTCTTCCTACAAGGCCACACCTCTTAATAGTGCCATTCTCTTTGGACCCAGGTTTCAGTCTTTTGGGCCAAACCTATTCAAATAACCACAGTGAGTATAGTTTAAACCTGTAGATTGTTTCCTATCCAAACAGAGCCTTTCTGTTCTGTTCTCTTCTTTCTTTTCTTCATCTTCTTCTTACTCCTTTTTTCTTCTTCCTTCTCTTTCTCTATATTCTTCCTTTTTGATAGATCCAATTAGGATCACTTTCGTTTACCTCCTACTAACTTCCTAAAGGAAGCTAAGTAAGTCATATGCTGGTGTATATCTATTTAATAAACCAGCTCTGGGGTGGGCATATAGATTGGGAACACTGGCTTGTAGTATCTCTTGATTTCCATAACATAAATTTTTCCATCAGACCCAGTTTTTGCCACTGACTGCTGCATGTGGAGTTGAAAGAAGATGTGCAGTGGAGCAGCAATGCACAGTGTTTCTGTAATGTAGATAGAAGTATGCAACCAAAGAAGGGTAGAGAAAAACAGTTTAAAACCAGGAAGAAGTGATATATTCTGAGTGTCTATTATTTTAACATATACCTAGCTGTGAGTTTATGTGCCTTACCATTTAATAATGATTGTGTCAGCAAACAGTTATGTATCTTATGAGATAAGACATACTGACTCCAGTTGTTCTAGACCTGCAAGTTATCAGTTCTATCTGACTGGGCAATTCTGGTGTCAGTAAATGTCTGAGCATTTATTTGACTAAAATAATGATCCTGAGGCCCAAGAAGGCATTCAGAAATCAAGACCTATGTCGTTACAATGTTATTTCAAGTGGTTACAAACTATCTTGTGTTTTGTCTTATATCTTATAAACCCTAAATATAAGCAACAATTTTTTAAACATAACACAATTTCATACCTAAAGCCTTTTCAAAAACGTCTTCAAACTTTAATGACCTCACTTTATCCTCCTAGTATTCACAATACTGTTTATTTCTTTTTCTAGAAATATCACAAATGCTGTGGGCGTGCATTTCCTTCTCTGGGAAACTCCCATTCTGCTTGATGTTTTTGCCACTCCTTGTACTTCATTTGAACTCAGAATCACTTATGTAGCAAATATCAGTTACTCAGTAAATTATCAGTTATTTTTGGATCATTCCATACTCAACTCATTAATAACTTTAAAATAATCTGTAAATACTTGTTTAATAGGACAAATTGTGGAGAATGCATGAGACAGTATGAGAAACTGACCACAATTTAAAAGTTTTTGAGGTTAGATCATGTGTACCATTATTTTTCCTGGTAATTCAGAACCAGCTTATTGGTTATCTAGCCATATCTTGAAACTGGAGAACATCATGGGGACTCAGGAAGTTACCAGAGGAGGATTTCAGAGAGCAAATGGCACTCAAAACCAAAAAGTTTAAATTGTATAACTATGTTTACAAATTATTTTTATTCTGATTTGATGTGCTTTATTGTGTTCTCAGAATAAAGTCAAAAGTTTCCACCGTAAAGACAGATTAGCCTTTGTATGGGTGATGCCTCAGTTGGGGGAGGCGGGAGGGAAAATCATGGATCTCTGTAGCTTGAGGGAAGCTCGGCTCCATAAATATAAAGGACAAATAAGTGCCTCATCACAGCCTCTGTTGTGTTCTCAGCACTTTCTTAGGAGTCCTCTGTGCTCCTGAAGGGTAAGAATTGATGATCCAGTGTGTGAAGGAGGCTCTAAAGTAAAAAAAAAACACCCCAGGTGCTGTTGGAGAGACAGTTGTGCAGGCCTTTCCTGTTGTTTCTGCATTGTTTACCCCCCCACATCTTTTATCCTAAACTTTCACCTAGTGGTAGAAGTTTATATTTCATGTTTAGACATCCAAAAAGTACACTGAACTGTTACAGACCCCTAGTAAACATTTGTATATTTTTATATACGGTTAGTTCAATGATTGTTGTGGCACATCAGAGAAGTGATATTTGTTATTAACCATTGTTTGACAATGATTCTTTTAAGGATGTTTATTTTAACATTTTGATTTCTTTATGCCGTTATGAAGAATCTACCTTCACTAAAGAACTGTAATTCAATCTAGTAATCTTTTTTTCCTTTTCCTCTTCTCTCCTCTTTCTCCACAACGAGGTCACTCTGACACCATGGTGGTCTTTTACCTGTGGTCATCTTTTGCATCGTCAGTTCCTGATATACCCTCATCTGGGATCTCAAGATGGACTGGGGTCTCTTTGATAAGAATGCAGGAGAAAATAATTTCCTCTGGGAAGAAATTGTATACCCTCAAAAAGCATGTATGGAATGTTTACACTTATCTTAGATATATCTGTAGTTAGGTCATACAGCAGTACTGACACAGGTCTAGTTAACTAATATGATTACAAAACAATTATCTCAGATACCAATCTAGTCCACAAAACACCTTATCTTGTTTGTTTGCTGTGTGGTAGATGCAGTGGGAATAGAATTGAAGACCCAGAAATGAACCCACACACCTATGGTCACTTGATTTTTGACAAAGGAGCCAAAACCATCCAATGGAAAAAAGATAGCATTTTCAGCAAATGGTGCTGGTTCAACTGGAGGGCAACATGTGGAAGAATGCAGATTGATCCATGCTTATCACCCTGTACAAAGCTTAAGTCCAAGTGGATCAAGGACCTCCACATCAAACCTGATACACTCAAACTAATAGAAGAAAAACTAGGGAAGCATCTGGAACACATGGGCACTGGAAAAAATTTCCTGAACAAAACACCAATGGGTTATGCTCTAAGATCAAGAATCAACAAATGGGATCTCATAAAACTGCAGAGCTTCTGTAAGGCAAAGGACACTGTGGTTAGGACAAATCGGCAACCAACAGATTGGGAAAAGATCTTTACCAATCCTACAACAGATAGAGGCCTTATATCCAAAATATACAAAGAAGTCAAGAAGTTACACCGCAGGGAGACAAATAACCCTATTAAAAAATGGGGTTCAGAGATTAACAAAGAATTCACAGCTGAGGAATGCCGAATGGCTGAGAAACACCTAAAGAAATGTTCAACATCTTTAGTCATAAGGGAAATGCAAATCAAAACAACCCTGAGATTTCACCTCACACCAGTGAGAATGGCTAAGATCAAAAATTCAGGCGACAGCAGATGCTGGCGAGGATGCGGAGAAAGAGAAACACTCCTCCATTGTTGGTGGGATTTCAGACTGGTACAACCATTCTGGAAATCAGTCTGGAGGTTCCTCAGAAAATTGAACATTGAACTGCCTGAGGATCCAGCTATACCTCTCTTGGCCATATACCCAAAAGATGTCCCAACATATAAAAAAGACACGTGCTCCACTATGTTCATCGCAGCCTTATTTATAATAGCCAGAAGCTGGAAACAACCCAGATGCCCTTCAACAGAGGAATGGATACAGAAAATGTGGTACATCTACACAATGAAATATTACTAAGCTATCAAAAACAACGGCTTTATGAAATTCGTAGGCAAATGGTTGGAACTGGAAAATATCATCCTGAGTGAGTTAACCCAATCACAGAAAGACATACATGGTATGCACTCACTGATAAGTGGCTATTAGCCCAAATGCTTGAATTACCCTAGATGCCTAGAACAAATGAAACTCAAGACGGATGATCAAAATGTGAATGTTTCACTCCTTCTCTAAAAGGGGAACAAGAATACCCTTGGCAGGGAAGAGAGAGGCAAAGATTAAAACGGAGACTAAAGGAACTCCCATTCAGAGCCTGCCCCACATGTGGCCCATACATATACAGCCACCCAATTAGACAAGATGGATGAAGCAAAGAAGTGCAGACCGACAGGAGCCGGATGTAGATCGCTCCTGAGAGACACAGCCAGAATACAGCAAATACAGAGGCGAATGCCAGCAGAAAACCACTGAACTGAGAATAGGACCCCCGTTGAAGGAATCAGAGAAAGAACTGGAAGAGATTGAAGGGGCTCGTGACCCCATATGTACAAAAATGCCAAGCAACCAGAGCTTCCAGGGACTAAGCCACTACCTAAAGACTATACATGGACTGACCCTGGACTCTGAACTCATAGGTAACAAAGAATATCCTAGTAAGAGCACCAGTGGAAGGGGAAGCCCTGGGTTCTGCTAAGACTGAACCCCCAGTGAACTAGACTGTTGGGGGGAGGGTGGCAATGGGGGGAGGGTTGGGAGGGGAACACCCATAAGGAAGGGGAGGGGGTAGGTGGATGTTTGCCCGGAAACCAAAGAATTATTATTAAGTATTATATAAATAAAAAAAAACTGAAAAAAAAAGAAAAAAAAGTGAGTGCCAACCCAATCAGAGTGGGAGAAAAAATATATTTGTTATATATTGTATATAATATATTTTATATATAATATATTATTTTGATTTTACTGGCATATTAGAGTTACAGGGCTATGAGATGCTGAATTTTAAATGAAAAGAACAAGAATCCTTACACAGATGATTTAGTAAAGGTTAAGTTGGTGATTAGAGCTTGAAAACATTAAGCCATGAACTGGGAATCTAGCTGTCTGTATCCAATCCCAGCTGTACATCGACTAGTCCATTCAGACAGCAAAAACCACAGAGGATTATCAAAGTAAGAGTGTTAGATTACATTAGCTCTTTGCAGAGGATTATCAAAGTAAGAGTGTTAGATTACATTAGCTCTTGATATTTTATTGGCCTAAAGTTCTTCTGTGGATAGCATAGAGTTTGAATTAATAATTTTTAAGGATTTATATATTTATTTCATGTATATGACTACACTGTACCTGTCTTCAGACACACCAGAAGAGGGCATCGGATCCCATTACAGATGATTGTGAGCCACCATGTGGTTGCTGGGATTTGAACTCAGGACCTCTTGAAGAGCAGTCAGTGCTTTTACCTGCTGAGCCATCTCTCTAATCCTGAGTTAATGTTTTGACTTATACCACGATGTCACCATTATGTCAGATTTGTGTTTTGAAAATTATGTGACTGTGGGGTGAGGGGTAGAGAATGCTGCCTGCGGGGATTGGACAGCATGTGTGAGCAGAATGCTGTGTGTATAGGGGCCTCGGATGAGCCCTTGCAGGGACGCAGTGATCCTCACATGAGAATTTAGGAAACATCACTGAGCATTGAACATACTTTTTATAATTTCACCTAAAGAGAAACAAGGGGCAGGGCTAGGTGACAGCATGCAGGCACAAGCAGGCACATGATACAGATTTCAGTCCCTAGTACTGGGACTAGGAAAGAAAGAAAGCAGGGTCAGGTAAAGCTGCTTCATATTCACCATATGTGTGCTTTTTATGACTGTGGTCGTGTTTGGTATACACTGGGGCACATTTGTTTCCTGTGCTCACTGTGTAAGGTCAGTGTCTCTATATCAGTGTTAGTTTGTTTTCTGTCATAGACTTCTCATTTGTAGACTTCCATACAGTTAGATTGACAAATAGATTCTGTCAGTCAGTTTCTTTATTATTACATATTTTTTTTTATTAACTTGAGTATTTCTTATATACATTTCGAGTGTTATTATTACATATTTTAAAGCTTTAGAAAATAATGTTATACTGTTTGAAAAATAATTGCAACTTCATAAGACAAAAGTGAAGAAGCCATTGTGCAGTCCAGTTTACCTTCATTCTGAAATCCTGTTATAGTGTCATACAAATTCTGCCTGCCTCCTCCCAATGGGGAACTTAGATTGGGTGTTTGTGTAATGAAACTGGGAATGGGACCATGAAAGGGTTAAAAAGAGGCCTTAAGGCAGGAGGGGATGGGAGTGTTCGCCACCTGTGACATGAAAATAGAAGAGCAGCCACTGTGAGGCTAGAGGAGGGGTTAGGGCAAGTTGGCAGGAACGAATCTGAAGAATTCTGAATGAAGACTGAGGAGATGTCATACGGAATCCTTTTGCTGATTTTTGCTTGCATATTTTTTTTATTTAAAAGCTAATTATCAGCTCATTGATAATGTTTAAAACTGACTAATCAAAACATTTAAAATAATGGAGGCAAATGGGATGGATAATTACAAATATTTTTCTCTAGGGAGTGGAGAAAGAGAGCAGTAAAAGGGGACCTGTTGTAGGTTCTTGTTAACCTTCTAGTGGTGATTAATACTCTTGGCTAAAGTTAAAATAGGTTTGGAGGAATGGATCAGTACCTAAGGAAACCTGTTGATCTTGGAGAGGAACTTGTTCAGTTCCCAGTACCCCTTGATCGCTCACAGCCATCTGCAATTCCAATGCCAGGAACTCATTGTCTTCCACTAGCTTCTGAAGGTAAGAGGGGCACACAAGGTACACACACATATATGTATATAAGCCAGCAAACACTCACACACATAAAAGAAGAATACTTTTAAACAGTAAATTTAAAAAAATATACTACAGCTTAGTACCTAGGAGTTCTAGTTACCAAAATGTCACAGCCTTGAAATACATTTTAAAGTGCTAATTTTGCTTAGTAATAAAGAAATTCTGTGTTCTGTGATCTGTTGGCAGTTGTGTATTTAAGAATCTTGGATAAACTGCATTAGAGGAATACTATGATCAGTGATGCTTCTTCAATCCAAGCCTTGATTTATTTTTTAACAACAAAAATAAAGGCAACAGTTATGTGTGGGATGAAGAAATTACAGTCTACACATTGTGTCTGACTCTGATATCTGGGAGAGAGAAGTGCTTCTAGTTGAGATTTCAACATCTCAGTCTTTCAACTAGTATTACTCTGACTACCATTCATTGACCATGACTCTTTATATTTCTGAGTCAATACATGTGATTAGAAGGCAGTTCTCTTTTCTATAACTTCTTTCATTTTCTCTTATTTTTAACAAGGTTTTTGCTACTTAAATTGGATATTTCTATACTTTCATTACAAATGTTATGTACTTTTCCAATTTCCTGTCCATAAGATCTATAGGCGGTCCCCATCCAATTCCTTTATAACCACCCTTACTGCCCCCTGACATTCCCTTGAAGTGGGAGTTAACCTAGGGATGAAACCAAAGGGCTTCTCCTTCCTTTGGTGCCCAACAAGGCCTTCCTCTCCTACATAAACAGTTGGAGCACTAGGTCTGTCCATATACATTCTTTGAATATTGGTTTAACCTGAAATTTCTGGTTCCACGGCATTGATGTTCTTACGGTGTTGTACGCCTCTTCAGCTCTTGTAATCTTTTCTCAAAATCTACCAGCAAGAGGTCCATTCTCAGTTCACTGGTTTGACACTAGCTTTTTCTACTGTATTCTACGTGCTCTAGCTGTATCTCTGGAAACATCAATATCCTGTTCCTGGCAGCATGCCTTTCTAAGCTTCAACACTCTTATGTAGTTTTGGTGGCTGGATATATATATATATATATATATATATATATATATATATATATATATATATATATATTGGTGGCTCCTACACCTATGAGATTAGGTATAATGTTAACATTTATTCCTTGTAAAAAGCTCAATTACTTAGAATACACAAATGACAAGGCCAAATGGACTCCCTCCTGTTCTTATGAAACTAATAATGTTGAGGTGTCCCTGAACCTGAAGCCATTCCTCTCCTTGACCATCCAAATGAATCTCATGTTTTGTCTGAAGAAAGAACCATGATAAAATATCCAAAACCCTCAAGTCTGGCACTGGGAAAACAGCATGTTAGAAATTAGAGAATTGACATCTAATGGGACTACAGAACCGCATTCTATTGTCCATGATGTCTTTTGGTCTACTGATGACTCATATTTTTTTGATAAAATAAGGATTTGGGAGTTAATCATTTGAAGTAGGTACAGATTATTTACACTGTTATATTCATTCTCTAACTGTGCCACCTTGGTTGCCAAAATCGTTGCAAAAAAACAGAAAAGGAAAACAGAATATTTGAGTACACATTCAGGAATATTATAAAGTCCCCTATCAAGGAATGTACAATAAGAAAATGTAATAAAATATTCATTAAATTAAAGGTCTATAGGGAAAATATGTGCCCTTGCGAAACAGAGAAAAACTAGGAAATTGAACTGTATGTCACAGGAATGGACCTGGGAATAAAATTATTATCCAGAAGAATCTCTTCCACTCCATGTTCCTAGCTCTTTTGTACCCATACCAAGCCCCTATCTTTCTCCATACAGAGCATGTAACCAATAATGAAGCAAAGAGTATTCTGTAGCTTTAGAGATATGTAGTATTAAAGTTTTCTCTTGTGTAACAGGAGACTCTCTTGTAAAGTGCACCCTCAAATCAGGTCAGTGTAAATATAGCAGTTCAGCAGGTACGTCACTGTAATTCTCGGTGATATCATCATTAGGTCATCCCTGAAAAATATTGTATCCTGCAGAGACCGAGCTTCTTTTGTGATGTCACAAGTGTTGTCCTGACTGCAATTGAATCGCAGATATTCCTTCAGTACCTCTAGGGTTTACTAATTGGCTCCTAATTCAGAGTAAAGAACCATTTGCGAGGGAGAACAAAGAGGAAGATGGTATCAGAGATGGCGAGAAGGAAGCTGCCCTTCTGTCTTTTTATAAAAAAAGGAAGAAGTACTTGGTCTATGGGAAAGCTCGGTGAGTCCAGCGTAGGGGTTGAGTGAATTCTCTGAAGAGATAGCCTTGATCTGATCCTTCCACATATGGGAATCAGGAGATGGGAGCCTCTCACAAGCGTCTGGACTTCCCTACTTGTAATGGTTCCTGGATGTCAGAGAGCTTATATCATTAATTTCTTACAAAATCCAAGAGTTAGGATGGGCATTGTTGTTTACCTGAGAGCTCATGACTTTTTTTCTTTGCCTTGTTGTTCACATGCGGTTAAAGCCCCTTCACCTCTTGTAATACTTTGTCAAAATCTACCAACAAGAGATTCATTTTAAGTTCACTGGTTTGCCACTAGCACTCACTTCTGAATTTTTTCTAAGGAAACATCTATATCTGGTTCCTGGCAGAATGCACTTCTTTGCTTCATCAATATTATCTAGTTTTGGTGGCATGCATATATGTGTGTGTGGCTCCTGCAGTGAGGAAGTAAGGTGGAATTTTAACATGGATTCTGCTCAACTAGGTTAAGAATATAGAATCCGGGTTGGGGATTTGGTGCAGTTTAAGAGCGCTTGCCTAGTAAGCCCAAGGATCTGGGTTCGGTCCCCAGCTCTGAAAAAAAATGTAGAATTCACAAATGAAAATGCCATATAGACTCCCTCCTGTCCTTATGAAGTTATTGAAGTTCAGGGTTCCTTGGACTTCACTCATTCTTCTCCCTGCCCATCCTCCTGAATCTTTTGTTTGGCCTGAAGAATGAATCATGGAAAAGCATCCAAAACCCTCAAATCTGTCCGTGGGACACTGGAAGATTGATACTGTAGTACTGATATCAAAAAGGTCTAGAGAAACAAATTAGATACTCTATGTGGTCCTTTGCTTTACTGATGTCTGAAAATTTTTGAAAAAAAATAAGGATTTTGGAGTTTACTATTTGTTTTTTTTTGTTTTGTTTTGTTTTGTTTTGTTTTTGGTTCTTTTTTTTCGGAGCTGGGGACCGAACCCAGGGCCTTGTGCTTCCTAGGCAAGTGCTCTACCACTGAGCTAATTCCCCAACCCTGGGAGTTTACTATATGAAGTACGTACACAATATTTACACTGTTATACTCACTATGTACCTAGGCCCCTTTTTTTGCTATAATCATTGCAAAAAATTGAATTGGAAAACAATTTTTGAGTACACATTCAGCAATATATATATATATATATATATATATATATATATATATATAATGTCTCCTTTCAAGGAATGTAGAAAAAATATTAATACAATATTTCATCAATTGAAGATCTGTAGGGAAAATACTTGCCTTTGAGAAACAGAGAAAACCTAGGAAATTGAAGTGTATGTCACAGGAATGGACCTGGGAATAAAATTACTATCCAAAAGAATCTCCTCTGTTCCATGTTCCTAGACTTTTTCTACCCATTCCAAGCCCCTGACTAACTTTGTCCATTCAGGGCACGTAAACACTAATGAAGCAAAGAGAAGTATCTAGCTTTAGAGAGATGTAGTATATAAAGTTTTCCACTGTGTCACAGGAGAAACTGCTCGAAAAACTACTCTCGAATCTGTTCAATGTAAGGAAAGCTGTTTTGCAGGTAGGCCATGGCAGTTCTCAGTGACATCACCATAGGTCATGCCTGAAAAATCTCTTGTATCCTGGAGAGCCCCAGCCTCATCTGTGATGTCACAAGCGTTGTCCTGACAGCAACTGCCTTTCAGATATTCCTTCAGTACCTCTAGCGTTTACTAATTGGCCTCTAATTAAGAGTAAATAGCCATTTGGCAGTGAGAAGAAAGAGGGTAAAAAGAACAGTGATGGGGAGAAAGAAGTTGGCCTTCTGTATTTGTATCAAAAACGAAGAAATACTTGGTCCATTGGAAAGCTCAATGTGTCCTGGTTGGGGGTTGAGTGGGTTTGCTGAATAGATATCCTTTATCTGAGCGTTCAACATATGGGATTCAGGAACTGAGAGCCTCCCAGAAACATCTGAACATCACTGCTTGTTATGGTTCCTTGAAGTCAGAGAGTTTATATCATTAATTTCTTTATTCCAAATCCAAGGGTTGGAAAAGGCCCATTTGTTTCTTGAGAGCTCATGGCTTTTATAAGTTTTCCGAGAAGAGAAAGGTCCTAAGGAAGAAGGGAAAAACAAGTATTGTGTCCTCAGCTCAGAGCATATTCCTCCTTGCTTTGGATTCCTATAGTGCAGTTTGTGTCTGACACTGATATCTAGGAGAGAGAAGAGCTTCTATTTGAGACTTCATCATCTCAGTCTTTCCCCTAGTATTACTCTGACTACCATTCCCTGATAGTTACCCTTTAGATTCTGAGTCAATAGGTGTGATTAGCTGGCAGTTAACTTTTCCTTTTTTCTCTCATTTTTTTTTATTTTTTAGCAATATTTATTGCTTTTACTAATTGGATATTTTTATATTTACATTTCAAATATTATTTCAAAGGTTCCTGTCCATGTGATTCCTAAACAGTCCCACAAACCTTCTTCTATAAACCCCATTACTGCACCTTGACATTCCCTTGAACTGGGAGGCAAACCTAAGGAAGAGCAAAGGGGGGCTGGAGAGATGGCTCAGCGGTTAGGAGCACTGACTGCTCTTCCAGAGGTCCTGAGTTCAATTCCCAGCAACCACATGGTGGCTCACAACCATCTGTAATGGGATCTGATGCCCTCTTCTGGTGTGTCTGAATTTACAGTGTACTAAGGAAGAGCAAAGGCTTCTCCTTCCATTGCAGCCCAACAAGGCCATCCTCTGCTACCTGTGCAGCGGGAGCCATAGGTCTGTCCATACACAGTCTTTGAATATTGGTTTAGTACCAGAAAGCTCTGCTTAGTTGAATTGTTGTTCTTATGGGGTTGAAAGTCCATTCAGCTCTTGTAGTCTTTTCTAAACATCTACAAAGATGAGTTCCATTTTCAGTTCTTTGGCTTGCCACTAGCATTCACTTCTGTATTTGACATGATCTAGCTGTGTCTCTCAGGAAAGATCTATGTCCAGTTCCTGGCAGCATTCTCTTCTCTTCTTAGCTTCAACAATCCTATCTAATTTTGGTGCCTGATATATATATATATATATTTGATTGCTCCTTCTACTAAGAATTTTGATGGAATATTTACTTAGATTCTGTGTAACTAGGTCAAGAATATAGGATCCACTAATGACAATGCCAAATAGTCTCCCTCCTGTTCTTATAACCTATGGAAGGTGAGGTTTCACTGGACTTCAGGCCATTCTTCTTGCTGACCATCACCCAGAAACTGAAGTTTGTCCTGAAGAAAGAATCATGGTAAAACATCCAAAATCCTCAAGTCTTGTACTGGGACCACAGGAAGGTCGATATTAGAGAACTGATCTAAAAGAACTACAAAACCACATTCTATAGTCCATGTTTTCATTTGCTTAACTGATGTCTGGTAATTTATGGATAAATTAAGGATTTGGAAGTTCATCATTTGAAAGAGGTACACAATATTTACACTGCTATATTCACTCTATAGCTGGGCCCCATTTGTAGCCAATTCATTGCAAAAAAATGGAATTGGCAAAATTAAAATTTTGAGTACATATGCAGGAACATATATAATGTCCCCTATCAATGAATGTACAATAAAAAAATGTAGCACAATATTCACTCAATTAAAGGTCTGTAGGGTAAATACTGGCACCTGGGAAACATAGAACACCTAGGGAATTGAACTTTATGTCACGGGATTGGACCTGGGAATAAAATTAATCTCCAGAGGAATCTCCTCCTCTCCGAGTTCCTAGATCTTTTCTGCCCATTCCAAGCCCCTGACTAACTTTCTCCATTCAGAGCATGTAACCACAAATGAAGAAGAGAGAAGTCTGTAGCTTTAGAGAGATGTAGCATATAAAGGTTTCTACTGTGTCACAGAAGAAACGCCCGGAAATGGCTCCCTTGAATCTGGTCAATGTAAGGAAAGCTGTTCAGCAGGTAGACATGGCATGTCTCAGTGACATCATCATTAGGCCATGCCTGAAAAATCTCTTGAATCCTGGAGAGCCCTAGCTTCTTCTGTGACATCACAAGTGTCGTCTTGACAGCAACTGCCTCTCAGATATTCCTTTCTTTAATCTATGGTTAATAATTGGGCTATAATTCAGAGTAGAGAGCCATTTGGGAGGGAGAACAAATAGGATGAAGTGATCAGTGATGGGGAGAAGGAAGCTGGCCTTCTGCATTGGTATAAAAGAAAAGAAGAAATATGTGGTTCATAGGAAAATACCATGGGAAAATGGCTTTAGTTCTTTTTTTCTCTAGGTGCACCGAGCTCTTGGAGAAATTGGTGAACATCCTTAAGAACTTTGGGCAGATGGTTAAGTATCTCGATACCCCTTTTTCGATTTTGATGGTCCTGGTGATTGTATGGCTGATGATAAATGTTTCCCAGGAAGAGTTTGAGAGCCAGATTGATTTTTCGATGTTTTAGAAGACATGGAATTTTTCTGATATACAATATCTTTCTACATATCCAGTAATAAAAAGGACACTAACTGGCAAACCCCAACACAAGAAGGCAAGTAAAATCATGGATAAAGGAAGAAATTAATCTTTTCACAACAAAACAAAGAGAAGAACACAAACATAAACTAACCTCCAATTATGAAAATAAAGGAAAGTGACTATCACTAATACATAATATCTCTCAACTTCAATGGACTCAATTCCCCACTAAAAAGACCCAGATTGACAAACTGGATATGCAATGAGGACCCAGCATTTTGCACTACAGGAAACACACTTCAGACTCAAAGACAGACACTACCTCAGATTAAAAGGATGGAAAAATACTTTCCAAGCAAATTATCTGAAGAAGCCAGCTGGAGTAGCCATTATAATATCCTATAAAATCGACTTTCAACAAAAAGTCACCAAAAAGCATAAGGAAGGACACTTCATATTCATCAAAGCAAAAATCCACAAAGATGATCTCGAAAACATGAATATCTATGTGCCAAATACAAGTGCATCTACATACATAAAAGAAACCTTACTAAGGCTCAAAGAACATATTGCACCGCAAATAATAAAAGCAGGGGATTTCAACTCCCTACTCTCATCACGAGACAGATCATGGTAACAGAAATTAAACAGAGACATAGACAGACTAACAGAAGGTATAAACCAAATGGACTTAACAGTTGTTTTAGAAAATTCTATCATAAAACTAAAGGATATAACTTCTTCTCACACTTCATGGCACTGTCTCCAAATTTTATCATATAATCAGTCAAAATGCAGGCCTTCAAGGATCCAGAAAGAAAGAAATAATCCAATGCATTCTGTCAGTCAATCATGGGCTAAGGCTGTTCTTCAATAACAATGAGGAAAGAACACCCACATATACATGGAAGATGAACAATGCTCTTCTCATTGATAACTTGATCAAGGAAGAAATGAAGAAAGAAATTGAAGACTTATTAGAATTTAATTAAAATGAGGGTACAATATACCCAAAATTTTGGAACGCAATGAAAGCTGTGCTAAAAGAAAAACTAATACCTCTGAGTGCCTGCAGAAAGAAATTGGAGAGAGCATACATCAGCAGCTTGACTGCACACCTAAAACCTCTAGAACAAAAAGAAGCAAATACATGCAGGAGTAGTAGAAGGCAGGAAATAAACTCAGAACTGAAATCAACCAAGTAGAAAAAAGGGGACCTTATAAATAATGAACAGAACCAAAAGCTGTTTTTTTGAGGAAATCAACAGATTGCATTAACCCATAGCCAGACTATCCAGAGGACACACAATGTGTGTCTAAAAATAAAATCAGAAATGAAAAGGGAGACAAAACAGCAGAATTAGAACAAATTAAAAAAGTCATCAGGTCATCCTACGAAAGCCTATATTCAAAAAAACTTGAAAATCTGGAGAAAAAGGACAATTTTCTTGATGAATGCCAAGTACCAAAGCTATACCAGGAACAGAAAAACCGTTTAAACAACCAGTAACTTCTAAAGAAATAGAAGCAATCAATAAAAGCCTCCCAACCAAAAAGAGTCCAGGATCAGATGGGTTAAGTGCAGAAATCTATCCAAAATTCATAGAAAATTTCATACCAATACTCTGCAAACTATTCCACAAAAATGAAACAGATAGAGCACTACCTAATGCCTTTTATGAAGCCACAATTACTCTTATACCTAAACCACACAAAAACCCACCAAAGAAAGAGAACTTCAGACCAATTTCCCTTATGAATATCGATGCAAAAATACTTGATAAAAGACTTGCAAACCGAGTCCAAGAACACACCAAAACAATCATCCATCATGATCAAGTAGGTTTTATCCCAGGCATGCAGGAATGGTTTTGTATATGGAAACCATCAATGTAATCCATTATATAATCACACTCAAAGTTAAAAACCCAATGATCATTTCATTAGATGCTGAGAAGGAATTCAACAAAATTCAACAACACTTCATGATAAAAGTCCTGGAAAGTACAGGAATATAAGGCCCATTCCTAAACATATACAGCAAACCCGTAGATAACATTAAACTAAGTGGAGAGAAACTTAAAGCAATCACACTGAAATCAGGGACTAGACAAGGCTGCCCACTCTCTCAAAACTTATTCAATATAGTTCTAGACATCTTACCCAGAGCAAGCAGACACTGAAGGAGGTCAAAGGTACTAGATTGGAAAGGAAGAATTCGAAATAGCACTGTTTGTAGATGATATGAAAGTATAATTAGAGACCTCAAAAGTACCACCAGAAAATTACTAAGCCTGATTAAACAATTTCAGCAAAGTGGCTGGGTATAAATGTAAAACTGCAAAAAAGTAAACAAGTGGAGAAAGAAATTAGGGATATGACACCCTTAACAATAGCCCCAAATAATACAAAATATCTCGGGGTGACTCTTTCCAAAGATGTAAAAGATATGAGCATATAAGCAGAACTTCAAGTCTCTGAAGAAACTGAAGGTGATTTCAGAAGATGGAAAGATTTCCCATGCTCATGGACTTGCAGGATTAATACAGTAAAAATGGCCATTATACAAAAAGCAACCTACAGATTCATTCCTATCCCCATCAAAATTCCAATCCAGTTCTTCATAGAGTTAGACAGAACAATTCATAAATACATCTGGCATAACAAAAAACACAGAATAGCTATAACTGTCCTCAACAATAAAAGGACTTCCTTGGGAATCAATATCCCTGAACTCAAGCAGTATTATAGAGGAACAGTCATAAAAGCAACGTGGCATTGAGATACAGGCAGGCAAATAAACCAATAAAATAGAAGTGAATCCCTGAAATGAACCCATACAACCATGGTCACTTAATTTTTGAGAAAGGAGCCAAAACCATCCAATGGAAAAAAAAGATAGCATTTTCAGCATATGGTGCTAGTTCAACTGGAGGTCAGTATGTAGAAGGCGGCAAATTGATCCATTCTTACTGCCCTGTAGAAACCCTAGTCCAACTGGATCAAATACCTCCACATAAACCTGATACACTCAAACTAATAGACGAAAAGTGGGGAAGCATCTCCATGGGCACTGGAGAAAATTTCCTGAAGAAAACACCAATGGCACATGTTCCAAGATCAAGAATCGACAAATGCAATCTCATAAAACTGCAAAGCTTCTGTAAGGCAGAGGACTCTGTCGTTAGGAATAAATGGCAACCAACAGGTTGGAAAAAGATCTTTACAAATTCTAGAACTGAAAGAGGGCCAATATCCAAAATATACAAAGAACACATGAAGTTAGACTACAAGGAGACAAATAACCCTATTGAAAAAAAAGTGTTCAGAGCAAAACAGGGATTTCACAGTGGAAGAATATCAAATGGCAGAAAAATACTAAAGAAATGTTCAACATCTTTAGTCATAAGGGAAATGTAAATCAAAAGAACCCTGAGATTTCACCTCACACCAGTCTGAAAGGCTAAGATCAATATCTCAGGTGACACCAAATGCTGGCAAGGATGTGGAGAAAGAGGAGGAAAGAGGAGCACTCCTCCATTGTGGGTGGGATTGCAGACGGGTACAACCATTCTGGAAATCAGTCTGGAGGTTCCTCAGAAAATTGGACATTGAACTACCTGAGGATCCAGCTATACATCTCTTAGGCATATTCCCAATAGATTTCCCTACATATAACAAAGACATGTGCTACATTATGTTCATAGCAGACTTATTTATAATAGTCAGAAGCTGGAAAGAACCCAGATGCCCTTCAACAGAGGAATGGATACAGAAAATGTGGTACAACTACACAATGGAATATTATTCACCTATCAAAAACAATGCCCTTTGTGAAATTCATGGACAAATGGTTGGAACTAGAAAATATCATACTGATTGAGGTAACACAATCACAGAAAAACACACATGGTATGCACTCATTAAGAAATGGCTATTAGCCCAAATGCTTGAATTACCCTAGGTGCATAGAACACATGAAACTAAAGAAGGATGATCAAAATATGAATGCTTCACTCCTTCTTTAAAAGAGGAACAAGAATACCCTTGGTAGGGAATAGAGAGTAAAAGATTAAAACAGAGAGAGAAGGAACACCCATTCAGAGCCTGCCCCACATGAAGCCCATACATATACAGCCACCCAATTAGACAAGATGGATGGAGCAAAGTAGTGAAGGCCGACAGGAGCCGGATATAGATCTCTCCTGAGAGACATAGCCAGAATACAGTAAATACAGAGGCGAATGCCAGCAACAAACCACTGAACTGAGAACAGGACCCCCGTTTAAGGAATCAGAGAAAGAACTGAAAGAGCTTGACGTGGCTCCACATCCCTTATGAACAACAATGCCAACAAGAAAACCTTCCAGGAAGTAGGCCACTTCCTAAAGACTATACATGGACTGAACCTGGACTCTGAAGTCATAGGTAGCAACAAATATCCTAGTAAGATCACCAGTGGAAGGGGAATCTCTTGGTCCTGCTAAGACTGAATCTCCAGTGAATGTGATGGTTGGGGGGATGGCGGTAATTGGGGAAGGAAGGGGAGGGGAACACTCATAAAAGAGGGGGGGGAGGGACTAGGGGGATGTTTGTCCAGGAACCAGGAAAGGGTATAACATTCGAAATGTAAATAAGAAATACTCAAGTCAATAAAAAAGAAGAAGAAGAAGAAGAAGAAGAAGAAGAAGAAGAAGAAGAAGAAGAAGAAGAAGAAGAAGAAGAAGAAGAAGAAGAAGAAGAAGAAGAAGAAGAAATATGTGGTCCAAGGGAAAGCTCAGTGAGTTCTGCATAGTGGTGATTGGGTTCGTTGAAATGATAGCCTTTACCCGTTCCTTCCTCATATGGGAAACAGTTGTGGTGAACCTCTCCGAAGTATCTGGACTTCCCTGCTTGTTATGGTTCCTAGAAATCAGAGAGTTGATATGATCAATTGCTTTATCCCATAGACAAGTGTTGGGAAGGTCACAGTTGTTTTTCTGAGAGTTCATGGGTTTCATTATTTTTGCCCAGGAGTAAAAATCCTAAAAAAAAAGTGAAAGACAAATATTGTGACCTCAACTCAGTGTAAACTCCTCCATGCTTTGGATTCCTATAGTGCAGTTTGTGTCTGACACTGATATCTGGGAGAGAGAAGTGCTTTTTGTTGAGATTTCATCATCTCAGACTTTCCACTAGTATTACTCTGACGACCATTCCCAACAGTGACTCTTTAGATTTCTGAGTCAATAGGTGTGATTAGCTGGCACTTCTCCTTCCTTTCATTTCTTTCACTTTCTTTTTATTTTTTAGCAAAATTTATTGCTTATTCAATTGGAAATTTCTATTTTTTTTCATTTCAATTGTTATGTCCTTTTCCAGTTTTCTGTAAGTAAGATCCCTTACTGATAACCTGCCCTTCCACTACAACCCCCCCTTTACTGCCCTTTGACCTTTACTTGAAGTGGGAGTCAAACCTTGTGATGACCAAGGGTTTCTCCTTCTATTGGTGCCCAAAAAGTCCATCATCTGCCACATATGCAATTGGAGCCATAGGTCTGTCCATGAACAGCCTTTGAATATTACTTTAGTACCAGAAAGCTATGGTTCATTGGCATTGTTGTTCTTATGGGGTTGAAAGCACTTCAGCTCTTTTAATCCTTTCTCAAAATCTACCAATAAGAGGTCTGTTTTTTGTTAACATTTTTGCCACTAGCATTCACTTCTGTATTGACATGCTCTAGTTGTGTCTCTCAGTAAAGATGTACATCTAGTCCATGTCAGCATGCACTTCTTAGTTTCAACAATCTTATCTAGTTTGCGTGGCAGATATATGTATATACTTTTAGTTGCACCTACAACTAAAAGGCTAGGAGGAATATTAACATAGATTCAGTGCAAGTAGGTCAAGATTGTAGAATCCACAAATGGCAATGCAATATAGATTCCCTCCTGTTCTTATGAACATATTGATATTGACGGTTCTCTGAACCTCAAGCCATTCACCTTCTTGAGCATCCTTCTGAATCTTCTGTTTTGCCTGAAGAAAGAATCATTTTAAAACATCAAAAACCCTCAAGTCTGGCCATGGGAATACAGGAAGGAAGATATTACAGAACTGATATGAAATGGAAGTAGAGAACTGAATTCTATAGTCCATGTTGTCCTTTGCTTTACTGATGTATGTTAATTTTTTGATAAAATAAGAATTTGGAGTTTGTCATTTGAAGTAGGTACACAATATTTACACTGATGTATTCACACTATACCTGGGCCCCCTTTCTTGCCAACATCATTGCAAATTTGGAATTGGAAAACATAATTTGAGTTCACATTCAGGAATATTTATAAAGTGCCCTATTAAGGAATGAAGAATTAGAAAATGAAATACAATAATCACTCAATTATAGGACTGTAGGGAAAATACTGGCCTTTGTGAAACAGAGAAAAACTAGGAAAGTGAACTGTATGTCACAGGAATGGACGTGGGAATAAAATTATTATCTAGAAGAATCTCCTCCACTCCTAGATCTTTTCTACCCATGACAAGCCCCTGATTAACTTTGTCCATTCAGACCATGTAAACACTAATGCAACAAAGAGAAGTCTCTAGATTTAGAGAGATATAGTACAAAAGTTTTCCACTGTGTCATAGGAGATTCTCCTGGAAAAGGCACAGTCAAATCTGGTCAATGTAAGGAAATCTGTTTAGCAGGTAGGCCATGGCAGTTCTCAGTGACTTCATCCTTATGCTCTCCATGATATATTTCTTGTATCCTGGAGAGCCCTATCTTTTTCTGTGATATCACAAGTGTTGTCCTGACAGCAACTGCATCTCAGATACTGCTTCAGTACCTCTTGTGTTTACTAATTGACCTCTAATTCAGAGTAAACAGCCATTTTGGAGGGGTATCAAAGAGGACGAAGGATCAGACATGGGGAGAAGGAAGCTGCCCTTCTGCCTTGGTACAAAACAAGGAAGAAATACATGGTCTTTGGGAAAGCTCCCTGAGTCTTGTGTAGTGGTTGAGTTGTTTCATGAAGAGATAGTTTTGATCTGAGCCTTCCACATATGGTAATTAGGAGCTGGGAGCCTCTCAGAGGCATCTGGACTTCCCTGTTCTTATCGTACCTGGAAATTAGAGAGTTTATATCATTAATTTTTTTTATCCCAAAACCCAAGTGTTGGGAAGGTCCCCATTGTTTTCCTGACAGCTCATGGGTTTTATTCTTTTTGCCCAGAAGAAAAATGTCCTAAGGAAGAAGTGAAAGACAAATACTGTGTCCTTATCTCAGAGTAAACTCCTCCAGGCTTTGGATTCCTACAGTTCAGTTTGTGTCTGACATTGATATCTGGGAGAGAGAAGTGATTCTGGTTGTTTCTTCATCATATCAGTTATTTCACTAGTATTATTCTGACTACCATTCCCTTACAGTTACTCTTTATATTTCTGAATGAATAGGTTAGATTAGCTAATAGTTTCATTTTTTATTTCTTTCATTTTTTACTACATTTTATTGCTTATTCAATAGGATATTTCTATATTTAGATTTCAAATGTTACTTTCTTACCAAATTTCCTCTCCATAAATGTCCTAACGGGTCCCACTCCCCTTCTTTTACAACCCTCTTTACTGCATCTTGACATTCCCTTGAACTGGGAGCCAACCTGAGAAGGACCAAGGGCTTCTCCTTCCATTGGTACCCAAGAAATCAATCCTTTGCCACATATGGTGTTGGAGCCATAGGTCTGTCCATGGACAGCCTTTGAATATTGGTTTAGTAACAGAAATCTCTGGTTTGTTGAAGTTGTTGTTCCTATGGGGTTGAAAGTCCCTTCAGTTCTTGTAATCATTTCTAAATATCTACCAAGAAGAGACCTGTTTTCAGTTCACCAGTTTGCCACTAGCATTCACTTCTGTATTTAACATGCTCTAACTGTGTCTCTCTGGAAAGATCTTTCTCCAGTTCTTGGCAGCATGCACCTCTTAGTTTTCTCAATCTTATGTAGTTTTGGTGTTTCCTATACCTATGAGGTTAGGTGGAATTTTAACATGGATTATGCACAACTAGGACAAGAATGTAGAATCCACAATTGACAATGCCAAATAGATTCCATCATGTACTTATGAAACTATTGAAGTTAAGTTTTCCCTGGACCTAAAGACATTCCTCTCCCTGCCCATCCTCCTTAACCTTATGTATGGCCTGAATAAAGAATCATGATAAAACACCCTCAACTCTCAAGTCTGAACCTTGGAAATAAGGAATGTAGATATTAGAGAACTGATTATCTTTTGGAACTACCGAACCACATTCTAGAGTAGAGGTTGTCCTTTGCTTTACTGATGTCTGTTCATTTTTGAATAAAATAAGGATTTGGGAGTTTATCATTTGAAGTAGGTACACAATATTTACACTGTTATAATCACTCTATTGTTGGGCCCCCTTTGTTGCCAAAATCATTGCAAAAAATGGAATTGTGAAAAAGAATTTTTGAGTACACATTCAGGAATATTTATAAAGTCCCCTATCAAGTAATGTACAATAAGAAACTGAAATACAATATTCATTCAATTAAAGGTCTGTAGGGAGAATACTGGCCTTTGGGAAACAGAGAAAACCTACAAAATTGTTCTATATGTCACAGGAATGATCCTGGGAAAAATATTATCTAGAATTATCTCATCCATTCCATCTTCCTAAATCTTTTATACCCATTCCAAGCCCCTGGCTAACATTCTCCATTCAGAGCATGTAACCTCTAATGAAGCAAAGAGATTTCTATATCTTTAGAGAGATGGACTACATAAAGGTTTCCACATTGTCACAGGAGAGATACCTGGAAAGGGCACTCCAAATCTGGTCAATGTAAGGAAATCTGTTTAACAGGTAGGACATGGCCGTTCACAGTGACATCATTACTAGGCTCCCCCTCAACTATATCTTGTAACCTGGACTCCCCTAACTTCTTCTGTGATGTAACAAGTGTTGTTGTGACTGCAACTGCCTCTCAGATATTACTGCAGTCCCCCTAGGGTTTACTAATTGACCTCTAATTCAGAGTAAACAGCCATATGGGAGAGAGAAGAAAGAGGATAAAGACATCAGTGAAGGGGAGAATGAAGCTGGCCTTCTGTCTTTGTATAAAAAAAGGAAGAAATATGTGATCCTTGGAATAGCTCAGAGAGTCCTTAGTCGGTATTGAGTGGGATCTCTGAAGAGTTTGCCTTGATGTGAGCCTTCCACATATGGGAATCAGTAGCTGGGAGACTCTCAGAAGCATCTGGACATCACTATTTTTATCATTCCTGGAAGTCAGAGTGTTTATATCATTATTTTTTTTTATTCCAAAACCAAGTGATGTGCACAGCATAGTTGATTTCCTGGTAGCTCATAGCCTTTATTCTTTATGTCAAGAAGTATAAGGTCCTAAGGAAGAAGGGAAAGACAAGTATTGTGTACTCCACTCAGAGTAAACTCCTCCATGCTTTGGATTCCTATAGTGCAGTTTTTGTCTGATAACTGATATCTGGGAGAGAGAAGTGTTTCTAGCTGAGTCTTCACCATCTCAGTGTTTTCACTAGGTATTACTCTGACTACCATTCCCTGAGAGTGACCCTTTAGATTTCTGAGTGAATAGGTGTGATTAGCTGGCAATTCTCTTTTCTTTTATTTCTTTAATTCTTTTAATTTTTATACCAAATTTTATTTCTTTTTTGAATGGGATATTTTTATATTTACATTTCAATTATGGTTTCCAATCACAGTTTCCTGTCGGTTAGGTCCCTAACCAGTCTCCCTCCCATTATTCTATAATTCTACTTACTGCCCCTTGACATTCCCTTGAAATGGCAGTCAAACCTAGGAAGGACCAAGGGCTTCTTCATCCATTAGTTCCCAAAAACTCCGTCCTCTGCTACCTGTGTATTTCGAACCATAGGTCTCTCCAAGTACAGTCTTTTAATATTGGTTTTTAACTGGAATGCTCTGGTTCATTGCCATTGTTGTTCTTATGGGGCTAAAAGCCCCTTTAGCTCTTGTAATCCTTTCTCAAAATCTACCAACAAGAGGTCCGTTTTCAGTTCACTGCTTTGACACTAACATTCACATCTGTATTTACCATGCTTTATCTGTGTTTGTCAGGATATATATATATATATATATATATATATATATATATATATATATATATATATATATATATATATCCGGGTCCTGGCAGCATGCACTTCTTAGCTTCAACAATCTTTTCTAGTTTTGGTGGCTGATATGTTTATCTATCTATATCTATATCTGTATCTGTATCTGTATCTGTATCTGTATCTTTATCTGGATCTGGATCTGGATCTGGATCTGGATCTGTCTCTCTCTCTCTCTCTCTCTCTCTCTCTCTCTCTCTCTCTTTATTTATATATATATATATATATATATATATATATATATATATATATATATATATATATAGTGGCTCCTTCAACTATGAAGTTAGGTGGAATTTTTACATGGATTCTGCACAACTAGGTAAAGAATGTAGAATTCACAAATATCTAGAATTTAGAATCCAAAAAGGACAATGCCAAATAGACTTCCTCCTGCTCTTATGAACCTATTGAAGTTGAGGTTTGTCTGGACCTCAAGCCATTCCTCTCACTGCCCATCCTCCTGATTCTTCTATTTCCTTGAAGTAACAATCATGGTAAAACATCTAAAACCTGCAAGTCCTGTTTTCCTGGGAAAACAGGAAGGTAGATATTACAGAACTGATATCTAATGGGACTGCAGAACCGCATCATATACACCATATAATGTGCCCTATCAAGGAAAGTACAGTAAGAAAATGAAATAAAATATTCACTAAATTATAGGGCTGTAGGGAAAAGCCTGGCCTTTGGGAAATAGAGAAAACCTAGGAAATTGAACTGATTGTCACAGGAATGGACTTTGGATTAGAATTATTATCCAGAAGAATCTCCTTTTTTCTGAGATCCTAGATCTCTTCTACCCATGACAAGATCCTGACTAAGTTTCTCCATTCAAAGCATGTAAACACTAATGAAGCTAAAAGAAGTCTCTAGTTTTAGAGAGATGAATACATAAAGGTTTCTACTGTTTCACAGGAGACACTCCTTGAAGGGGCACCCTCAAATCTGGCCATTAAAGAAAGAAGTTCAGCAGGCAGGCCATGGCAGTTCTCAGTGACATCACCATTGGGCTCTCCCTGAAAAATATCTTGTACCATGGAGAGGACTAGCTCCTTCTGTGATGTCAAAAGTGTTGTTGTGTCTACAAATCCGTCTTGCATATTCCTTCAGTACCAAGAGTATTTACTATTTGGCCACTAATTCAGAGTAAACAGCCATTAGGGAGGGAGAACACAGAGGATGACAATGTCAGAGATGGGGAAAAGGAAGCTTGAATTCTGTCTTGGTATATAAAAAGGAAGAAAAACATGGTTCATGGGAAAGTCAGTGGATCCTGTGTACACATTGAGTGGTTTCACTAAAGAGATAGACTTTATCTGAGCATTCCGCATATGGGAATCAGGAGTCAGGTGCATCTCAGAAGCATCTGGAATTCCCTGCTTGTTATGGTTGCTGGAAGTCAGAGAGTTTATATCATTCATTTCTGTATTCCAAAAGCCAGTTGTTTGGAAGGGTTCCATTGTTTTTCTGAGAACTCATCACTTTTATTTTTGTTGTCCTTTATAAAAACATTGTAAGAAAGAAGGGAAAGGCAGTTTTGTATCCTCAGCTCAGTGTAAACTCCACCATGCTTTGGATTCCTAGAGTGCAGTTTGTGTCTGCATTGGTATCTAGGAGAAAGAAATGCTTCTAGTCGATATTTCATCATCTTACTCTTTCCACTAGTATTACTCTGACTACCAATCCCTGACAGTGACTCACTAGATTTCAGAGTCAATAGGTGTGGTTTGCAGGCAGTTCTCTTTTGTATTATTTCTTTCATTTTTTTTTTAATTTTTAACAATTTTTTGCCTTTTCAAATTGGGTATTTCCTTTTTTTCTTTTTATTTATTTATTTATTTATTTATTTATTTATTTATTTATTTAATGAATGTGCGTAGATTGTCACTGTCTTCAGACACAGCAGAAGAGGGCATCAGATCCCATTACAGATAGTTGTGAGCTACCATGTGGTTGCTGGGGATTGAACTCAGGACCTCTAGAAGAGCAGTCAATGCTCTTAACTGGTGAGCCATCTCACCAGCCCCTCTTTATTTCTTTTATTTTTTTCAGAGTTGGGAACCAAACCCAGGGCTTTGCACTTGCTAGGCAAGTTCTCTACCACTGAGCAAATCCCCAACCCCTAATTGAATATTTATATATTTTCATTTCAATTGTTATGTCTTTACTCAGTTTCATTTCCATAAGATCCCTAAGCAGTCCACATCCAATGCCTCTATAACCACATTTTTTGCCCCATGACATTCCCATTCACTGGGAGTCAATCCCATGGATGACCAAGGGCTTCTCCTTCCTTTGGTGCCCTACAAGTCCATGCTCTGCTACATATACAGTTGGAGCCATAATCTGTCCATGTACAGTCTTTGAACATTGGTTTAGTAAAAGAAAGCTCTGGTTTGTTGGCATCCTTTTTCTTATTGGGTTGAAAGCCCCTTCAGCCCTTGTGATCCTTTCTCAATATCTAAATCTACCAACAACAGTACCGTTTTCAGTTTACTAGTTTGCCACTGGCCTTCATTTTGTATTTGAAATGCTCTAGCTGTGTCTCTCAGGAAAGATCTATATCCAGTTCCTGGAAGAATGCACTTTTTAGATTCATCTATATTATCTAGATTTGTTACTCTCTCTCTCTCTATCTATATATATATATATATATATATATATATATATATATATATATATACACACACACACACACACATACACTTTGGTGGCTTCTATAATTATGAGGTTAGGTGGAATTTTAACATGGATTCTGCGCAATTAGCTCAAGAATGTAGAATCAACAAATGACAATGCCCAAATAGACTACCTCCTGTTCTTATGAACCTATTAAATTTGAGGTACACTTGGAACTCACTCATTCCTCTCCGTGCCCATCCTCCTGAATCTTATGTTTGGCCTGAAGAAAGAATCATGGTAAAACATGAAAAACCCTCAAGTCTGGCCGTGGGAACACAGGAAGGTACATATTAGGAACTGATACCTATTGGGACTACAGAACTGCATTCTATAGTCTATGTTGTCATTTGCTTTACTGATGTCTGGTAATTTTAGGAAAAAATAAGGATTTGGGAGTTTGTCATTTGAAGAGAGTACACAATATTTACACTGTTATATTCACTCTAAAGCTGGCCCCCCTTTGTTGCCAAAATCATTGCAAAAATTGAATTGAAAAGCAGAATTTTTAAGTTCACATTCAGGAATATATATATAAAGTCGTATACGAAGGAATGTACAATAAGAAAACGTAATAGAATTTTGATTCAATTAAAGGTCTGCACAGAAAATCCTGGTCTTTGGGAAACAGAGAAAACCTAGCAGATTGAACTGTATGTCACAGGAATGTACCTGGGAATAGAATTATTATCCAGAAGAATCTCCTCCACTCCATGTTCCTAGATCTTTTCTACCCATTCCAAGCCCCTGACTAACTTTCTCCATTCAGACCATATAATCACTAATGAAGCAAATGAAGTCTCTAGCTGTAGAGAGATGGAGTGCATAAAGTATTCCACTGTGTAACAGGAGACACTGCTGGAAATGACACCCTTGAATCTGGTCAATGTAAGGAAAGCTGTTCAGCAGGTAGGCTATGGGAGTTCTCAGTGACATCATCATTAGGCCCTGCCTGAAAAATCTCTTGTACCCTTGAGATCCCTAGCTTCTTCTGTGACATCACAAGTGCCATCTTGACAGTAACTGCCTCTCAGATATTCCTTCCTTATATCTATGGTTTACTAATTGACCTCTAATTCAGAGTAAAGAGCCAACATGGAGGGAGAACATATAGGATGAAGAGATCAGAGATGTGGAGAAGGAAGCTGACCTTCTTTCTTGGTACAAAATAAAAGAAGAAATATGTGGATCTTGGGAAAATACCCTGGGAAGATGGCTTTAGATCTTTTGTTCTCTAGGTGCACCGAGCTCTTGGAGAACTTGCTGAACATCGTCCAGACCTTTGGGCAGATGGGAAAGTTTCTAGATACCACTTTTTAGATTTCAATGGTCCTGGGGATTGTATGGATGATGGTAAATGATTCCGAGGAAGAGTTTGAGAGCCAGATTGATTTTTTGATGCTTTAGAAGACATGGATTTTTTTCTGATATACTTGGGGTAATTGCACAAGGTCTAAAAAATTTTTTTGATGTGGACTTTCCCTCAGACCTTTGGGAATATAAAAACACTTTTTGTATTTTGAAGTCTAAATTTCACAATGACAAATTACTTTGAGGACAGAGAACACTTTCTGGAGCCCTAGAGACAGGTGAAGAAATTCCCTAAAATCCTAGGGCAGATGGTGAACATGACTTTTTGGTAGAAGGAGAAGGTACTTTAGCATCTTGTGACAATATGGAATGTCCAGCATGCCCTTGTAAGGATTGGCAACTCTCCACAATTCCTTCATCATTTTTGGAAAATTTCAAGGCCCTTTGGACAGATGGAGAAGGTGTGGGACTCACCTGAGGAATAGTTGTAGCTTTTGGTGTCTCTTTTGCAGCAGAAGATAGCAAAGGGTCCCTTTTGGCAGAAGGGGGAGGATTGAAACTGTTTTCCTTAGAAGAGTAATTTCTCAAGACACCAACAGAAGGGTCAAATATTAACCCTTTGTTTCTAGAAACTGGATGCCTGTGGTCCACTTTGGTAGAGGGAGAATGTCGACTATTTCTCCCCAGAATGGACATGTGAAATAAATCTACTTGTGTAGATGGGGATAGTTGTAAAGCATGGTGATCAGATGCAGTAGAACCTAAGACATCCTTCTCAGATGAGGAAGGTCTTAATGAACCGTGTATATATGTAAAAGTCCTGACTGTGACATCAGAATGGGGTAAGTGTATTAGAGCTACCTCTGAAGATGTGACCTCTCCTACAGCATCATGTACATATGTGAGAGGTCTGAGAGCCTCATGAACAGATAATGATGTTTCTAGATATTGTTGTGTAATTGTGGAATTTCCAAGAAAAATTTCTTCTGCTGGAGAAGTGGAAACAGACTTTCGTGTAGAAGTGTCAAGTTCCATAGCCTGCTGTATATGAAAAATAGGATCCAAGGCCCCTTCAGAATATAAGATAAAATCCAGAGCCTTTGATGAATTTTGCAGATGTTCTGAGCCCACTTGTGAGTATAAAGAAGGACTGGAAACTCTTTGTGCATATTTGGAAGAGTGTGTAGCATCTTCTGTATTTGGGGAAGACGGCCTGATCTTGAGGAGATAAGGAAGTTCGAATAGCCTCCTGTGAAGTTTGCAGAGGTCATATGCACTCTTTTGCACAAATGGAAAACAAGGGATCCCTTTCCTCAGATATCAAGGATGCTACAGACACTGGTGTTTGCATATCATGTTCCCCCACTAATGGTTAACATATGGTTGGATCCATAACTTTCTCTAAGATGCAATATGTCCTAGAACATCTTTTTTACTTGTGTCACATCCACAAGCCATTTCTAAAGATGTGGCTGTGGGTAGATATCCTTTTGTAGATGTTTCTTGTCCCACAGTCTCTTTATGAGATAGAGTATCACTCAGAGACCTCTGTTCAGTTTTGGGAAATTCTAGCATCTCTGATGTGTATGTGGAAAATTTTGGAGCCCCTCCTTTCAGGACAGAATGACCTAGAGTCCCCTGAGGAGGTAGGGGATGTTTTATCTTCTGTACATTGTATAAATATGGACTGTGTATGGCTCATGGACTGTGTGTTGAAATAAACTTGGCTCTTTTTTGGCCGGATGACAAGACAAGAGGGTCCTATTCGGTGGTAGAGGATATTTGAATAATTCTCTGTATAGGGACATTGGAAGTACTGGGGGAGATGGAGAGTGTGCTAATCATATTTTCTATGTACAGAATGCACAAGAGTCCCTTGGGTGGACTCAGAATTTTCTACCACATCTTGTGTGGGTGTGGAAATCTCAAGAGCCCCTTCTGAAGCTGGCAATGATCTTTGATCTAATGGTGTACATGCAGAAAATCTTGTCTCTGCTAGGGCTGGTATGTGTGTTATGAAGTTCACTTGGGGATTTGTGACTGTATTTTGTCCCCCTTCGAACATAAGTGATAATTTAAGCCCATTTTTAATAGTGGAGGACTTTGAAGGTCCTCTAGGTTTAATAGGGTAGTTCTGAAATCCCCTTTCTCAGCAGAATCAGGTTTCAAACTCATTTTACACAAATCAGATTGCATAACGCACTTTGGTGGAGATGGGGGACACATTTCACTGTCTTTGTGAGTGGATATAGCTCTCTGCCCTACTTTGGCAGCTGGAGAAGGTATGAGAGTTTCGTGTGGAGAGGGGGTAGCACTTAATCCATTTGTGGAATATGAGAAATCACTGAGATTACCTTTAAGAGAGGAAGTTTTGCAGCCCTCTTTGTATTATGGGGACTGTTGTACCTCCCCTTGACCAGAGTTATCTTCTTCAACACATTTGGAGGAGAAGTGCAAAGACTGGAGACCTGTAGGATAGGGAATGAACATTTGAAACTTCTTTGGGAACACTGTGGGACAGAGACATGATCACTCAGTAGAGTGGCAATACTGAAACCTTAGGGAAGGAGAGACTGCCACTTCCGCCCACCTGTGCCCACATCCCTAGCACAAGAAGAAACCGCATAGGCCTCTGGACCTATGAATATATGAGTTGTCAAGCGGCAGCAGCCCTGTAGTCCAAACTGCACCTTGATCTGAACTCGTCCAAACAGCATCCTACTACCAATTCTCCTGTCGGGTGGGGGAAGATGTAGACTGTCTGAGAGGCAGGAAACCTTGAGAACTCTGCTCACATTCCTGACTCAAAAAAAAAAAATACAAAAAACACCTAGCTCCTTCTGGGCCTCCTGGGCATAGGGACCTAGGTGCAGTAGGGGTAGGACATTTCTAGTTGTGGTTCTCATAGAGAGCTGAAAGTCAGCCCAAGAAGCAACTTCAGGCCTCGGACCAGAGATGAATCCAACTTTTTTGCTCTAAGTGACCTGTCTGTTGGACTAAGGACAAGTAAAGTCACAACTTCTCTGGGACCAGGCACTTCCAGTTCCTAGCTGGCTCCTGAACCTTGCTGAACCCAGCCCAGAGTTCCCTGCTCCTAGACGTTGTGGGAGAGAGAGATGATCATTCAGGAATGTGGGAAATACTGAGCCTACAAGGCCTAGAGTCTGCCACGTCTGCCCACCCAAACTCTCACTTCTGGCCCAAGAAAAAACTTCATAGTGCCTCTGGACCCAGGAATATAGGAGGAGTAAAACTGCAGGAGCACCATGTCCCAGACTGTGAACTTGTCAAACAGCTCCCTGCTCACAAATCCTGAGGGTGGGTGAACTAGACCTTCGGAGGGGCAGACACTCCTGGGAAACCAGAGGAGACTACTCTCTGCCCAGATTCCTGATTAAAGAGGAAAACACCTTGTGCCTTCTGTTCCCTCTCCCACCACAGAAGGACCTAGGAGAAGTAGGTCCTTCTGGCTCCTGCCCAAAGGGAGAACTGAAAGCCAGTGGACAGGAGGAACTGCACGCATGAGAGCAGAATACTCTGTTCCCATGACTGGGGAAAAAAAAGGAAAACAGGTCTACAGCAGTCCTGACACATGAGCCTAAAGGACGGTCAAGCCACTGTCAGAAAGTGCAAGACAAGCTAACTCCAGAGACAGCCTGGTGGCTAGAAGCAAGCACAGGAACTCAAACAACAGAAATCAAGACTACATGGGATCATCAGAGCCCAAATCTCCCCCAGAGCACACACTGGATATCCAAACACACCAGAAAAGCAAGATTTAGATTTAAGTTCACATTTTATCATGACGATGGAGAATGTTAAGAAGGTCATAAATAATTCCCTTAAGAAAATACAGGATAACAGAAAATACAGAAGAAAACATGTAGAAACCCATGAAGAGGGAACACAAAAGTACCTTAAAGAACTACTGGAAAAACAGCAAAAAGGAAAAGGAAGTGAATAAAACCACCCAGAAGTTAAAAATGGAAATATAAACAATAAAGAAATCACAAAAGAAGACAACCCTGAAGTTGGAAAATCTAGGAAAGAGATCAGGAGACATAGATGTGAGAATCACCAACAGGACAAAAGAGATAGAAGACATAATCTAATGAGCAGAAGTTTCCATTCAAAACATTGAGACAACTGTCAAAGATAATGTAAAAGAGAAAAAGTTCCTACCCGAAGACATACAGGAAATCCAGGACACAATGAGAAGATCAAACCTAAGGAGAACAGGTATTGAAGAGAGTGAAGACTGCCAACGTCAAGGGACAGTAATATTTTCAACAAAATTAAGGAAGAAAACTTCCCTAATCTAAAGAAAGAGATGCCCATAAACATACACAAAGCCTACAGAACTCCAAATAGATTGGACCAGAAAAGGATATCCTCCCATCCCATAATAGTCAAAACACCAAATGCACAAAACAAATAAAAATATTAAAAGCAGTAAGGGGAAGATTAAATAACATATAAAGGCAAACCTATCAGAATTACAACAATTTCTCACCAGAGACTATGAAAGCCAGAAGATCCTAGACTGATGTCATAAAGACACTATGAGAACACAAACGACAGCCCAGGCTACTGTATCCAGCAATACTGTCAATTAACATAGATGAAGAAACCAAGATATTCAATTACAAAACCAAATATACACAATATTTTTCTACATATCCAGTAATACAAAGGACACTAACTGGCAAGCCCCAACACAAAGAGGCAAGAAAAATCATAGATAAAGCAAGAATTAATTTTTCACAACAAAACAAAGAGAATCACACAAACATAAACTAACCTCCATTTATGAAAATAAGAGAAAGTGACCATCACTATTCATTAAAATCTCTCAACTTCAATGGACTCAATTCCTTACAAAAAAGACACAGATTGACAAACTGGATATGCAATGAGGACCCAGCCTTTTGCACTACAGGAAGCACACTTCAGAGATAAAGACAGACACTACCTCAGATTAAAAGGATTGAAAATTCTTTCCAAGCAAATGGTCTGAAAAAACAAGCTGGAGTAGCCATTCTAATATCATATAAGATCAAGTTTCAACAAAAAGTCATTAAAAAGCATAAGGAAGGACACTTAATATTCATCAAAGCAAAAATCCACCAAGATGAACTCGAAATTATTAATATCTATGCTCCAAATACAAGGGCACCTATATACATGAAAGAAACCTTACTAAAGCTCAAAGATCATATTGCATCACAAATAAAAATAGCAGGAAAATTCAACTACCTAGTCTCATCACTAGACAGATCATGAAAACAAAAATTAAACAGAGACATAGGCAGACTAACAGAAGTAATAAAACAATTGTCTTAACATATATTTTAGAACATTCTATCATAAAAAAAGGATATAACGTCTTCCACCACTTCAGGGCACTTTCTCCAAAATTGATCATATAATCAGTCAAAATCCATGCTTCAAAGGATACAGAATAACAGAAATAATCCAATGCATCCTATCAGACCACCATAGGCTAAGGCTGTTCTTCAATAACAATTAGGAAAAAACACCCACATATACATGCAATTTGAACAATGCTCTACTCAATAATAACTTGGTTAAGGAAGAAATGAAGAAATTATAGACTTCTTAGAATTTAATGAAAATGAAGGTACAATACACCCAAACTCTTGCTACACAATGAAAGCTGTGCTAAAAGGAAAACTCATAGCTCTGGGTGCCTGCAGAAAGAAACAGGAGAGAGCACACATCAGCAGCTGGGAAACATACCTAAAAGCTCTGGAATAAAAGGAAGCAAATATGCGCAGGAGGGCTTGAAGGCAGGAAGTAATCAAACTCAAAGCTGAAATCAACCAAGCAGAAAAAAGGGGGACCATACAAAGAATGAATGGAAGCAAAAGCTGTTTCTTTGAGAAAATCAACAGGATACCTTTACCCATACCCAGACTAACCAGAGGGCACACAGAGTGTGTCCAAATTAACAAAATCAGTAATTTGAAAAGGGAGACAAAACAGCAGAATAAGAGCAGATTAAAAAAGTCATCAGATTGTCCTACGAAAGCCTATATTCAACAAAACTTGAAAATTTGGAGAAAAATGACAATATTCTAGAGAAATGCCAGGTACCAAAGCTAAATCAGGAACAGTAAAATCGTTTAAACAACCAATAACTTTTAAGAAATACAAGCAATCATTAAAAGCCTCCCTACCAAAACGAGTCAAGGATCAGATGGGTTTTGTGCAAAACCTTATCCAGAGTTCATAGAAAATTTCATACCAATACTGTCCAAACTATTCCACAAAAGTGAAACAGATGGAGCACTACCAAATTCTTTTTATGAAGCCACAATTACTCTAATACCTAAACCACACAAAGATACAACAATAAAAAGAGTACTTCAGACCAATTACCCTTATGAATATCGATGCAAAAATACTCGATAAAAGTCTTGGAAAGCCTGGGCAGCACCCCACGAGCGAACTTGAGCCTCGGGACCACAGGTAAGACCAAATTTTCTGCTGCAAGAAAGCTGCCTGGTGAGCTTGGGACACACGGAAGCAGAATTTCTCTAGAACCGGACACGTTCTGTGTTTACCGGAAGTCCCACACCCGCGGATCCCGGCCCGCAGCAGCTCTCTGCTCCCAGACCCGGTGAGAGAGAGACCCAACCGCCTGGTCAGGTGGGCACTCCTGAGGCTGCAGAGCGGAAGAGACCACCAACACTGCTCACCCCTGCCCACATCCCTGGCCCAAGAGGAAACTGTATAAGGCCTCTGGGCTCCCGTGGGGGAGGGCCCAGGAGCGGCAGGACCCCTTCCGAAGACACCGCCGGACCCTGAAGGAAACAGACCGGATAAACAGTTCTCTGCACCCAAATCCCGTGGGAGGGAGAGCTAAACCTTCAGAGAGGCACACAGGCCTGGGAAACCAGAAGAGACTGCTCCCTGCACACACATCTCGGATGCCAGAGGAAAAAGCCAAAGACCATCTGGAACCCTGGTGCACTGAAGCTCCCGGAAGGGGCGGCACAGGTCTTCCTGGTTGCTGCCGCTGCAGAGAGCCCCTGGACAGCACCCCACGAGCAAACCTGAGCCTCGGGACCACAGGTAAGACCAAATTTTCTGCTGCAAGAAAGCTGCCTGGTGAACTCAAGACACAGGCCCACAGGAACAGCTGAAGACCTGTAGAGAGGAAAAACTACACGCCCGAAAGCAGAACACTCTGTCCCCATAACTGACTGAAAGGGAGGAAAACAGGTCTACAGCACTCCTGACACACAGGCTTATAGGACAGTCTAGCCACTGTCAGAAATAGCAGAACAAAGTAACACTAGAGATAATCTGATGGCGAGAGGCAAGCGCAGGAAACCAAGCAACAGAAACCAAGACTACATGACATCATCGGAGCCCAATTCTCCCACCAAAACAAACATGGAATATCCAAACACACCAGAAAAGCAAGATCTAGTTTCAAAATCATATTTGATCATGATGCTGGAGGACTTCAGGAAAGACCTGAACACACTTAGGGAAGCACAGGAAAACATTAATAAACAAGTAAAAGCCTACAGAGAGGAATCACAAAAATCCCTGAAAGAATTCCAGGAAAACACAATCAAACAGTTGAAGGAATTAAAAATGGAAATAGAAGCAATCAAGAAAGAACACATGGAAACAACCCTGGATATAGAAAACCAAAAGAAGAGACAAGGAGCTGTAGATACAAGCTTCACCAACAGAATACAAGAGATGGAAGAGAGAATCTCAGGAGCAGAAGATTCCATAGAAATCATTGACTCAACTGTCAAAGATAATGTAAAGCGGAAAAAGCTACTGGTCCAAAACATACAGGAAATCCAGGACTCAATGAGAAGATCAAACCTAAGGATAATAGGTATAGAATAGAGTGAAGACTCCCAGCTCAAAGGACCAGTAAATATCTTCAACAAAATCATAGAAGAAAACTTCCCTAACCTAAAAAAAGAGATACCCATAGACATACAGGAAGCCTACAGAACTCCAAATAGGTTGGACCAGAAAAGAAACACCTCCCGTCACATAATTGTCAAAACACCAAACGCACAAAATAAAGAAAGAATATTAAAAGCAGTAAGGGAAAAAGGTCAAGTAACATATAAAGGGAGACCTATCAGAATCACACCAGACTTCTCGCCAGAAACTATGAAGGCCAGAAGATCCTGGACTGATGTTATACAGACCCTAAGAGAACACAAATGCCAGCCCAGATTACTGTATCCAGCAAAACTCTCAATTAACATTGATGGAGAAACCAAGATATTCCATGACAAAACCAAATTTACACAATATCTTTCTACAAATCCAGCACTACAAAGGATAATAAATGGTAAAGCCCAACATAAGGAGGCAAGCTATACCCTAGAAGAAGCAAGAAACTAATCGTATTGGCAACAAAACAAAGAGAATGAAAGCACACAAACATAACCTCACATCAAATATGAATATAACGGGAAGCAATAATCACTATTCCTTAATATCTCTCAATATCAATGGCCTCAACTCCCCAATAAAAAGACATAGATTAACAAACTGGATACACAACGAGGACCCTGCATTCTGCTGCCTACAAGAAACACACCTCAGAGACAAAGACAGACACTACCTCAGAGTGAAAGGCTGGAAAACAACTTTCCAAGCAAATGGTCAGAAGAAGCAAGCTGGAGTAGCCATTCTAATATCAAATAAAATCAATTTCCAACTAAAAGTCATCAAAAAAGATAAGGAAGGACACTTCATATTCATCAAAGGAAAAATCAACCAAGATGAACTCTCAATCCTAAATATCTATGCCCCAAATACAAGGGCACCTACATATGTAAAAGAAACCTTACTAAAGCTCAAAACACACATTGCACCTCACACAATAATAGTGGGAGATTTCAACACCCCACTCTCATCAATGGACAGATCATGGAAACAGAAATTAAACAGTGATGTAGACAGACTAAGAAAAGTCATGAGCCAAATGGACTTAACGGATATTTATAGAACATTCTATCCTAAAGCAAAAGGATATACCTTCTTCTCAGCTCCTCATGGTACTTTCTCCAAAATTGACCATATAATTGGTCAAAAAACGGGCCTCAACAGGTACAGAAAGATAGAAATAATCCCATGCGTGCTATCGGACCACCACGGCCTAAAACTGGTCTTCAATAACAATAAGGGAAGAATGCCCACATATACGTGGAAATCGAACAATGCTCTACTCAATGATAACCTGGTCAAGGAAGAAATAAAGAAAGAAATTAAAAACTTTTTAGAATTTAATGAAAATGAAGATACAACATACTCAAACTTATGGGACACAATGAAAGCTGTGCTAAGAGGAAAACTCATAGCGCTGAGTGCCTGCAGAAAGAAACAGGAAAGAGCATATGTCAGCAGCTTGACAGCACACCTAAAAGCTCTAGAACAAAAAGAAGCAAATACACCCAGGAGGAGTAGAAGGCAGGAAATAATCAAACTCAGAGCTGAAATCAACCAAGTAGAAACAAAAAGGACCATAGAAAGAATCAACAGAACCAAAAGTTGGTTCTTTGAGAAAATCAACAAGATAGATAAACCCTTAGCCAGACTAACGAGAGGACACAGAGAGTGTGTCCAAATTAACAAAATCAGAAATGAAAAGGGAGACATAACTACAGATTCGGAGGAAATTCAAAAAATCATCAGATCTTACTATAAAAACCTATATTCAACAAAATTTGAAAATCTTCAGGAAATGGACAATTTCCTAGACAGATACCAGGTATCGAAGTTAAATCAGGAACAGATAAACCAGTTAAACAACCCCATAACTCCTAAGGAAATAGAAGCAGTCATTAAAGGTCTCCCAACCAAAAAGAGCCCAGGTCCAGACAGGTTTAGTGCAGAATTCTATCAAACCTTCATAGAAGACCTCATACCAATATTATCCAAACTATTCCACAAAATTGAAACAGATGGAGCCCTACCGAATTCCTTCTACGAAGCCACAATTACTCTTATACCTAAACCACACAAAGACACAACAAAGAAAGAGAACTTCAGACCAATTTCCCTTATGAATATCGACGCAAAAATACTCAATAAAATTCTGGCAAACCGAATTCAAGAGCACATCAAAACAATCATCCACCATGATCAAGTAGGCTTCATCCCAGGCATGCAGGGATGGTTTAATATACGGAAAACCATCAACGTGATCCATTATATAAACAAACTGAAAGAACAGAACCACATGATCATTTCATTAGATGCTGAGAAAGCATTTGACAAAATTCAACACCCCTTCATGATAAAAGTCCTGGAAAGAATAGGAATTCAAGGCCCATACCTAAACATAGTAAAAGCCATATACAGCAAACCAGTTGCTAACATTAAACTAAATGGAGAGAAACTTGAAGCAATCCCACTAAAATCAGGGACTAGACAAGGCTGCCCACTCTCTCCCTACTTATTCAATATAGTTCTTGAAGTTCTAGCCAGAGCAATCAGACAACAAAAGGAGATCAAAGGGATACAGATCGGAAAAGAAGAGGTCAAAATATCACTATTTGCAGATGACATGATAGTATATTTAAGTGATCCCAAAAGTTCCACCAGAGAACTACTAAAGCTGATAAACAACTTCAGCAAAGTGGCTGGGTATAAAATTAACTCAAATAAATCAGTTGCCTTCCTCTATACAAAAGAGAAACAAGCCGAGAAAGAAATTAGGGAAACGACATCCTTCATAATAGACCCAAATAATATAAAGTACCTCGGTGTGACTTTAACCAAGCAAGTAAAAGATCTGTACAATAAGAACTTCAAGACACTGAGGAAAGAAATTGAAGAAGACCTCAGAAGATGGAAAGATCTCCCATGCTCATGGATTGGCAGGATTAATATAGTAAAAATGGCCATTTTACCAAAAGCAATCTACAGATTCAATGCAATCCCCATCAAAATACCAATCCAATTCTTCAAAGAGTTAGACAGAACAATTTGCAAATTCATCTGGAATAACAAAAAACCCAGGATAGCTAAAGCTATCCTCAACAATAAAAGGACTTCAGGGGGAATCACTATCCCTGAACTCAAGCAGTATTACAGAGCAATAGTGATAAAAACTGCATGGTATTGGTACAGAGACAGACAGATAGACTAATGGAATAGAATTGAAGACCCAGAAATGAACCCACACACCTATGGTCACTTGATTTTTGAAAAAGGAGCCAAAACCATCCAATGGAAAAAAGATAGCATTTTCAGCAAATGGTGCTGGTTCAACTGGAGGGCAACATGTAGAAGAATGCAGATCGATCCATCCTTATCACCCTGTACAAAGCTTAAGTCCAAGTGGATCAAGGACCTCCACATCAAACCAGACACACTCAAACTAATAGAAGAAAGACTAGGGAAGCATCTGGAACACATGGGCACTGGAAAAAATTTCCTGAACAAAACACCAATGGCTTATGCTCTAAGATCAAGAATCGACAAATGGGATCTCATAAAACTGCAAAGCTTCTGTAAGGCAAGGGACACTGTGGTTAGGACAAAACGGCAACCAACAGATTGGGAAAAGATCTTTACCAATCCTACAACAGATAGAGGCCTTATTTCCAAAATATACAAAGAACTCAAGAAGTTAGACCGCAGGGAAACAAATAACCCTATTAAAAAATGGGGTTCAGAGCTAAACAAAGAATTCACAGCTGAGGAATGCCGAATGGCTGAGAAACACCTAAAAAAATGTTCAACATCTTTATTCATAAGGGAAATGCAAATCAAAACAACCCTGAGATTTCACCTCACACCAGTGCGATTGGCTAAGATCAAAAACTCAGGTGACAGCAGATGCTGGTGAGGATGTGGAGAAAGAGGAACACTCCTCCATTGTTGGTGGGATTGCAGACTGGTAAAACCATTCTGGAAATCAGTCTGGAGGTTCCTCAGAAAATTGGACATTGAACTGCCTGAGGATCCAGCTATACCTCTCTTGGGCATATACCCAAAAGATGCCTCAACATATAAAAGAGACACGTGCTCCACTATGTTCATCGCAGCCTTATTTATAATAGCCAGAAGCTGGAAAGAACCCAGATGCCCTTCAACAGAGGAATGGATACAGAAAATGTGGTACATCTACACAATGGAATATTACTCAGCTATCAAAAACAACGAGTTTATGAAATTCGTAGGCAAATGGTTGGAACTGGAAAATATCATCCTGAGTGAGCTAACCCAATCACAGAAAGACATACATGGTATGCACTCATTGATAAGTGGCTATTAGCCCAAATGCTTGAATTACCCTAGATCCCTAGAACAAACGAAACTCAAGACGGATGATCAAAATGTGAATGCTTCACTCCTTTTTTAAATGAGGAAAAAGAATACCCTTGGCAGGGAAGGGAGAGGCAAAGATTAAAACAGAGACTGAAGGAACACCCATTCAGAGCCTGCCCCACATGTGGCCCATACATATACAGCCACCCAATTAGACAAGATGGATGAAGCAAAGAAGTGCAGACCGACAGGAGCCGGATATAGATCGCTCCTGAGAGACACAGCCAGAATACAGCAAATATAGAGGCGAATGCCAGCAGCAAACCACTGAACTGAGAATAGGTCCCCTATTGAAGGAATCAGAGAAAGAACTGGAAGAGCTTGAAGGGGCTCGAGACCCCAAAAGTACAACAATGCCAAGCAACCAGAGCTTCCAGGGACTAAGCCACTACCTAAAGACTATACATGGACTGACCCTGGACTCTGACCCCATAGGTAGCAATGAATATCCTAGTAAGAGCACCAGTGGAAGGGGAAGCCCTGGGTCCTGCTAAGACTGAACCCACAGTGAACTAGTCTATGGGGGGAGGGCGGCAATGGGGGGAGGGTTGGGAGGGGAACAGCCATAAGGAAGGGGAGGGGGGAGGGGGATGTTTGCCCGGAAACCGGGAAAGGGAATAACACTCGAAATGTATATAAGAAATACTCAAGTTAATAAAAAAAAAAAAAAAGAAAAAAAAAATAAAATGTAAAACTGAAAAAAAAAAAAAAGTCTTGGAAAAAGGTCAAAGATCACATCAAAACAATCATCCCTCATGATCAAGTAGGTTTTATCCCAGGCATGCAGGGATGGTTTTGTATATGGAAACTATCAATGTAATCCATTATATTATCACACTCAAAGATAAAAACCCAATGATCCTTTCAATAGAAGCTGAGAAAGCATTTGACAAAATTCAACACTTCATGATAAAAGTCCTGGAAAGTACATGAATTTAAGGCCCATTCCTAAACATATACAGCAAATCCACAGCTAACATTAAACTAAGTGGAGAGAAAATTAAAGCAATCACACTGAAATCAGGGATTAGACAAGGCTGCCCACTCTCTCGCAACTTATTCAATACAGTTCTAGACATCTTAGCCAGAGCAAGAAGACACTTAAGGAGGTCAAAGGGATTAGGTTGGAAAGGAAGTATTCGAAATAGCTGTTTGTAGATGATATGAAAGTATACTTAGAGACCTCAAATGTACCACCAGAGAATTACTAAGCCTGATAAACAATTTCAGCAAAGTGTCTGGGTATAAATATAACACTGCACAAAAGTAAACAAGTGGAGAAAGAAACTAGAGATATGACACCCTTAACAATAGCCCCAAATAATGCAAAATATCTCGGGGTGACCTTTCCAGGTCCCTGCAACTTCCTAGAGATGCACAACCCACACTTGTAATTTCCATACTGTTTTCCCTGCTTCCCTATACCTAATTCCTCCGAAGCCCACTTCCTTCCCTACCTCCCCTCCCATTCAGTTTCCTCCCTCCCTCCACCCTCCTCAATATCTATTCTGCTAAATGCATTTTAAAGTCAATATTTAGGAAAAAACACTGAGTAAGTATAGGAAGTATCCCATAAGTAATTGTGGTGGATGTTTAGGCAAGATATGAACATATTAAGTTTTATAGAGGTCAAAATTGCTACATGTATTGTTAGAAGAGACACTGTCTTCATTACATACAACATGAAGGAAAACCATTCATATAATCTTTTAAGTTATACAAGGGGATCTATTAAATGAGTTACACACATCACACACCTTTATTACTTTTAAAGCTCTCCTTATTACAAATATTTACACAATGTAAATACAAAGGCTTAAACTCATGTGAGTGTACTTTGTTTCAGAATATAGTTTAGATATACAGGTTGATGACAACCTTCATCTCAGATTCAGAGGAAATGAATACATCAGGGAGTCCTCTATTACCTTACCTGTCTTCTTTCCTTTATTCCTGACGAAGTCTCCTCTCATTTGCAGCCCCTACTGTGAGATGGATAAGAAAATGCCTTAGAGTCTACAACCCAGAATCCATCTATAGGGAAAAAAAATCTCCAAATAGTACACGCAGTAAAAACTTTCTTGTAGATCTTAAAACTTGAAACAAAATACAAAGAGAAAACCCATTTCCTAGGATATTACAATATCCAGAAATGGAAGCACTCTCATGGGATTTTAAACTTCTGGACCTAACAACGAAACTGCCTCCATGAAGCTGAAGATTTATTTCTTTGGCAAGTAAGTCAGTTTGTCTCTTGACGGTTGTGCCCTCTATCCATCACTAGAGCAACGACCATGCTTTATGAGTGTGAACAGATAAACACATACCAGTTTTCACTTCTTCAAAGAATTTTAAGAAGAAATTTAAGAAGAACCTGAAAGAGAATATATAATGTTCCAGAGATGAAATATAGATATTTAAATTAGCCAGCATAAATATGTTTTTTTTAAATTTTCTGCCTTCTATTAATAATTTTGACTATTCCTGTTATGAATAAAAAGATGGTTATGTAATGTCTACCAGTCCCTAAAGCCCGAAACATTGTGGAAAACTGTTATATTTCTCCCTAACTTGGTCTTTGCTCACCATATTTTCATTGCTCATCTAAATTCTCTGTTTCTCAAGTAGATCAAAGGACTATGTAAGGGTATCACTCTCATGAAGAAGACCAAGGAACTTTCTGTACTTGCATGTATTTGCTCTTGGAAGCATGTAAATAAATCTTTAAGTTCTAAGAACAAAAACATGGACTCCAATGGGACCCACATCAAATAAAATCTTTCTTCCTGCCATCAGTGAACTTTAGCACAGTGGTAACAATGCAGATAACAGTATAATGGAATAATCCGGTAATAATAATAATAATAATAATAATAATAATAATAATAATAATAATGGAATAATCCCCTCGAGGGATCACAGAATAAGGAAAGTAAATGTTGAGATATATTCGAGTGATATTGTATCCAGGAAAGCAATTTTCAATAGGACAGACTCCTAACACATGAAAATCATTCAACCTGTCATGGCTTCACAGAGAGAGTTGAGAACCAGAGTGGTGTTTTAGGACAAGAGAAAGATTTGCCAACCTTCTAAAAAGAAAAGCAATCCAGAGACTCTGTGTGAGGATGGTGAGCTTATGCATGACTAACACACACACACACACACACACACACACACACACACACACACATACACACACACATGCACACACACATGCACACACACATGCACACACACACAGACACATATGCACACACACAGATACACAGAGACACACACAAAGAGACATAAACAAACAGACATATACACAGAGAGACACAGACAGACATACACAGACAAACACACAGAAACAGACACACATGAAAATACACAAATACACAGACACACACTTGTATACACACACAGAAACACAAAAACACATACTGACACACACACACACATAAACATATATACACAAACTCAGACACACAGACGATAACCAATATACAGATAAACACACAGACACAGAGACACACAAACAGACACACACACACACAAACACACACACACACACACACACACACACACACACACACACACACACACACATACACTCATCTCTTGTCTCCTTCCTAGAGTGTCCAGGTGCACAACAGGCGTGAACGGATGAAGTGGCCCAGGAAACAGTCAGTCAGCAGAGGATTAGTCTGCGTCCAAGTGAATTTTGGTTTCTTCCAAGGATTTCCGTGTCACAGCTGTGTTAGCAGGTATTCAGGGACACGCTAGGGTTGTGTGCACATATTTTACACAGGGTGAACAAGGGCTAAACAAACCTTGGAGAGCAAGAAGGGGTTTTCCTGTGCATTTACATCAGTCGCTGATTTAAGGTACCAGGAAGTACTCATTTGCTATATCTTAATAATCTCTGTCCCAGCATCGGTCTGTTGTTCAGGGATCTCCATTTGACCTCCTCAGTAATCGACTCCACTGAATGTACCCCGTACCCAACCCTGACGACCTACTTGGTCGATTTCAAAGGATTGCAGGTTCGTACTCTGCATTCTCTGACAGATTAAATCCTCAGGAACGTGGCCCTCTAGACACCATGAATTAACGAATGATTCCATCGAGTTTCCACATTAACCCGTATGTCCCCTATTTGTGGACGGTTCTCTCTGCACCACGCTATCCCTCCATCTTCCCCGCTAACCCTCCACTCCTGTCCTCAGTCGCCCTCACTCACTCACAGAATCTGTTCCAATTTTCCTTTCAGATAGGTCGATGCTTTTCCCCTTCTCTTTCCTTTGTCCTATGCATTTGTGGATTGTAGATAGAATATTATTCATCTCACAGCCGATATCATGCATAGGTAAACGCCTGCCATGCTTGTGTCTCTAGGTTTCAGTTCCCTCTTGTGCTGATTTTTTTTTCTGGTTTCCTCTATTTTCTCTTAAGCTTCATGATATCATGCCTCGATCACTATGATGTCATTCCCCGACCCCTATGATGTAATGTCCCACCCCCATGATGTCATGCCCCCGTCCCCCTGTTTCATGCCTTTGCCCCTTGCCAGAATGGTTGTATCTATTCACCAGGTAACATTCTGAATGCTGCCCTGTCTCCAAACTCCTCCAAGCTCAAAACATTTACACTCCCTCCTCCTATGCTCTCCCCTTCTACTCTTATAGAGTAGAGGACCCCTCTGGGTGCACCCTCTCCCCTGGCACATCAAGTCTCTTAAGGACTAGATTCATTGTCTCCCACCAGACCCTGAAAATGCAGTCCAGGTAGGAGAATAGGATCCACAGACAGGCAAAGGGTTTAGTGATCCCACCTGAGGATCATTGTGCTCCTCTGCCTCTCTCAGTCCTTCCTTCAGTTCTTCAGTGGGACTCACTGAGCTCTGTCTGATACCAAGCCCTGTGCCTGTGCATCTGTATCAGTTGCCTCCTCGGTGGAGCCTTGCAGAGGAAAATAATGCTACCTTCCCATATTCAAACATTAGAAAGGACCATTAATAATGTCAGTGTTTGTCTTTTGCCCATAGGATAAGTCTCGCATCCGGCCACTTTTACTTTGGCCATTTCCTCATTTCCTGTTTCTTCTCTGTCCCTGTGTTTATTATAGAGGGGAAAATTTCTGGGTAAAAATTTTGGAGGTGGGTTTGGGTCCTTATCCTTCCACCTTGGGTCCCCTGAGGCTACAGAAATTGACCATTTCAGTATCTGTATCCCCACTGTTTCGAGTCTCAGCTAAAGTCACCCTCATGGACGCCAGGGTACCCTCACCCATCCCAGATTGCTGGCAAATCATAGAGATAGCGCCTACCCTGGAAAGTCACTCATTTCAGTTTATTCTTTTGGCCCTCTGTCCCTCTTGCTCGTCTCTCCCAAGAAATGATTCTCAAACCCCATTTCCCTTCCCATCCCTTTAGGCATCCAATCCTTTTCTTCCATCTGCATCTTCTCATTAGTTTATTCCTCCTTCTGAGTGAAATTCAAGCATTTTTCTTGGCCCTTTCTTCTTGTTTATCCTCTTTGGTTCCATAGAAATTAGTGTGTGAATTCTGTACTTTATGGCTAATACCCTCTTTTAAGTGAATATGTACATGTTATTTTGGGTCTCAGTTACTTCATTCAGGATAATACTTTCTCATTCCATCTACTTGACCACAGCTTCTCAATGTCCTTATTTTTCATATGTGTGTAGTATCCCATTGTGTAAATGAACCACATTATCTGTAGCCATTATTTGGTAGAGGGTCATCTGGCTTATTTCTATTTTCTGTTCATTATGAAGAAATCCACTAGGAACATGATGGAATACATGTCCTTGCGGTATGGCAGAGGTCTTTTCAGATATAAGACTAGGTGTAGTATAACTGGGACTTTAGGAAGAATATTTCCCATTTTCTCAGAATCCACTGGATAGATATTCAAAGAATTATATGGATTTGCTCTTCCCCCAGCAAATGCAATTTTTATCCTGATACTTATCTGCTTCCTCAAAGTAGGTTCCCCCCGACTTGCCCTCTATCATGGACTCAGGTGATCGCATATGAACCTTCTTCACATTTTAACTGGTCAGTAAATGCTAGAGCCTTTGTCAGGGAGCCAGAGGGGAAAGTTGGTACTGGAAGTTTGAAGGTGGGGTTAGGTAGAGAGGCAGAAGAGGGTAAGAGGGGAAGGGAGAGGGCTGAAGAAAAAGAGGAGGAAGTAATGATGGAAACAATCCATATGGCCTGGAGAATGCACATGTAGCAAGGGGTTTTATGGTTGGGGAATAAGTTATGATAACATTAGATCTACCCAATACATACTTATAGATTATAATTATAATAACCAGATTGTGTGTTTTCTTTATGGGCTCATTGGGTTTGGAAATTACAACAAGCTTTCCTCAATAGTATTTCTGGATCAAATTTTGTGTTAATAGAGATCTCATCTTGTAGGGGCTCTAACCAATGCTCCATAGTCCAGTAGACACAGCTGTTTCTTCCTCAGTCATGTCTCTTGTATTTTCTATGGACATCTGTGTCTTCAGTGACCCAGACCCAGTGTTCCTTTTTCTCGAGGTCTTCAAATATCTCACCCAGAGGAGTTTCAGGTTTCTCAACTCGTTCCATCTAGTTGACTAGCTTCACAATGTCCTTATTTTTCATTGCTGCATAGTATTCCACTTCAAATATTTCCTGATAATAGTAAACCATCGCGAGCAGGCTAAAAATTCCCCGGGAAACATTAAACATTCAGTCTCTAAATCTAGATCTCCTCATCCCAGGATGCTTGGGTCGACTGAATGATTTTGGTATGAGCAGATTGTTCTAATGGACATCAAAGCAATTTCCTTCTCCAGTAATGGCTGCCTTCCCTTTGTCAGAGATTTTTACCCTGGTTATTTTCGTTGACTGATGTGATTTAGAAATTGTAAAACCATCTGCATGTTAGAAGGCCAGAGATGTTTCAGGTTGACCCTGCTTCCACAGCCAATGATGTCACATGTGTCCATTGGGCAACCATGTCACATCCAAACAGCAAGATGTCATCTTTGACTCCACACGTGACTGCAAGAATGCCTTTTTTCGTGCATGCACGTTGGCAACTATGTCACAACTGACTGCGAGATAGCAATTTTGTATCTTCACCCAAAAGTAAGATGGCCTCTTTGACTCTCTTAATCCTACCCATCCGTGAGCATAGGAGGTCTTTCTGTCTTCTGCTACCTTCCTCTGTTTCTCTATTCAGAGACTTGGAGTTCACACCAGACATGTTTCTGACGTGCTAGGTTATATATATATCCCGATTGTGATTGGCGTTGCTTCCATAAATCCTCTTCATTTAATTTTTATCCGTCCACTTGGCTGAAGGTGTTTTTCATATGTTGGTCATTTCTGGTAAAACTTTGGGATCACATATGTTCACTATTATATGATGTGTGAATGGCAATACACTGAGTTCTCCTTTTCTGATATCATCCCCTCGACCTTCTTTGGTTGTCTTACTGCTCTAGCTGGGAATTTAATGACTTTACTGAAAGGATGCTGCGAGATGAGCAGTCTGTTCTTCTTCTCCAATTTAGTCAAAGTGCCTTTGCCTCCCCCCCCTTATTTTGATATTAACTGTTGGCATGCTATATTGCATTTTATGTAATATTTTTTGTATTTATTTTAGTATTTTATTGCATTAGGTTTGTGCCTAACATCCCTGGTCTTCCTGAGACCATAAATATGGAAGGACGATGGATTCTGTTAAATGCTTTTTCAGCATCTAATGAGATAGTCTTGCATTTTTTCCTTGTTTCCTCTATTCTACACCTTCACATCATTGTGTAATAGTGGATATTAATAATTCATATTAAATATATTCATAATTAATATATTAATTTTGATATATTAATATGATATATCAGTTACATTATATCACTATATATTAATTTAATATATAACATATATTAATATTAATTATATTTACATTATTAATATAGTTTAATGTTATTAATTATAATTACCATATTAATATGTTAATATTAATATCATATATTAATATTAGTTATATATTATAACGTTAGGATATAAAATTTTAATATGTTAATATATATGATATGCAACTACCCCAAATTTAAATCCAAGGGGAGCTCCCACATTAATGTAAAATGATGAGGGCTGAATTTTTTTTTCAGTTCGTTTTTTTAATATGTTGGATCACTTTGATCCGTTTTCATAGATTGATCCACTCCTGCATCATCAGGAGAAAGCCTAGTACATGGCACTGGATAGCGGATTGATATGTCATTGGATTTTGTTTTTGAGCATTTTACCTAGTATTTTTTCCACCAATGTTCATAAGGGAAATTCGTCTGAAATTCTTTCTTTGTTGAATCATTTTGCGATTTCGGCGTCAGGGCGATAGTGGTGTTATAGAATCAGTTTGGCGATTTTCCTTCTGTTTCTGTGTTTTGGAGTAGGTTGAGAATTCTTTGAAAATCTGGTAGAAGCCAGCACTCAATCAATCTGGCGCTGGGGATTTTGCAGTGAGGAAACTTTTAATTACTGTTTGTGTCTCTTTAGGGGTTGTAGAGCTATTAACATAGTTTATCTTACCTCAGAATACTTGTGGTCAGTGTTGTCCATCTACACAATCATCCAATTCATTCAGAGATTCTAATTTTGTAGACAGCAGGTTTTTGAGACCTAATGATTCTGTGACTTTCATCAGTGTCCATTGATGCGACTCCCTGTTCATTTCTGATTTTGTTATTTGGATGCTGTCTTACCTCCTATTGCATTATCTGTTTAAGGGTTTGTCTGGTTGATTTTCCCAAGGAACCAGCTCTTGTTTTTGTTAATATTTGTATTCTCTTTGTTTCTGATGGATCACTCTCATCCCCAGTCTGATCATTTCTTTTTGTCCCTCCTTTAATATGTATTTGCTTCTTTTTATTCTAGAGCTTTCAGGTGTGCTGGGAAGTTGCAGTGTGGGGTCTGTCCAGTTTCTTTATGAAAGCGCTCTGTGCTGCATGTGCATGTTCCTTTTAGCACTGCTTTCCTAATGTCCCTTAAGTTTGGAGAAGCAGTGTCTTCACTTTCATTAAATTCTAGGAAAACTTTCTTTTTTTTTCAAGTCTTCTATGAACTGGTGGTTCTTCATTTGCAAGCTATTGAATATCCATGAGTTTACAGACTATTTGTCCAGTTTAAATCCATGGCATTCTGAGAAGATCCAATGGTTAGCACAATCTTTCTGTATCTGCTATGGCCTGTTTTGAGAGGGAGAACATGATCAGTTTAGGATCAGGTTCCATGAGGTAATGAAAAGAAAATGTGTACTTTTGTGTTCATGTGAAATAATCTGTAAATATCAGTGAGGTCAGATTAATTGAAACCCGTGTCAGTTACATTTTCTATTTTTATTGTTTTCGTTTTTAGTTTCTGTCTCAATGACATGACCTTGGTGACATGGGACATTGATGCCCCCCACTATTAATATGTGAGGTTCAATGTGATATTTAAGCTTCAGCAATATTTCTCTCACCAATGTTGGTACTATTGTCTTTGGGATATAGACATCCAGAATTGAGATCCTATTTTGGTGGGTTTTTCCTCTAATAAATATGAAGTGTCCTTCCCTTTCTCTTTTGATTACTTTTGTTTGAGAGTCTGATTTGCTGGATGTTACATTGGCTACACCATCTTGTTTCTTGTTTCAATTTCTGGGAAAATATTTTCCAACACCTTAGTCTAAGGTTGTGTCTATCTCAATTGCTGGAGTGTGTTTCTTGAATACAACAGAATGAAGGATCCTGTTTTTACATCCATTGTATTAACTTCTGTCCTTTTATTGTTCAATAGAGACCATTAAGGCTTAATGGTATTAATTACCTGTGATATTTACTTCATGCTATTTTGATGTTGGGGGGAAGGGTTTTCTTGCTTGTATGTATTGTGGTTTTTGTTTTTTTGGGTGGGATGTTTGAATGATTATGTTAGTATAAAATCTGTTCTGTAGGGAGAATGGTTTTTTTTTTTTTGTTTGCATGTTGTTTTTGTTTTTGTCGGGGGAGTTGTTAGAGTATGCAGGCGAGTATGTGATCCCTTCCATAGGTTATACTGTGTAATTCATATTTTCTACTCAGAGGTTGGGATGGTTCAATTTCTGAAAATCCATTAGTATAATCCACTGTAAATTTAACTGAAAGAAAAAATCACATGATAATCTCATTAGATGCTGAAAAAGCAATTCCAGCCCTGCTTCATGCTAAAAGAGTGAGAGTGATAAGGGAGACCAGTCCTATGGAGAAAAATAGTAAAAGCAATGGACAGCAAACCTGTAATGAACATCAAGCTAAATATAAAGAAACTTAAAGAAATTCCATTAAAGTGAAGGACAAGGTAAGGCTGCCCACTCTCCCTATTCAGTATAGTATTTGAAATTCTGTCCAGGGTAAAAGCATAGTTTAAAATTGGTTCTGACATGGAGTATTGCCAAGTGCTGTGAAGGAGGAATGGCACAGCATTTTAAAAACCCTGGGGTATGGCCCACTCTTTAGCACAGCATCATTGCACCTTAGTGAGTCATAGCCCCAAGGACCAAGTGTACTGAGAATTTCATACAGCATTTCGCTCGGTTTTCCCCCTCATATCTCTCTAATTCTAAAAAGTACATAAAAATCTTCATGGAGCTTCCCACCCCTCAGGGAGCAACATCATTGGCATTTGCAGTGATAATGGTCGAGGTCTTTTAGGAGTTTCCTCTGTGGCAGACCAATGCTTCCACCATCGCCCAAGGAAATGTAGAATAATGAGCAATGGCTGCCACCCGTATAAAGCATTAGGAAATATAAAATTGTTCGTTAAGCTGGCTAACATGATTTAACTACTGGATCAGATATTAAAAAAACAAAAAACAAAAACAAATTAGGGAACAATTTGAAGTTCTGAAAGCCTGGGAATGTTTAAGGTCCGGCATCAAGAACAATGGTGGGACTGGCTAATGGTGTGACTGTCACAGAGGCTGGACAGTCGAGGACTGATTTCTGTCCCAATTGTACCCTCAGCTTCCTTATAGGATTTAATAAGGATTGACAATCACAGGTGTACATTCTGATCATTTAAAGTAGATACAACTTTTTTATACAGATGTTTAGATTTGTGCTTTTTATAAGATTCTTAATAGAGTACATTTAAAGATAGATCATACGATATTAAACCATTTCTCTCTATATTCAAATTGCTGCCTACAGTGAAGGGAAACTGACTGAGAAAACTACTTTGTTTACTCTTTGTTTCTCTATAACAAATTGCTTACTTATGAAATTATGTTGCCCTTGGGAGTAATTTGTTTTCTTTATATGTACTATGTAATATTTGTTCTCATACAGTATTGGTTATCACTTTTTCCAGCAACAAGCACGAGAAGAAACTAGAACATTATCACATTTGCAATTTTACATGGCTTGAAAGATTGCATTATGATATCAAAGCTACTTGTTGTGGTTTGTCCTGAAGTTATCTGTATTTTGATTCTAATTCCACTACCCCAAGGACAGCTGCCTAGTCATGTACTCAGAACTCAGGTGACTTCACCAGAACCACCTCCCCATTGAATTTGTAAAGCACAGTTGAGGGGCAGGTACAGGATAAGAGGAGGCCTGTCATTGGAGGAGAAGAAAGGATGGGTGAGAGAGATATTTGAAGGAAGAGGAGGAGACTAGAGGAAGAAGGAGAAATAGGAAGAGGAGTGGGTGAGAAACCATGGTTAAGATTTTGCTCTGTGTATTTACAGGTTGTTATTAATGTTCCAAAGGAATGGATGGAAAACCACATTGTATATTTAAGTCGGCAATTATATCTTATCAATTGGGTAAAATTTTTTTGCCTTGTGTGTTCTTCTACGTGAGGGTCTGATTTTAGGAAAGTGTGTGGCGGCAAGGGACACTGGGCCAACATGGAGTAGGGATGTGTTTTCACCATGATATCTACCAGATATATTGGGACACTATGGTGCTAGGTATAGCAGGGTAAAAGACAAGTTTTCTTTTTTCTTTTTACAATAACAGATGGCAAACCAAGGTGATCAGCAAGAAACCACTAGTAATCATAAAAGATGAGAGAACCTTTTTATTTTCTAAGTAAGAGGACACCGGTGCCATATTAAGTCATGTGATAACTTAAAGGCTGGAAATCAAACAAAGAATGCAGCCTGAGCTGACAGGCTGTTGGTCCCCTGCTCTGTGATAAGAAATGGCAGCTCAGAGAGTTAAGAAATTAAAGCTGCTTTTTAAAGAAACTTGTTTAGAAAGTCTTTCAGGATACTCATATTCTTTTTAACATAGGCTTCATGGGAATTTTGGTGGGAAATCCTAGTTAAACAAAATACGTCTTTTTATTTTTCAGGTATTATTAACAAGTGATTAGTGTGTTTTGAGAAAGAAGAGAGTAGAGAGATTATCTCAATCAGTTGGGAATTTTCATCTACTTTTCAGAACTTAGAAAAAAATTAGTCACTAGCAAGTAGAGAGTTGTGATGAAATGTCTAACACCAAGGAGAGTGAATTCAGACATATATTGTAGAAGTTATAAGAAAAATCTGTGGCTTCGGGTAGAGAGGTTAACAGATTGAGATATTTTGGGAAGAAATCCTGGTTTGATGTGTTGCTTATTGATATTAGAATTGATAAAATGTATTTGGTTAGTTTTATGAATTACCCCAATATATGGCTTGCTGATGACGGCTAGCGATGGTTTGTGGTTACTTTTGATATTTACCACAATAGGATACTCAAATTCTCTTAACGTGAGCGCCACGGGAAATTTGGGTTAATTTCCTGATATCACCGAGTACAGAGTGATATCAGGCTCATTGTTTACATAACTTCCTTTTTTAAAAATTGTTTAATCTTCATGATGGGAGTGACTGTGAGTTTTATGCTTTTATTATTATTCTGGGAGATAATGCAAGATACAAGCTTTTCTGGTTTCAGTCTAGGGAACAGAATATTTTGGAGAAATATTTTGTCTTTTTAAAATTGCGATTAGGCTCTGGAAACCTCACAGAGTGATAGTGATCAGATTTGATAGTGGTAGACCGCCTGAAAAAATATATTCAGGAGAATCAAACAAAAAGATATCTTGATTCTAAACCTTTGTCTTGAGAGTTGTATGTTGCAGAGTGTACCTACTTGGAATCCTGGTCTCAGTGCCTTTCAGTTGGGTCCAGTCAGGACATATCGGCTATCACATTTGTTTCATTCTCCCTACCGCCTACCCCTAAGGATATCTCAACACCCATGTACACCTTGAAGAATTTAGGGAGCGCAAAGTCCAGGATGAGATTTGCTTACCTCTCTTCACACGTTTGGCCATTTAGTCGTTAAGGAAATTGAAAAAGAAATGGCAAACGGGCGACTACCACATGAAGAGGCAGTGAACGTACTTGCCAGTGGTGAGTCAAGGCCAACATCAGTTAAGCTGTATCCTGTGAATATGGCTCTCTCTCCCGAGCACCATGGACCCGTCCTGAACGGGAAGCAGGCCGAACTCGAGTGACCATTGATCTCAAGAAACAAGCAAAGCTGGAGAGGGGCTTTCCTTGAGACTGCACCGGCCCGTCAGGGGCTGCCTCACTTGTCAGTTCTGCTTTTAGTAGCGGGTGATCATCCAAGCTTTCTGAATGAGGAGGAACCCTATCGACTCTCTTCCTTTGAGTCCAGAGTACTATCAGCTCTTGTGCCCACTGTCAGGGGCCATGACAAGGGATTCTGGAAGTAGCAACATGAATGGAAAGGGCAAGGGGTGCTTAAGAGTCTGTGCGGTCAAGCAATTCTTACAACAGGGTAGATCCCTCTAACCAGAGGCCATCAGTGGTGCACTGATGTGACTTGGAGCCTCATAATCGAATGGGAAAGACTGATCCAACCATTGCTCCTCATAGACTGCAGGGTCTAGAAAATCACTGGAGAACTGTGTTACGGAATAAACATGTGATAGGATGTGAATAGAGCATAGAATGCATGGGATTGATATTAGAATTCCATTTGACTTCCAGGTGTTACTGTGATGCTTCTGCCTTGATATCTCACTCACTATTTTTTTTCTTGTCCTAAAGCTCTTAATATTCTTTCCAAGATGTTAGTTTTGAAAGATTGAGTATGCTTCACAATGGAATGTATTTTCTCTAGTAACATATATTGAAATTCTAAATGTCTCTTCATATCTTACTCAGTTGCCTAGCTAGAAATCCTGGGATGCTTTCAATACTGGTAAGTTGATTGAACACAACTGTTTGCATTACAAGTTTTTCATATAAATAATTCTTTTGGTGACCCCCAATAAGATTGTACAAATGCCTCCTGCCTTTTACAGACATATCTACAATCACACTTGCTTGGAGAAAGGAGTTAAGTGTTATGCCTTCTTGAATGAAGAGGAAGATCTAAGGCTTCACTCCTCAGAGAAACATGATATCAGGTATTGTAGAAATAAATATGAATCTAGGCAACAATAAATGTTCCAAGCTAACCTGTGAAGTAAAATAATGTTTGGAAAATAGCACTCCTTTATTAGCAGTATGATTAATCATTGTATTTGTTTTCATTTCAAATTTTTACCCTTTCCGGTCCCTGTTAATATATCCCACCACCAAGTACTCCTCCTCTTTGTCTCTAAGAGGGTGCCACCCCAACTCTCCCACTCATTCTTGCCTCACCCCTCTAGAATCACTCTTCTTTGAATTGCTTTTCTCTGGGACATCAAGAATCTAAAGGACCAAGTTCTTCCCTTCCACTGATGTGAGATGAGGCAGTTCTCTGCTACATATGTAGGGTACCAGACCATGTTTATTCTATGGTTCTTGGTTAGGGCCATTGGAATTCTAAGGGGTCTGGTTAATTGATATCATTGTTCTACCTCTAATTATAATCCAATTCAGCTCTTTCAGCCCTTCCCCTACATCTTTCATTGGAATCTCTAGGCTAAGTTCAATGGTTAGCTGTGCTGGCAAAGCCTCTCAGAAGACAGCCATATCAGACTCCTGTTTGCAAGCACATTTCAGCATCGGCAACAGTGTCCGTTTGGTGTCTGCAGATCTCTGGAGGCCTTTCTTTCAGCCTCTGCTCCATTTTTGCCCCTGCATTTCCATTAGACAGGGATAACTCTGAATTAATAAGAGATGGGTGCATGATCCCATCCTTACACTGGGGGCCATGTCTATATACTGCAGCTGGTGTCTTCAGGTTCAATTTCACTGTTGTTGTGTATGTTGGCTAATGTCATAATTGTTGGGTACAAGGAACCTGTCCCATCCCTAGTATCTGTGACATTCTAGAGATTACCTCCTTACCAGAAAGTGCATGCTATGTGGCTTTATTTGTGTTTGGGTTACTTCACTCAGAATGATATTTTCTAGTTTCATTCATTTGCCTATGAATTTCATGAAGTCATTATTTTTAGTAGCTGAGTACCACACCATTGTGTAACTGGACCACTGTTTATGAATTTGTTCCTCTTTTGAGGGACATCTGGGTTATTCCCAGCTTCAATCTTTCACAAATAAGGCTGCTATGAATAGAGTGAAGCATGTGTCCTTGTTGTAGGTTGGAGCAAGTTTTGGGTATGTGCCATCGAATGGTACAGCTGGGTCCTCAGGTACTAAATACTATGTTCAATTCTCTGCAGAAGCTCCAGCCTGGTTTCCAGAGAGGTTTTAAGAGCTTGCTATTTCAACAGTGACAGAGTGTTCCTTTCTCTCCACATCCTTGCCAGAGTCTGTTGTCACCTGACTTTTTATATCAGCCATTCTGACTGGTATGACGTAGAATCTCGGGATTGTTTTCATTTGCATTTTCCAACGGGTAAGGATGTTGAATATTACTTTAGGTGCTTCTCAGCTGTTCAATATTCATCAGTTGAGAATTTTTGTTTAGAACTGTAGCCCACTATTAAATAGTGTTATTTGATTCTCTGGAGGATAGCTTATTGAGTTTTTTTGTAAATATTGGATATTAGCTCTCTATTGGATGTAGGATTGGTAAAAATATTTTTTTCAATTTGTAAGTTGCTGTATTAAACTAATGACAGTGTCTTTTGCCTTACAGAAACTTTGAAATTTTAAGTACTTCCATTTTTCAATTATTGATCATAGAACAAAAGCCTTTGGTGTTCTATTCAGGAAATTTTCACCAGTACCAATGAGTTCAAGGCTTTTCCCTCCTTTTTCTTTTTGTCTTTTTTTTAAATCATAGTTATTTTAATAGGAATGAAATTTCATGAACTACTGACAGGAGGAAATCATTTGTCAGTGGTCAGTGCATTCTTTCTGTGAAAAGGCATCATGACCATGACGACTCTTTTTTTTTCTTATTTCCTTTTTGGTTTGTAAAGACTGCATTTCTGGAGATAGTCCAATCATTTCCCTGTCCTTCCATAACTGCTTTCTGTCCTTACAACCTCTCCCTCAAAAGAAAACAAATAATAATATAACAAACAAACAAACAAACCCATCTGGGACCATGCCAACTCTTTAAAAGAAAGCATTTAAGTCGGGGTTGGCTTACGGTTTCAGAGGTTTAGTCCATTATCATCATGGCAAGGGGCATGGTGGCACCCAGGCAGACATGGTTCTGGAGAAGGAGCTAAGAGTTCTACATCTGTATCAGCAGGCAGCAGTAAGAAAGTGACTCTGGGTTTGGAATGTTGTTTTTTTTTTTGGAACTTCATAACCCACCCTCAGTGACACACTGCCTCCAACAAGGCCATTCCTTCTTTTTTTTTTAGTTTAGAGAATACTTTATTAGTTTTTGTAATCAAACCCACATAGATAAGACCTTACATATTTAATATAGTGTGTTACCCCTGTACAAATGGAAAAAAACGTAAGTTCATTTCTAGACCAATATGGCTGTTAATTTCTGTACAGTGCCAACTCAACACAGTAACCAGGGATACTTTTTTCCAAAGTTGACAGCACAGCTAAAGTTTCAAAAAATTCAAATTATATATCTGTATATATATTTATATTTATATAAAAAGACCAATAATAGCAGTGTGTTATGCATCAACAGGAGCAACAGCTTTTCCAGGTTCTGCAGTCATCTGAACAAAACTGTAGAGACATCCAGCACACTCCATTAAAAAAAAAAGTAAAAAAAAAAAAAACCCCGAGAAAACAGCACAGTTCTGTTACTCTTGTGGTACCTGGCACCATTTTTTTTAAATTAGCTTCTCAATCATCATCTGGAAAGAAAACATTCTGAGCAACATCATTAAAAACAGCTCTGATAAAGCACGGTCACTACTACGTATCATAAAGCAGGTACAAGCTATTTTACATCCACAGAGGTATGATACAGTACTGTCCTACATCTATAATACTAGAGGATACAATTTAAAAGGCATTATTTGAGACTTGATTCTACATTTCCAGCAGAGGGCCCAAAGGATGGTGTGACACAGCTTTGTAAAGAAACATACTCTAGACAGGATTTCCTTTCACTAGTGGCACAGTTCTTAGGATTCATTCTCTCCATGAATGTCTGCTAAAACCATTATTAAAAAAATGAAATATCCCTAAAACAAAACCGTATAACCACAGGATTCACATGAAGATGACCTAGTGGAGACAAGCTTGACCTCACCTTACCAACAAGCTATCAAATATGTTATGTTTAAACAGTGAGACCTCCAAGGAAGGAGATGCCAAGTAGTGCTTCAAAGCTTCAGACCACAATCAAACACAGCATCCTTTTCAACAGAATCAGAAGCTCATCTGAATATGCTCAAGGATGCTTACATCAACATTTAATCATCTCCTCACTCATCCAGGAAGAAGGGGAGATCAGTTACTACTGTACATTATTGTGTTCAAACAAAGCACCATGTTACCAAAATACCAAGCTGCGATAATAAAAAATAAGGCTCCTCTATCCAGCACCAGAGAGCATCATTTCACTTTCAAGCCTAGAAATTGCACACTTGAATATAAACCAATCGAAGATGACGAATGAGAGTTCATCTTGGTGGATTTTTCCTTTGATGAATATGAAGTGTCCTTCCTTATCTTTTTTGATGACTTTTAATTGAAAATTTATTTTATTTGATATTAGAATGGCTACTCCAGCTTGCTTCTTCCGACCATTTGCTGGGAAAGTTGTTTTCCAGCCTTTCACTCTGAGGTAGTGGCTGTCTTTGTCTCTGAGGTGTGTTTCCTGTAGGCAGCAGAATGCAGAGTCCTCATTGTGTATCCAGTTGGTTAATCTATGTCTTTTTATTGGGGAGTTGAGGCCATTGATGTTGAGAGATATTAAGGAATAGTGATTATTGCTTCCTGTTATATTCATATTTGGATGTGAGGTTATGTTTGTGTGCTTTTCTTCTCTTTGTTTTGTTGCCAAGGCGATTAGTTTTTTGCTTCTTCTAGGGTATAGCTTGCCTCCTTATGTTGGGCTTTACCCTTTATTATCCTTTGTAGTGCTGGATATGTAGAAAGATATTGTGTAAATTTGGTTTTGTCACGGGAAGATCTGCGCTGCTCTTTCCAGGAGCCTCCGTGCACCAGGGTTACAGATGACGTTTGGTGTTTTCCTCTGGCGTCTGGATGTGCGCAGAGTGCAGTCTCTTCTGGTTTCCCAGGTGTGTCTGCCTCTCTGAAGGTTTTGCTCTCCCTCCCACGGGATTTGGGTGCAGAGAACTGTTTATCCGGTCTGTTTCCTTCAGGTTCCGGTGGTGTCTCAGGCGCAGGGGTCCTGCCACTCCTGGGCCCTCCCCTACGGGAACCCACAGGCCTTATACAGTTTCCTCTTGGGCCAGGGATGTGGGTGGGGTGGTCAGTATTGGTGGTCTCTTCCGCTCTGCAGCCTCAGGAGTGCCCACCTGATCAGGCGGTGAGGTCTCTCTCCCACGGGGTTTGGGAGCAGAGAGCTGCTGTGGGCCAGGCTTTCCCTCCTTTTTCATCACTTAGTTTCAATGTATCCAGTTTTATGTGGTGATCTTTTGTCAATTTTCAAGTGGCCATAGCTGTGTGGGTTCATTTCTACGTCTTCAGTTCTATTCCATTGATCTACCTGCCTGTCTCAATACCAATAAAATACAGTTTTTCATTACCATTGCTCTGTAATACAACTTTAGCTCAGGGATGGTGATTTCCCCAAAAATGCTTTTTATTTTTCAGAAGAGTTTTCTCTATCCTGGGATTTATTTTATTCCAAATAAATTTGAAAACTGCCATTTATATGTCTGTGAAGAATTGGTTTGGAATATTGATGGGTATTGCATTGAATCTGTAGGTTGCTTTTGGTAAAATGGCCATTTTTACAATATTAATCCTGCCAATACACGAACATGGGAGCCCTTTCTAATTTCTGAGATCTTCAATTTCTTTCTTCAGAGACTTGTGTTCTTGTCATATACATCTTTCACTTGCTTGGCTAGAGTCAAACTGAGGTATTTTATATGCTTTTTGAGTATTGTCAAGGGTGTCATTTCCATAATTTCTTTCTCATCCTATTTCTCTTTTGAGTAAAGGAAGGTTACTTATTTGTTTGAATCAATTTTATACTCTGCCACTTTGCTAAAGTTTTTTATCATGCTTAGAATTTTACTTGTGGAATTACTGGGGTCACTTAAATATACTACCACATCATCTGCATATAATGACATTTTGAATACTTCATTTGTAATATGTGTCTCTTTATATCGATTTGTTGTCTAATTACTCTGGCTAGGACTTCAAATACTACATTGAAAATATAGGAGAGAGTGGGTGTCCTTCTCTAGTGTCTGATTTTAGTGGAATTGCATTAAGTTTCTCTCCATTTAGTTTGATGTTAGCTACTGGTTTGCTGTATATTGCTTTTTTTGAGTTCTGTATGGTCCTTGAATTTCTGATATTTCCAAGACTTTTAACATAAAGGAGTAGGTTCTGTAAAATGATTTCTCAGCATCTAATGAGATGATTGCTTGTTTTGTTTTCTTTGAATTTGTTTTTATAGTGAGATTAGTTTGATTAGTGATCAGGTTCTTTATATTGAACCATCCGTGTATCTCTAGGATGAAGCCTACTTGATCATGATGGATGATAGTTTTTATGTGTTCTTGGATTTGGCTTGCAAGAAATTTAATTCAAACTGAGAATTTTTGCAGGGATATTCATGAATAAATTCGTTTGAAATTCTCTTTATTTCTTGGGCCTTTGTTTGCTTTAGGTATAAGCATAACTGTGGCATCAGAGAAGGAATTGTGTAGTGTACCTTCTATTTCTAGTTTGTGGAATAGTATGGAGAATATTGGTGTTAGGTATTCTAAGAAAGTCTGAGAGAATTCTGTACTAAACCTTTCTGGTCCTGGTATTTTTGTTTGGGAGACATTTAATGACTGCTTCTACTACTTTACAAGTTATGGGAGTATTTAGATGGTTTATCTGATCGTGATTCAACTTTGGTACCTTGTATCTGTCTAGAAAATTATCCATTTAATCCTTACTTTCCAGTTTTGTTAAGTATAGGCTTTTATAGTAGGTTCTGATAATTTTGGAGTTTCCTCATTTTCTATGGTTATATCTCTATTTCACTTCTGATTTTGTAGTTTTTAATTTGAATACTAGGGATTTACATATCTTCTGGATTTTTCAAAGAACCAGCCCCTGGTTTTGCTGATTCTTTATATAATTCCTTTTGTTTCTTCTTGGTTTCTTTCATTCCAGAGTTTGATTATTTCCTGCTGTCTAGTCTTCTTGGTGTATTTGGATTTTTATTGGTTCAGAGATTTCAAGTGTCTGGTCAAACAGCTAGTGTATCATAGCTCCTGTTTCTTTGTGGAGGCTCTCAGAACTATGAGTTTTCCTTTTAGCATTGATTTTTTGTATTCCCTATTTATGCCTTCATTTTCATTAAATTCAAAAATATCTTTAATTTTTTTCTTTATTTCTTTCTTGAATAAGTTCTCATCGAGTAAATCATTTTTCAGCTACCAATATATGTGAGACTTTGGTTGTTCTTGTTGTTATTGAAGACCATTCTTAGTCTGTAGTGATGACATAGGATGCATGGGATTAACTCAATCTTCTTGCATCTGCTGAGACCTATTTTGTGATGGATCATATTGTCATTTTTGGCGAAGGTACCATGTGGAACTGAGAAGAAAGTGTCAGGAGCCATAACAGGACAAGCTAATAACTAGCAGGTGATTATCCTCAGATCAACAGCCTCGGAATATTTTATAATCCACAACTGGTTTGCCCTTATTAAGCAAGGCTATAAGGGATTCATTTTGGGAAAATTTCCTGCTATTAAAATGTTACTCCTGTTGTTATTATTAGACATATATAACAATCATTGAGTAATAGCACACCCATTTGGAGCAGATCTCTGCAGGCCTACGAAGTTGTACTGTCTTGTAGTGATGCTACACAGACAAATAGATGAATTCTTTATTCCTAATAATGATCATACAATAATTTCTAAAATTATATCAATGGTTATTAAGCTCTTTTATAGTGGGACTCCTTTAAGTCTCTTTCTAATAGTCAAAATCCAGTGACAACTCTGCCAGTCTCCCAGGTGTCACCAATTGACTGTTCTGAGATAGTAAACAGACTTTCTGCTACTCAGAATACAATCCAATAAGTTGCAAATCAGTTATCAAGAGTCATGAAAAGAGAACAAACGATTTGTTACAGGTGCAAGGACAGAGGATAAGATATTGACAGGGTTTATCTATATATAACTTCACTAACAACTATGGTTTTGGATCTTCAGTGAGCCTGTGGAGCTGACATTTGTGATGAATGTTTAGACAGATAATTGCTCCTGATGGATATTCATGTGAACATTCTCGGTTGTAAACTTGTATTTCAATTTATGCTTTGATCTTTCATATGAACTAGTGGTGAACTTTGTAAAACATGATCATGTATTCTGAAAGATGTTTAGGTGCTGAGGACAAAGAGAAGACACACAAAAGGACTGAGAGAGAAGGTCTGAACTGGAAGGACAGAGACAGATGGACTGGGCTGGAGAGGGGGTGAGCTAAAAAGTCAGCTTTGAGCTAAGGAGAACTGAGCTAAGTAGAACTGAGCCAAAAATATATGGGCTGAGAAGAAATGTAGACAGGAATAACTTAGAGACTATAAGTAACATAAGAGAGCAATCTGCAGAATGCAGAGTGGAAGAGGAAAAGAGAAGAAGCTGGAAAGAACAGAAGGTGCCGGCAGGTTTCTCCTAACCATGGCAAAGAAATTATCATTTCTTAATAGCAACCCAGGCTTAGTCTTATTAAAAGGAACAAGCCTTTTCTTTTACAAACTTGTGTTTAATTCACTTAGTATTAAAAAGAAAGAAGTGATTTCTTTCTGTCTGTAATAAAGATTGGAGCTCATCTTAATGCAGTGGTGCTTGGTATTTTGCTCCATATGCATAAGTAAGTATGGATGTCTGTGTAAGTATGTAATTATGAGAATGTATGCATATTTCTGTGTGTGTTTAAGAATGTAATTGTGAGATTGCATGTAAGTTGGGCCCAGCTGATTTTGAGTGGACATATAAAAATGCACGTTTATGGAATCCAGGTGTAAAATTACATGTTTATTCATATTTGGCTTTGTAAAATGCTGACCTCATTTGTGATTCAAATATACTAACAATTTGACTATACTTACCTTCATTAATATTTAAACTACTCCTTGAAAAAATTTTAATGGATAATATCAAAATACGTTTATAGGAATGGCACATCAAATACTTCTGTTTATAGTCAAAATCAGGAAATGCTTCTGATATTTACGCATTTTGTTATTTGATTATGGAAGAAATTTAAGGATCTTAGATTTTGAAATAATATTTATAAATCATTTATTCTTAATGTTTGTTGACAGAAGGAAGTTATCAATGAATACATATATACAATGTGCCACTCATTACAAAAGCACTGTAATGCAAATAAAGCAATGTACAAAAGCAAAAAAACACTTTTCTAACATAAATAGAGCAAATTAAATATATATTTTATGAACTAAAGGTGAAAAATCATGTACAAAGGCAAGATATATCATTGAGTCTATCTACATTTGGAGTTAAGAGATGATTCATGCTTTCGTGTATTTCTTTCTAGACATCTAAGGAGATAAAATTAGTGTGGAAAAAGCTAAAACTGCAATTAGTATGCTTGATGTATTATACATATTTAAAGATTGCTTTTGAAAAAATATACAGAACATATTTTCAAGGTTATGTACAAAGCATATACAAAAATTCACTGTGTCCATAAATTATCAATAACACTCAAGCAACTCTCTGGTCATATTAGATTCGAATTATCAAATATACATATATATGTATGTATGTATGTATGTATACACACACAGGCACACTCACAGACACAAACAACCACACAATACTTCTAAAAATTTAAAACAAATTAGTAAATAATAGTCATTCAGACAAAACTAATGAAAAGGGATGAACTAAATTTCCAGTAAAATGTCCTCCCTAAAGTATACTTTCTAGCATATAAATTTTTTGCCTCACGATTTTAAGAAAAATAAATATGGGGCCAATATAAGTAATCAGATCCCAGTTGGACTTATCATTCAGAATTAGAGTAGAAATTGAAATGGAGTCTGAAAAATATTAAATAAAGTGCTTTTAACTATACTTTTTCAATTATACAAAAAATCTGAGAAACAGTGAAATGACACAACATGTAAAATTGCTTTCTTTTAAGCATTGATATCTAAGTTTAGTATTCATAGTCTATATAATAGACAGTGAGAACTAAATCTCACAAGTTCTTTCCTGGCTTAAATACAATTTTCTTGGCTTGTGAATATACCCAGAACCAATCAATATTATGAAAATGGATACACGCTGTGTTACAACAAATAAAAGACATTTTGTTTATTTGTTAGGCATGAATTTATTTTTGTAGCATTTCTTCCCAGGTTTCTGTTGGGTATTTTATAAATCCTAACTTTGGTGTGGTCGGTGGTTAAATTTCACTGAACATGGCTGAATATGAGAAAATAATAGAAATGGATCGTTGGGGCAGAGAATATCTTTGGGTTCAACCTGTTTATCATGAAATGGTGGTCACAGTGTGCAAAACCAAAAACAAGGTAAGGAACTGTGGCTTCAGGTACAGGGCTCTTTATGAGATTTCACTTTGTAATGTTGGAAGAATTCTTCCATGATATCATGAGATTGTGCAGTGAGAAGGCCTTTTCTTTATTCCTGTAATGAAAGCAAATATTTGTTGCTTTCAGTTCCCTCAGAGAGCTTGCTAGGTTACTAGATCAATCAGGAACTCTGGATGATGGATTTAGGTGTGCAAAATATGATGTTGGTATTGGATTTCTTCTAGGTGCTTCTAGGGAAGTGACTTCATAAGATTTGGAATATAATCAAATAAGACCTTGTTAAAGATGTAGAAAGCACTGGGTGTGGTGGCACAGGCCTTTTCTCTTAGCACTGGGGAGGCAGAAGCAGCTAGAAGAACTCTAAGTTCAAGGCCAACTTGGTGTACAGAGAAAGCGAGAGAGAGGGTTCTGGTACTGCCATGGATATAAAAGAAACACTGTCTGTAATTAGTACAATTTTAAGTCCGGTAGTATACAAAGAAAAAAAATCACATTTTATTTTAGTAAGATGTTAATAATTTTATCTTGAGTCTAATGCAATATTTTAGCTATAAAATAATGTGAAGGCACTGAAAATGTATGAACAGATGTTTTCCATCACTATTCTCCTTAAACTACAAGCTGAATTTTTATTAAACATACCTATGTAAATACACTTTGAATTATTTTCTGTGACGAACTAAAGGCCTTTTACATTGTTAATTAAGAATGGTGGATTTCAGGGCAATCTTGAAAGGTCATTACTAAGGTGGAGATGTATATTAAGCATACAAAATCTAATCTAAAATATTGTACAATAAAGAATGAGAACCTTTAATTGGTTTTTCTCTAAAGTATACAGCTTCTTTTTGGTGAACTGTAGAGTTGATGATTTGAACAAATTTTGTGCGAAATACAACCTGCTCTGAGAAGATAAGAAACAGGAAAATAAGGAAAAAAACCTGCTAAGGGACAACAAACTGGGAGAGAGTATTCTATGGAATATATAGGACAATAAATGTGTCCCCACTGGTTTTGTTTAGCTGCGGACTTCATTATGCATATCTATGTACGTAGAAATTTTTTTTTCATCTTAAGATTTTATGGTTGCTCTAAAACCTCTGTCTTTTGTATTAAGGTCTTAGCATGTTTAAATGATAATTTTGAAATATTAGTGTTATTATCAAAAGCCGTATTTGTACATATTTTTTAAGCAACAAAATAGGTACATGTCTGCTTGTGTTTATGAAGAAAGCTACAATGTTAAATATGGATATATATTTCATATATATATATATATATATATATATATATATATATATTCTCTTCATGTACCATGTGTGTGAAGAAACCTTAGCAGATAGGAATGCATAGTAACCATCTTGCTAGAGTTTCAGGATTTTATTGTATCTTGTTTGACATGTGCATTTCTATTAAAATGCTAACTCATTTCTAAATATCTTAATTTACCTGGAGAAATTTTCAATAACTCCTAGTCTGCTGTTTTTTCATAAAACAGGTCTATGGTTTTCTTATTGAATTTTATTTCAGTAACTTCTTAATGTGTTTATTTTGAAGGTAAATTAAATATATATATATATATATATAAACATATATATATCAAAATATTTTATAAAAAGATTAAATTTTTAGTGGAAATATCACTTAGTGATGGACAATTTTACAAACATTCTCTAAATTATTAAATATTCTCCATTTTTAATTAGTATAAAATATTATGAATACAATAACCTTTATCAACATACACATCTCTAGTTAATATAAACACAAATATGTTATTATTTTTTCTTTCAAATTTTTTCTTAGTAATAAATCTTGACTTCTGAATCTGAGTTTTCTCATCGTTATTCATAAAGAAATCTATTGCTTTTTTATTGAGAATAGTAAGGAATGTTCATTGATAGGTAGATAGCCAAGATTAACACAATATACACAATGGTTTTTCATTCACCCCTAGGAAAACTAATCTATGATGGTTTCAGGAAAATAGATGTAACTAGAAATTATACCAAGTAAGGAAACAAAAACTCAGAAAGGCAAATACCATGTGTTCTTTCTCATGTAGATAATAGAATCTCATTTTCATATACTTGCATTTATGTGTAGCTGTTAGTTGTTTGAGTTCAATAAACTAGAATGGGTCTCATGAAATTAGAAAGTAGGGTTTTAAACAGTATGGGTTGGACTACATTGAACATGTGTGATATGAAAGTAGAAGTGAGAATAACGCAGACAGAATAGTGTGAGTGTTAGGGACATAGAGGGGGTGGGGAAAAAGTACTGAGGGAAGAAGGATGAAGTTGAATGTCTACAAACATGACAAAAGGCAACCTGTTACTTTATAGGCTTGGTTAAAATAAATATTAAAAATTTAAAACTGATACCTTAATTTTTTTTCTTTTCTTTTTTTTCGGAGCTGGGATAATACCTTAATGTTTAAGGCAATATATATCATGTTTGAGGACAAATGCCAGCAAGTGATATCAAAACAATATATTTATCTTATTTGATCTTAGTCATACTATCCATAATTATTTGTTAAAAACATCACTTAACTGCCAAATTTGGTATCATTTAAAAAATCGCCTGTGAGGCAATAATATCTTATGGTAGTAGAGTATTATTATTATTATAAGAATATCAACTGGTAAAATCTGTGTTTTGATCAATGTTTTAAGTTGCTTTTTGCTTATCTTTTGCCCATCCTGACATTCCCACATACTGAACTATAATTTTGAATGTTGATATACTACTATAAAAATATGATTCTGCAGGGTTGTTGAAATTGCTCAATTATAAGTTCATAATATCCATAAACTACAGGATACCTCCATAAAGCTCATAGATCCAAAGAAGTTAAACAAGAAGAAAGGCTCAAGTGCAGATGTTTGATTCTCATTTAGACTGGGGAATAAAATAGTCTTAGAGGGACATTGAGGGAAGGAACTGGATGGGAGAAGGAAGGGAGAAGAGAATGGATTATGTTTGGGAAGGGACAGGAGATATGGCCATATAGTCATGAGAAGGAAAAGAAATCTTGAACTTATGGAGATAAGGAGGGAGGGGAAATCTCCAGGATGAGAAAGAGACCTGGGATAAGGGAGGTACCCACGAATCAATGGGGGTTCCTAAGTTGTGACTCAAATTGATGATATGGAACATGAAGCGGTCAACTCCTGTAGCCAGGAAGGACCACCAGTGGAGGGTTAAAGACACAAGTACACCCACAAAGCATTCTACACAAAATTTGTCATTCTAAAAGAAAATCAGGGACTGAGTGAATTGCCAGTGCAAATTGAGATCCATCCCATGGGCAAGCACCAATTCATGGCATTATTAATGTTGCTCTGTTACACTCGAAGATAGGAGCATGTTATACTGAGAGACTCCACCCAGCAGCTGACTTAGGCAGATACAGACACCTACAGCCAAACAGTGGATGGAGCTTGAGGACAGTTTGGTGGCACAAAAGGCAATAGGAACTGCACAGGAAGACCAACACTGTCAACTAACCTAGAACCCAGGGAACACTTAAAGCCTGACCACTCAACCGAAGATAATGCACAGGGTAAATCTAAGCCCCCAGTATATATATGGCAGACATGTAGATCAATCTTCATGTGACTTCTGCAAAAACTAGAGTGGGGGATGTTCTGAAAGTTGTAGCCTGAGTGAGGAATCTGTTCCCAGACAGGGTTCTGTTGTTTGGCTGCAGTTGGAGAGAATTTGCCTAATTCTGAAGAGACTCGATGTTACAGAGGTGGGGCCATAACTAGGCATGTCATCATCTTAGGAGAGGAGAGGATTGAGACAGAGACTCTGGGAGGAAGTGACAAGGGAGGGACAGCGTTTGGTGTGGAGATTAAAAAAATTAATTACACAAATTGCTATAACTTTAACAGTAATCTCCTAGATTATAGTCTCAGTGTAGATAAATACTGTGCTCTAAATCCAATCTTTTTTTGTGATCTTCTACTTGGATAACTGGTTAGCTTCCCTTTCCTTACCACCAGAGGTCATAAATAGGGGTCTGGGAATGCAATTTTCTTCAGAAGTTAGGCATAGATATACCAAAAACGGGGACAGTAGGCAAATGAAATATAACTGAGTATTGAGGATTGAGCTACAGTAGTGAACATAAAGTCATTTCCTGTTTAATAACATGCTTTTTATCATGGACAAATACAGGAACAGAGGATTCCATATATATAACATATAACATATTTTTGGTCTTACATTTTCCTCTCCTTCACCTTCCCATAGATATTTTTAGTTTATATATATATGCATGAACAGCACTTGAAACTCAGCAGAAGAATCAGTGCAATGATGATGCAATTTACCTTATCATAAAAGAAGGTGTTTTCCAACTCTTTATCTGACATAGGGATCATATCCATAGAATAAGACCCAATATACCATATTCTTCAGAAATATATTACATACTAGAACAAATGCTTAAAATAATTGCACAATAATTTTCAAAATGTACATGAAAAATACTAAACCCACAAATCATTGGTTAAGTATAAATACAAATGACAATGATTATACTGTGTTGCTTGAAAAATGTACCCTGGTATACAGTTGCTTGGACTAAATTTTAATATAGCTACCATAGAAATCGATATAGACACTAAAAACTGAAATCACCTGTTATTCAATAGTACCACTGAAGGAATATGTACCTGAAGGTATCTGCATGTACATTCCTGTGATACCTTCATTAAATGAGTTTATCTTCTCACTGTTCACAATATCCACATTACAAAATTTGATAAATAACATATATAGACACTAGAGCTTAATGTAACCATAAACAGAGCAAAATTAAATAATTGGCATGGATATTGATGAAGCTAGATATCATTGTCACAATTGAAAAAAACAGAACTGTGAGGAAAAATTCCATAATCTTATGAAAGTAGACAACTATTGTTTGTTGGACTTTGAAGCCTCTTCTATAGAAGGAAAGTCAGATGTCATGTTATAAAAATGGTCACAGTTTTCCCATGTCTCAGATGGCTGTAGAGAGTATCCTACTACTCCTGTTTTGATAAATGGCCATGTTGTCAAACTGTCTTCCAATTCTTATTGTTTTTGTCCATAGATTACAGCTTTCATGAGCTGTGGTCAGAGAAATGTATAGGTGTACTGTTCAGAAATTAGTGCAGATGAGTGTAACTGGTTTAATGCTAAGACCGTGAGAAGAAGAATGCTGAGAATAAGGCTGTGGAAACATTGCAGAAAAGGAGAAGGCAGAATGTGATTTTTGGACATGACACACTTATTGGACCTATGGACTCATTGCATCTACATTCTTATGCACAAGTCCTGCACTTGATTAAGACAAGATTAGGGAACATCCCAGTAGGCAGTACTCAGTGAACAAATGGATTTCAAGGAAAATAAAAAAGGAAAATACAGAGAAGATGAAACTGGAAAGGAAATGTATCTGGAGGGAGTAGAACTATATTAAGGATAGGTGTGATCATGGTACATTGTACACACATGTATGAAGAATAAATAATATTTCTAAAATAAGAAAAAAATTCAGAAAATCTATTAAGGATTTTTATATCCTATGGAAGTCAATTTTTCCCCTAAGAGTAGAAAACAGTATCCTAACTTTTGGTAAGATGCAGGAAAGTCAGTGAAAAAAAAAAGTAGTTAAATTAATTCAGTTCATGCTGTCTGCATTATGGAAATATCAAACTGAGGCTCATTAATCTGTAGAGTTAACTTATATTACCTGTTTAAATTAGATAAAATGAAACATTGTGTAATTATCCACCAAAACCAAACTGCACACTAGAGATTTAAATGCAAACCGAAAAATTCCCTGTTCTTAACCTCAACCATTTTACTCTTTGAAACTCTGAATACATATGAATAAAAAAGGTCTAACCTGATACACAGCATATAATATGGTGTCTTTGTCACTTATATGGAAAGATTTTCAGGGTTGCACATTGCCATGAATTATGACCTTCATTTTTAAAATCCTAGGACAACAAGATCTAATATCCATGGGCTTTGGTCCTGACAGCCAAGGGTTGCACTCTGTACATGATCACTTTGTATTAATTAGTTAAACTTTGAAAGGCAATTTGCTAGTCACACAATTAAATTGGATCATTGCCACGGTGATGATAAGGATTTCATGTGAGAATATATATAAATTTCCCATGACAAAATTTGCTTTCTCTCCTGGTGGTTTGTGGGCTATTGATGAGCTTAAACCTCTTCCTTCCCAACATAGCACTGACAATAGATTATTTTTCACTGTCGATCCTATTCACACTAAAGATAGGAAAAACACTGAAAATAGTATGGGCTTTGTTTTCTGTCCAAAAAGTCCTTTTTTGACTTCATCATCATCTTCATCATCACCACCACCACCACCACCACCACCACCACCACCACCACCAACACCAACACCAACACCATCATCACCAACATCATTTAATTTACATGAAATTGAATTTGGAATTTTGTTACACCAAAGAATGAAATGAAAAGTATTGTGCTTGAAGCAGAGATATTGATGAACACTAGTTTCTGTGCAGTCATTATAGTGTTATAAAGACATTGCCAAAGTTGCTTCAGATGATAGATTGAAATGCTCGAGCCCTATATAAGAGGTTTTGAGAGTCCCTTAGCAAGAGAATAGTCTTTTACAGCAAGGCCTTCATTAACAAACTTTGATTTAACCCACTACCAATGAAGTGATATTGTCCAAGAAATATTATAGTGCCTCTCCAGAAACAGCTGTTATCCACTAATACACATCTACTTCTCTTTCTTACTTATCATGTTGATATGGGCTTAGGATACAATATATTCTGATTTATTAATGGTATTTTAGTATTATTTGGGCTACTTGTTAAAATTTCAAAGGAACAAACCTATTCCATTATTTTATCCCATACAACTTTTAATTTGATCTTGAAGAAGTATCAAAAATTTGTATCTTTTCATCGAAACTTGTAACTTCCATCTTGTGAAACTCCCACTGAACCTCAATGGATTGATGTCACTGAAAGCATTTAAAGACTCTCCTACTGCATTATTGCAACTCTGAAGAAGATTCACTCTCATAGTGACAGGTTGGCTGAAAAACAAATCACTTTCTATGGTTTGGAAAGTGTTTAAAACATTTACATTAACTTTTGATATGAAACTAGTTATGACTTTGAGAAAAGGGAGCAGACAGGCCCTAGAAAGTATGTTTTTAAAATTCTTTTCTTTTTTTTTTCTTTTTTCAGAGCTGGGGACCGAACCCAGGGCCTTGCGTTTGCTAGTGAAGCGCTCTACCGCTGAGCTAAATCCCCAACCCCAATTCTTTTCTTAAAATCAGACTTTTTCATGAAATATATTTGGATTATGGTTTCACATCCCTCTCTTTCTCTCCCTTCTTCTATACCTCTCCTGCCACCTATATCTACACTCCTTCTTACTCTCACTAGAAAACAGGCATCTAAGTGATAAAAATAACATAAAAGTTAATGAACTGGAGTAGAACAAAACAATCAGATAAAAAAGAGCCAATAAAAGGCACAAGAATCAAATACAGACACAGAGACCCAGACTTGCACTCACACACTCAGGAATTCCACAGCAACATAAAACCAGGAAAAAATATATACACAAAACAAACAGAGTAACAATTAATAGATACATAAACAAATAACAAAAGGAAAAAGAAATTATGAAGAAAAAGTTATGACCGATTATGAGACAAGGATCCTCCAAAGATAATGTTGAGTTCCCTTAATGCTTTATACACATTCTAAACTTAAAATTAGTTTGTTTCCCCAGTGAGATTCCCTTGGAGAAAATCAAGTTTTCATTTTCAAATGATTACCATTGGAGATAACTTCTGGTTTAGAGATAAGGTGATGTGCAGGGCTGGGCTTCTTTCAAGGGCTAATTAATAGGTAAGGAGATCTGTGAGGTTCTGTCTTCTGAGCATCATGCATGTGTGACATTCAAGAAGTCACAATCTATATGAACAGACCCTAAACATTCAAAGTAACTAAGGACAGTGCTGGAGAATCGAAAATGATGTAGCCACTGGTGTCTTACTAGTGGTTAAATGTATAGCTTCACACCCATGTTCACCGAAATGGCTCAGGTTAAATACAGGGGTCATAAAGCAAAATATAAAGATATGCTCATGCTATCATGGTTTAGTCCAAAGAGGTTATGTTGGTTGGGGAGGATGGGAGATTAAGAGTGTAAAGGGCTTCCATACATGTTTTGTGCATGTATGGAATGTCAAAGAATAACTTGCTTTCTTAAAACTTTTAAATGTAACCACCAAGTGCGTTTGGCAGACATTCTCTCAAGTCAGCTCTATTTATTTTAAAAATTGGGTCTCATTGTGTAGATCAAATTGACCTAGAATTCCCAGTGTTCTCTCACCTGCCTTCCCTGCCCTTTTTGGAGGTTTATTCTTCCTTCACAAAATTAAAGAAAATATGTAAATTTTCTGTTTCTGAAGTTTGATTACATAATGCAATATCTGTCATTTGTTTTTCATTTAACAATATATCTTGAATACATGTGAATGAGGAAATTCTTCATGGGACATCATGCAATTAAGAAATGGCAGTACACTCATTTGTTTAAACAATAGCCCACCTGTGTAATTCATATTATTTTTATTTTCATTAACTAAAGTTCGTTACTGAAAATCATGAACACTGACTCAGGCACTGTACTCAGTGGTGAAAATTTCATTGTATTTTGTATAAGTTACGAAACACGTTGTAGGAATGATGTCAAGGCTGTAAAGTAATATAATACTTGTATAAATACTGCCAAATTTAGATCTCAGATTACTATAATAAATAACAGTGCCATCAATTTTATATGAAAGAACCCATAATATACCATTCAAAATTAAATGATTCATATATTTTAAAACGGTATAAGTCTCTGACTTCTGTCAGTTGTTGAATTAGGGGAAGAATTGATGAAGTTGAAGCGGAGGGCAACCTCTATAGGAAGACCAGCAGTCTCAACTAATCCGGACCGCTGAGATCTCCCATGCACTGAACCACCAAACACGCAGCATATACAAGGTGATCTAAGGCCCTGAAACATGTATAGCACAGGACTGCCTTGTCTGGCCTAATCCTTGAGAGACTTGAGGCCCCAGGAGTTATGGTGCCTGTTAGGATCTGGGAAACATCCTCTTGGAGTAAGGGAAGCAAGAGTTGGAATGGGGTGAACTGTGGGAGGGGACCAGGAGAGTGTACAATGGAAGTAATGTAAATAAATAAAATAATTTATAAAATAGTTTCACTCATAAGTTCAAATGCTAGATTCATATTAACCTCTACATTGCAATTCAATTGTGAGGTTTAGCGTTTTATGCTTACTGAACTGTGTAAGCACTAATCCTTAACTTACTCTTCATACTATTTGCGAATTGTCTCCTTTCTTATTACATTGCATCAATTGTGTTTGCATACATAGAAGGCTTACTCTTTATAATTTGTGCAGATAATACATTCATGATTTTTTATTTTAATGATCTGTTATGTGTGAATGTCTATGTATAGATTTGTGCACATGAACACGGGTACTTGGGGAGACCAGGAGATGTCAGATACCCTAGAGCTGCTTTTACAGTTGGTTGCAAGTGGCTTCATGGGTATTGGAAACTGAACGTGTTTGTTCTAAATAGTAGTAAGTGATATTAACCACTAAGCAAATACTACAATACTTATTCCATAATAAAATTAACCTACTTATCATTTTCTCATGTATTTCAGTGTATCTTTGAATTTGAGACATCTTGCCACCTTCTAGGTGCTGAGACTCCATTCAGGCATTATTTTTTCCAATTTTCTTTCCTTTATCATAGTAAGATGTGTTGGATTAAATATGTTAATATTATGCAGTAAATCTTTCACATTTTTACTTATAGAACCTCGGGTCAGTATATTTTTCTTTCCTCTGCAATGACTATATTAATTTTACAGTTTGCAGTTCTCTCTTTCTTTACACAGTCCATCTCATGTGTTTTTGCTTTCATATAGAATGAAGTAAAAGCCTTTTAGTTTTTCTTTGAATAGATAATGAACAAAGAAAATATGTTGATTTTCCTATTTTAAGGCCACAAATTATTTCTTTAAAATGTTCCTAGAGTTTTGTTTTTTTTTTCTTTTTCTTATTATTGTTCTCATTAGTATCTTTATTAATATTTGGTGTAAGCTTTTATGTATTCAGGTCATGTAATGAATATGGAAATTTCAAAAATATATGTGTAGGTATCAAATTTAGGTTCTTGGTTTTACATGGCATGAAATTTTATCTGCTCGGCCACCTCACTGGAACACACTATAAAATTTAAGGTGACATATAGCTCCAGGCTGCTTTTATATAGACAATATTTTCATCATTTTGCTTTTAAAAAATAGTTTTGGGGGGCTGTGGATTTAGCTCAGTGGTAGAGCACTTGCCTAGGAAGCGCAAGGCCCTGGGTTCGGTCCCCAGCTCCGTTAAAAAGAACCAAAAAAAAATAGTTTTGGTTATTCTAATATATTTTATTTTCCATGTCTTCTTGGTAACCCAAGTATGCTTATTTTAATATTTAATTAATAATTTAGTCATAATTATTATGTACTTGAAACGTAGCTGGAAATAATGAAATGAGAAACTCTTGTTTCTGCCAAGGTTGGTATAGCTACCAACTACATGTGATTTTTAATCACTAAATAGGAGTTAGGATTATATTATTAAATTATATTTAATTCTATTTATATTTAATTCCACATCAAGTAAATAGATTTTATTTTGCTTCAATTAATTAAATGTGCTATAGCAGGAAAAAGTTTAATTTCCTTTTGTTAGGTTAAGACTAAATTTAACTTTTACATTCTCCTGCCTATCAGAAAGTTACTATTCTCATACAGAAAGATGTGCCAGGCACAGGTCTGATTTCTAGTATAACATGTAATTACAATCAACAGTCTTGTCAGTTTCAAGGGATTTTTCACTTCACGCCTATAAAACACAATGATCAACATGGCACGATAACCATAAGGGCTGTGCAGTGGCATAAATAGCTTGGTGATAGCCAACAGCTCTCTACTTTTGCTTAAGTCTTCCTCAATGAACATGGATGGTACTGGTAATTTAGCCAAATATATAAATCTATTGAAGATGTGGTTATGGGGGAGAATGTACAGCCCCTTACTTACTTGAGCCAGTATCATACGTAACAACAATCATAGCCATGTGTCCTTATATACAGAATTAATTACAGTCTCTGCAACAAAGATCACAGTAAAAATCCCAGCCATTCAAAATGCAGGATAGAAATTTCAAGTTCAGTCTCAATGGCTCTATCTACAAAATGTCACTTGATTCAACGTTGAGGAACATTCCCAAAGAGGGGGCAAGAAGATTGTAAGAGACTAAATTTTACTATGAGATGGTGTCTCAAAGTAACATCAGAAATTACACTTATAAGGTCTCACTAACATGACTGCCAAGAAAAAAAAAAACAGCTGAGGAAGACAGGGAATGGGGAAGAAGGGAAGTTTAGTTTTCTTTCTGTTTCAATCCATTCATTCAATCATTCCTCCTCCTCCTCCTCCTCCTCCTCCTCCTCCTTTTCCTCCTCCTCCTCCTCCTCCTTTTCCTCCTCCTCCTCCTCCTCCTTTTCCTCCTCCTCCTTCTCCTCCTTTTCCTCCTCCTCCTTCTTCATCTTCTTCCTCTTCCTCTTCCTCTTCCTCCTCCTCCTTCTCCTCATTTTCTCTCTCTCCTTCCCTCTCCCCCACCCCCCCTCTCTCATTGTTGGATATTTCCTGTTCAAATTTCGAGTGTTATTCCCTTTTCCAGGTTTCCAGTCCATAAGCCCCCTAAACCTTCCCCCTAGCCTTCTATAAGGGAGTTCACATCTCCACCCACGGCCTCCCAACACCTCCCCATATTCCCCTACACTAGGGGTCCAACCTTGGTAAACAAGAGTTTCACATTACATTTTTCCCAACAAGGCCATCCTTTGCTACATATGCAGTTGGAACCATGGGTCTGTCCATGTATAGTCTTTCTGTTGTGGTTTCGTCCCTGGAAGCTCTAGTTCGTTGGCATTGTTATTATTATGAGGTTGCAAATCCCTTCAGCTCTTTCAATCCTTTCACTAATCCCTCCAACAGGGTTCTGGTTCCTGGTTCAGAGGTTTGCTGTATGCGTTTCCCTCTGTATTTGACATATTTTGGCTGTGTCTCTCAGGAGGGATCAATATCCAGTCATTGTCAGCCTGCACTTCTTAGCTTCATCCATCTTATCTAGTTTTGGTGTCTGTAAATGTATGGGCTACTTGTGAGCCAGGCTCTGAATGGCAGGTCCTTCAGTCTCTGTTATAAACTTTGCCTCCTTATCCCCTCCTATTGTTATTTTATTTATCCTTTTAAAGAAAGAGTGAAGCATCTTCATTTTACTCATCATTCTTAAGTTTCATGTGGTCTGGGCATTGCAGGATGGGTAATTCAGCTTTTGGATAATATCTACTTATCAATGAATGCATATCAAGTGTGTTTTTCTGTGATTGAGTAACATCACTCATGATGATATTTTCTAGTTCATTTCATTTGCCTATGAATTTCATAAAGCAACTGTTTCAATAGCTGAGTAATATTCTACTGTGTAGATGGACCACATTTCTGTATCCATTCCTCTGTTCAAGGACATCTGGATTCTTTCCAGCTTCTGGTTATTTTAAATTAGGAGGCTATGAACACATTCAAATATATTTCACTGTTGTGTGTTGGACCATCTTATGGGTATATGCCCAAGAGAGGTATAGCTGGGTCCTAGGGTCATGGAATGTCCAATATTCTGAGGAACCTTCAGATTGTTTTTCAAAAGAGTTGTACCAGTCTGCAATCCCACCAACAATGGAGGAGTGTTCCTCTTTCTCCACATCCTTACCAGCATCTGCTGTCACCAGATATTTATTTATATCTTAGAAATTCTGACTGGTGTGAGGTGGAATCTCAGATTTGTTTTGATATGATTTTCCCTGACGACTAAGGATGCTGAACATTTATTTAGTTGTTTTATGGCCATTTGAAAACCTTTAGATGAGAATGTTTTGTAACTCACTGTACCCTATTTTTAATAGGGCATTTTTGGTCTGTAGAGTCTAATTTCTTAAGTTCTTTGTATATTTTGGATATTACCCACGATCAGATATAGGATTGGTTAAAATCTTTTCCCAATCTGTTGGTTACAGTTTTGTCCAAATGACGCTGTCTTTTGCCATACAGAACCTTTACTGTTTTATGAGGTCCTATTTGTCAATTCTTGATCTTAAAGCATAAGTCATGTGTGTTTTGTTCAGGTAATGTCCTCCAGTCCCCATGTGTTTAAGACTCTTCCCCACCTTTTCTTCTGTTTGTTTGCATGTATCTGGTTTGATGTGTAGGTCCTTGATTCACTTGGACTTTAGCTTAGTACATGGTCATAAAATGGGAATCTGGCTTGGGACAGGACAGATCCTTTTCATCCTAATTCACCATGGTTCCCCCAAGTTATGACAATATGGTTTACCTGTTCACCTGATGCTGTTATGGCCAGTCTGCTGGCTAACAGAGGAGAAGCACCACTTCCTCTGCATACAGCAACGTCTATGCTCAACCCCTTTTCTCCCCCAGACCTCCTCCCATTTCCTATGAGCACAATGAATCTTTAAAGAATTTTTGGGACACCAAAATGAGGGAAAACATGTGGTATGTGTCCATTTTACATGTGAGGGACCTTCCCAATGTAAGCCCTTCTCTATTTAAAGGATCAGATACCAAACAGACCCACACAGGCATGTCTCTACCCAGAAGCTCAGGAAAATACTCAAATGTCAGAGAATCTTGAAATCCAGCTATCCATCCTGTTTCCTGCTATGACCCAACACATGAACAAACACACACACACACATACACACACACACACACACACATACACACATACACACACACACACACACATACACACAAACACACAGAATCTGGCTGTGCCTTTCTTCTCCTAGAGTAGAAATTGTAGGTAATAATTTCTGCTTTATATGTTCCCAAGGATCAATGTGCCATATTCTATCTGACCACTTAAATGACATAATGCCTTAGAAAACATGAATTGTCAGAGCTCTGGTTCTAGGTGCCGGGGAAAGGGAGTAGGCACAGTGGCCAACCTCACTGTCCCCAATGCTATCTGCTTTGGTCCTAGTTTCCTTGTTCAAAGTCAGACTGTCTGGTGTCTACTACTCTCCTCGCAACCCATGCCAACAACTGCACCTCTGAAATTCTTTCTCTTCCTCCAAGGAAAGGACTTCTTGGTATTTGGAAGGCTGAGGCAGGGGAATCATTACAAGCATGAGGCCAGCATAGGCTATAGAGTGAGACACTGTCTTGAAAGGGGGGGTGGAGGAAGAAGGGGAAGTGAAAAGGAGCAAAAGGAATCAGAGGGGTAAGGAGGGATAGAGGGATGGGCTGCTGTAAACATCTATCTCCAATGCTCACCAACACAGCTACAGCTTTCATAAACTCCATGAAGAGTCCCAATGTAAGGGTGCACAGTCATTCACCGAACACAAACACACACACACACACACACACACACACACACACACACACACACACAGAGTCATCTCATGCAAAGCAGCCATCCAAAGAAAAGAGAGAGCACACATCTTAGGCTCAGAGCCTCTCCGTGAATGGCAGTCAGCCTGAGCATTTGGCCACCATGCCCATAGGACTCAGAGGCAACACATCAGAGCACACCTGCACACCATGCTTAGTGTGGCACTATTCTCAGTAACCAAAATGTGGTATCTGCCTGTGCATCCATCAATAGACCATTGAATAAGTCCTGGTACACATACACAATGGAATTTTATCCAGCCACATAAGGGATTGAATTAAGTCTTCGGTAGGAAAACTGGAGACCCACGCATTAAGCAAAATCAACCAGACACCGATAAGCAAATACTTTAATTTTTGTCTCATTTGAGAGTCCTGAAATTCTTTACAGAATCTTTGTGGGTTCTTAACAGATCCGAAAAAACCCAAATATGTCCATATTTCATGAAGGCAGACAAAGGCCTGGAGAAGGAAAGAGACTAGGCAGGGGGGTGGGGTTGGGGGTGAGCAGGAAAGTCGGATAGGTTAAAGCACATGGCATGGTTAAAGGAAGTTGTCTTGATGCAACCCAGCACTATGGATAATGAATAGACACTGATATAAAAAATGAAAAAGGAAAAAGAAAAAGAAAAGGTTACAATTTCAGCATCAGAATCACTGATGAGGCTGAGAACCGCCACCTACATTCTAAATGCACAAAGAGCCATGGCCCCCTGGCCTAAAGTGGCTTAGGTATCTTTCCTTTGCAATTTCAAAACACTAACTCAGTCAAATATGAGCTTTCGACATACAATATAGAAGAAAGGGAAATGGATACACAACTGAAGCACTTTCCATGGAAACACAGAGACCTAGGTACAAGTCCCCTCCCCTGTAAACCCATATAAATGGGAGGATTCAAAAGGGGTGGGTGTGGAGGTTGCCTATAATTAAATCCTGGGAAGACAGAGTTAGAGAATCCAGGGAGGAAAGTGGCAAGCAGAACTCGTAATATCAATGAGTCTGATTTTTACTGAAAGACCTTGCGCGAAGAATCTGAAAGGAAAGCAATGAAAATCTATGACATCATATCACACATACACACATGTCTGCACAATACACATTCAAACACATGAGTACACATACATATCTCTCACACACACACAAAGAAAGAAAGAGAGAGAAAAAGAAAGGAGGAAATGGATAGATAAAATACATAAGTAGAAAAGTACGAATAGGCTCCATTTATCGTTTTTGATGTAAAATTAAAGGGGTTGGTCGAAATGCAATGTTTTGTTCTTTAAGTAGCGCTGAAGACCAAATCCAAGAACTTGTGCAGCTAAATGCTCTTCCTGTAGCCCTATTAGGTGCTCACTGACCTACCAAAGTGACGGTGGCCCTCTCAAATTGGAGGGATACGGCTGTGCCCAGGTCAGAGTTGGATGCAGGTTTCACAGGTGAGAACTCACGTAGATATCATCCCTCTGACTGGCGCTAGAGGGCTCACGAGGCCCGGAGCCCCTCCGTGCATTCTTCAATCACAGACAGTTCAGGCAGGGCTCTCCAAACCTCCATCCTCAACCCACCCTAAACCCGGAATGTGGGGACTGGGCCTGAAACACCCTTGCAAATGTCAAGATGGAGGGACCCTGCCTGCTCCCTCTCCCGCCACCCAAGAGCTGGTGGGAGGCACTGGAGGAATGTTTTCCTTGTGCACCCTAGAAAAGACCTCAACTCGTACAGACGTTTTTCTCCGTGCACAGTGGAAGTCAAGTCATAGATATCTTGATGGTCACTTTTGCTTTTGGATCAATGGTTGGGGGTGGAGATTTGCAGCAGTGTCTCTGAGGTTGTCTTAAAGAGTCAGATATACCGAGAGTGAATCTCTCTGCCCTGCCCTTTGCTGTGTGGACCTGAACAAAGACATATCTGAACTTCAATTCCTTTTAGCCCGGAGACAGGATGAGTACCTCTTAACTGTAGGCTTGGGACAAAGACTATATACCATCCTATACCTGCAGGTGGGTCAGAGAGCACCTGTAGAGACACGATCCTGCAGCCAACCACGCGCAGCTCCAGTGTGGATTGTTCTGCTCAGGAAAAGAAATGCTTACTTTTCATTGATCCACCTTATGGCTTTGTGGGGCTATTCAGCCTCAAATCAATCCTATTGTTGGCCTGCAGTTAGACCTAACTGTTGATCTTATTACCCATTTCTAGAATTAGACTCTCACCTGGAGCTGGGAGAACTGCTTCAACCATCTCCTCCTTCTAATGGAAACCCTTCTGAGACTTAGAGCGTTCTCCCTGAATCCTCAATGTTGCCTTGAGCTAAAATGGCAGGTATCACAAAGTAAATCTTATTTCACCCCCCCCAAGCCCTAACTAATTATGGAATGTCATCACACCCCGATTATTATTTACCCAATAATGTGCTGTTTCCTGATCCAGCCAAAAGCTTAACTGCCATTTAAATGGAGTATGATATTTAAATCTTAATTTCATTACCTGCTGGTAATAATCTTAAAATTATAAATCCAAAGTATCACTCGGAATACATTTGCATATGTAAAAGAATTTGTCCTCATTGTTGTTCCATGGCACACATGGCTGTTGGTTTGACTTTCAAACCAGAGATGAATATCCTTTTATGGAGAGAGAGATGACAGGATTTTTCCCAGCCCCGAAGCCTGCTTGGAGAGGGAGAGAAACACATCCACACCATAAAAAAGCAGCTGGGCAAGCACAAGTGCTACGCCTGTCACCTGTGAGATATGAGCCACCTCTATGTGGTTTACTGATTCTCTCACATTTCTGGTAACAAGTCAGTCAATACAACAAAAGCCACTTCAGAATTCCCAGACACTCAACACTAATTGTCACAGAAGGGGCAGTGGAGACTGTCAGCCTGTGCAGAACTATCAGGCTGCCATGGCCTCGATGCCTATATTCTGGCTGTTATATCTCTAGGGCAACGTTCTAACAGAGGAATAGAGGGTGTGCGGGCTTATCAGCACACATGTGTGCACATGCGCAAAAAAGAACCGTCTCGGCAGCTGGGAGTCCTGCACCAGTGGAAGGGGAAGTCTCTGGTCCTGCCAGGACTGAACTGCCCAGTAAATGGGATTGTTGGGAAAGGGCAGAATGTTGGGGTGGATCAGGGGAGGAACACCCAGATAGAATGGAAGTGGGAAGAGCTAGGGAGATGTTAGCCTGGAAACCAGGAAAAGGATTAACATTTGAAATGTAAATAAGAAATACCCAATTTAATAAAGATGGAATAAAAAAGACACTCCTTCTGGAAGAGGAGAATGTATGATTTCTTTTCAGGGTCTGTCGGAAGACTTTGGATACCGGGACAAATGTGGAATGACTTATAGATCCATGGAAACTTTTGGATATTTTCAGAAACTCCTGGAAAAGTGGAAGATCCACGATCTCTATGGCAAGATAGGAAGGTTTATCTGAACCTGGAATGTGTGGGGAAATTACCTGTCCAAGTTTGTCAGTAGAAGAGTAAGCAGAAGGTGGGCCAGTAACAGTGTGATCTTCTTTGAATCTTTCACTGTTCTCTCCAGTACTGTGTTTTGTAGATGTTGCTGGCACTCTGGCTACTAACTCATCAAAGTCCACATGTTCTTCATACCCAGTAGACATAACCCGGCTTTTATTTTTCACCTTCTCATGAATGGGCACTAAAGATGTGGCCACTCTCTATCTAGTAGCAAGATGTAAGCAGATGTTCTGGTATCCCTGGTCCTCAGCATTGAGATGTGTTAAGAAAATAAATAAATAAAACACTTGTTTTATATGTTCCTACCACAGCTGTTATTTACAATATGTGTCAAAGAATCCAGACTCGCCCCTAGTTAAATACTTCTTTACTCGTATTAATACGTAGCCGTGGAATCTTATATTTCCAATTACTCCTTCCCATCGGCTCTAGGTTGCTGTCTATTTTATATTAACTTCAGATGTGAATCTATATTGCCATTATTTCATGTTACAGAGCAATCATGACTGAAAATGTTAATTTTAGTCCTGTTTTAATTACTCTGTTCCTCATAGACTGATTTCTGTGTGTGAATATCAATTTCTGACTCATTATTTTGTCTCCTTAAATGATTCTTCTGTAACATTCTTTTTCAAAATCTACTTTTAATTTTTAATTATCTCTGTGAGTGTACGCGTGTGTGTGTGTGTGTGTGTGTGTGTGTGTGTGTGTGTGTGTATACACATATGAGCACTATGTCCAAGAAAGCCAATAGGGGGCGGTAGATCTCCTGGAGCTGAAATAACAAGTGTTTATGGGTCAGAGGACTTGGGAGCCTTAATCCAAACTCAGATATTCTGTAAAAGCAGTTTGCATTCTTAATTACTATGTCGTCTCTGTGGCACCCTTTTAACATTTCTTCAATTAGTCCAGTTGTTTAGCAATTCCGTTAGATGTTGTGTGGGAAAAAACAAAACTTTTTAAAAGTTTTATCTTTAATAGGCACTTTTTTCTTCTGAGCACAGAACTGGAACTTTAGAGTTATTTATTTCGGAAGTGAACTTGTGCCATCCTGCCTGTTTTGCAGTGGGTTTGATTTCGAATCTAACCACACCTGTACCTTCTGTTTTGATTCTCTGTTCTTTTCCTTGTTTTATTTTTTTCTTTCAGGCTTTTCTACTACCAAGTTTTTTATTATATAAATATCTGATCGTATTAATTATGTATCTCTTCCAGCTCAGCTTTTAACTCTCATGAGCACTGAGGGCTGTGTCTGGCTGTACTCTGTTTTCAGCACCTAGGACAGCTCCCGGGTCTCAGCCACATTAAGTGTTTGTTTAAAAAAGGGGCCTTTTCTTCTTATTTTACAGATGAGATGCCTCAGAAGAGAAAGGTTATGGTAACGGAACACACTGGGATTCCTAACGTTGTTTCTGAGAGACTTAATGAGTTGAAGACAGAACAGGAGACCCTAGGTTTCATAGGTTTTTTCATACAAGGTCTTAGCCACAGAGGATGAAAGGTAACACGTTCAGTATGGCGAGAACAGCTTAGATTTTGGTTACTACAACTCAGTGTGGATCCGCTCACATCAGCCCCTACCTGGATGTGTGCCTTGCCTGGAAGATTGTTAAGACAATTGCACATTGAATCCTGTTCTGACATGTAAGCATAATTGTTGAGGACAAATAATCTTTCTATGATTATAGCTTTAAAAATTTATTTTTCTTATGTTTATATATTTTGTTGTATTTATTGTATTTTGTTGCATTATGTTTGAGACAAGATCTTACAATGTATCTTTTGCTTGCCTGGAACTTGTTTTGTAGACCAGGCTGATTATAAGAGAATCTTTAAAAAACATTCTTAGAAGCAAGTACAAGCAAGCCTGATTTTTCCCTGTCTTGATGGACCTTGCCCTGGAGACCCATGTTAATAAAGTAATGTGTGGAAAATATTGATTAACTGTTATTGATCCTCCTCTATAACTCTGCTGGGAAGGAGCCAAAAGAAAGCTCATTGCCAACATACATCCAGGCAGAAGCAAGGACTGAAATTGAAATCTTGAAAGGAGAGAGTAGGGACAAGGGCTTGTATCCTGAATCCATGTGTTTATTCCAGGAAGCAAAAACTAGCCTATAGTGATAAAGGCATCATCATGGTTTGAATATGTTTGACCCAGGCTTGTCCCATGCCTGACAACCTAAGTTTGATACCCAGGACCCACATGGAGGAAGGAGAGAGCTGACACTAACATGTTGTCCTTTACCTCCGTGTGTGTGTGTGTGTGTGTGTGTGTGTGTGTGTGTGTGCGCGCACTCTTACAGATTAAAAGTTGACTATTTCCTAGACAGATTCCAGGCAATGAAGTTAAATCAGAAACAGATAAACCAATTCAACAACCCCATAACCCCTAAGGATATAGAAGCAGTCATTAAAGGTCTCCCAACCAGAAAGAACCCAGGTCCAGAAGGGTATACTGAAGAATTCTATCAGACCTCCATAGAAGACCTCATACCAATACTATCCAAAATATTCCACAAAATTCAAACAGATGGAGCACTACCAAATTCCTTCTATAAAGCCCCAATTACTCTTATACCTAAACCACAAAGACCCAACAAAGACAGTGAACTTCAGACCAATTTCCCTTATGAATATCGACGCAAAAATACTCAATAACATTCTGGCAAACCGAATCCAAGAGCACGTCAAAACAATCATACACCATGATCAAGTAGGCTACATCCCAGGAATTCAGGGAAGGTTTAATATATGGAAAACCATCAACGTGATCCATTATATAAACAAACTTAAAACAAATCCACATGATCATTTCATTAGACGCTGAGAAAGCATTTGAAAAAATTCAACGTCACATCATGATAAAAGTCCTGGAAATAATAGGAATTCAAAGCCCATACCAAAACATAGTAAAAGCCATATACAGCAAACCAGTTGCTAACATTAAACTAAATGGAGAGAAACATGGAGCAATTCCACTAAAATCAGGGACTAAACAAGGTTGCCCACTCTCGCCTTACTTATTCAATATAGTTTTGAAGTTCTAGCCAGAGCAATCACACAACAAAAGGAAATCAAGGGGATACAGATCGGAAAAGAAGAGGTCAAAATATCACTATTTGCAGATGATATGATAGTACATTTAGGAGATCCCAAAAGTTACATCAGGGAACTACATCAGCAAATTGGCTGGGTAAAAATTAACTCAAATTATTCAGTAGCCTTCCTCGACACAAAGAGAAATAAGCCGAGAAAGAAATTAGGGAAACGACACCTATCACAATAGACCCAAACATTATAAAATACCTCGGTGTGATTTTAACAAAACAAGTAAAAGATCTGTACAATAAGAACTTCAAGACTCTGAAGAAAGAAATTGAAGAAGACTTCAGAAGATGGAAAGATCTCCCATGCTCATGGATTGGCAGGATTAATATAGTAAAATTGGCCATTTTACCAAAAGCGATCTGCAGATTCAATACAATCACGATCAAAAAATCAATCCAATTCTTCACAGAGTTAGACAGAACAATTTGCTAATTCACCTGGAATAACAAAAAACCCAGGATAGCTAAAAGTATTCTCAACAATAAAAGGACTTCAGGGGGAACCACTATCCTGAACTTAAGCAATATTACAGAGCAATAGTGATAAAAACTGCATGGTATTGGTACAGAGACAGACAGAAAGAACAATGGAAAACAATTGAAGACCCAGAAATGAACCCATACACATATGGGCACCTGATTTTTGACAAAGGAGCCAAAAGAGTTCAATGGAAAAAAGATAGCATTTCAGCAAATGGTGCTGGATCAACTGGAGGTCCACATGTAGAAGAATGCAAATCGACCCATTCTTATCACCCTGTACAAAGCTTAAGTCCAAGAGGATGAAGGACCTCCACATCAAACCAGATCCACTCAAACTAATAGAAGAAAAACTAGGGCAACATCTCGATCACATGGGCACTGGAATAAATTTCCTGGACAAAACACCAATGGCTTATGCTCTAAGATCCAGGGTCGACAAATGGGATCTCCTAAAACTGCAAAGCTTCTGTAAGGCAAAGGACACTGTGGTTAGGAGAAAATCGCAACCAACAGATTGAGAAAAGATGTTTACAATCCTACAACAGATAGAGGGCTTATATCCAAAATATACAAAGAACTCAAGATGTTATACTACAGGGAGACAAATAACCCTATTAAAAAATGGGGTTCAGAACTAAACAAAGAATTCAGAGCTGAGGATTGCCGAATGGTTGAGAAACACCTAAAGAAATGTTCAACATCATTATTCATGAGGGAAATGCAAATCAAAACAACACTGAGATTTAACCTCACACCACTGAGAATGGCTAAGATCAAAAACTCAAGTGACAACAAATGCTGGCGAGGATGTGGAGAAAGAGGAACACTCCTCCATTGTTGGTGGGATTGCAAACTGGCAAAACTATTCTGGAAATCAGTCTCGAGGTTCCTCAGAAAATTGGACATTGAATTGCCTGAGGATCCAACTATACCTCTCATGGGCATATACCCAAAAGATTCCCCAACATATAAAAAAGACATGTGCTCCACTATGTTCATCGCAGCCTTATTTATAATAGCCAGAAGCTGGAAAGAACCCAGATGCCCTTCAACAGAGGAATGGATACAGAAAATGTGGTACATCTACACAATGGAATATTACTCAGCTATCAAAACATGCCTTTATGAAATTCATAGATAAATGGTTGGAACTGGAAAATATCATCCTGAGTGAGCTAACACAACTACAGAAAATACACACGGTATGCACTCATTGATAAGTGGCTATTAGCCCAAATGCTTGAATTACCCTAGACGCATAGAACACATGAAACTCAAGACGGATGATCAGAACGTGAAAGCTTCACTCCTTCTTTAAAAGGGGGAACAAGAATACTCTTGTCAGGGAATGGAGAAGCAAAGATTAAAACAGAGACAGAAGGAACACCCATTCAGAGTCTGCCCTACATGTGGCCTATACAGATACAGCCACCAAATTAGACAAGATGGATGAAGCAAAGAAGTGCAGAGCGACAGGAGCCAGATGTAGATCGCTCCTGAGAGACACAGCCAGAATACAGCAAATATAGAGGCGAATGCCAGCAGAAAACCAAGGAACTGAGTATTGTATGCCTGTTGAAGGAACCAGAGAAAGAACTGGAGGAGCTCGACGGTTCTCGAGACCCCTTATGAACAACAATGCAAAGCAACTAGAGCTTCCAGGGACTAAGCCACTACCTAAAGACTATACATAGACTGACCCTGGACTCTGACCTCATAGGTAGAAATGAATATCCTTGTAAGATAACCAGTGGAAGTGGAAGTCCTTTGTCCTGCTAAGATGAATACCAGTGAACGTGATTGTTGGGAGGGGCGCATTAAAGGAGGGGGAGGGGCTACGGGGATGTTGACTGGGAAAACAGCAAAGGATATAACAATCGAAATGAAATGAAATGAAATGAAATGAAAATGAGAAATACTCAAGTTAATAAAGAAAAAAAGAAAAAAATTCTAAAAGAATTATGCATATTATTCATTCTGCACTCAAGGGTTAGTGAATTTCAGTGGGATCAGGTTATGGGGTGTTTTCTTTCTGATGAATGTGCCTGCAAGTGTGTTAAAAAAAAGACTTTGACATGTCCTTAATTAAATTAAAATAAATTAATAGTCTATTAAGAGATATTATGACAGAGCTTGACAGTAATAAAGAGGGTCTAACTTCAGCACTGAGCCAAAGGGATACAGGGAGAGGATAATGGAAAGTGATGGGTACTCAAAAAAAAATTGTAGAGAATTGATTTTGTCAGTTGTCAGCTGGTTTTGAAATTACATTTGCAGAACAATGGAATGGAGATTCGGTATTGAAGGAGACACTTTAATGAATCAACATAACAAAGATTTGGAAATAATTCATCTCAAGATTATATTTAAGATGGAGAAATAGATCACACCTACAATAGTCTTAATGTACTTCTAGAAATTTTAAAATCAAAAAGTTGGAGATCATCTAGAATCTTTCCCAAAACTGAACAATGATGATTTGCATACTTACTCTTTTCTTACAAAGAAAATGTTTATGGAATGGATTTTGGGAAGGCTTCATTTCCCAACAAAGGAGACTCACTGAGATGCAGGCCTAGGCTAAGATGAGGTTCGTTTGCATGTGTTCCATTACGCATTCAGACATAGTTACTGTGTTTCTATGACTTTTCAAATGTGAGCTTGATTAGACTAGGTACACTGATAATTGAGGACCCTTTCTGATCTGTGACATACACTAGGTACACTGTTAATTGAGGACATTTTCTCATCTGTGACATAGACTAGGTACAATGATAATTGTGGACATTTTCTCATCTGTGACATAGACTATGTACACTTATAATTGTGGACATTTTATCATCTGTGACATAGAATAGGGAAACTGATAATTGGAGGAATTCTTTTTTTGATCTGTGACATACTGTAATTCTGTCTCTTGCCAGAGTATGTCCTGTGCAATGGGAACCTCTCTCACTTATTTTTCTTCACTTCAGGAAGGCAGTTGCCCTATGATGTTTAGACATAGCACCTCCTCTGACGTGTGATGTGCAGAGAGAAATTACCAAAGAGTGTCACTGAAATCGTCTTGACCAGCCATCACCTTCTGCTACAGTAAACCATTCCTCATCTAGCATGTCGCCTTGGCTCTTCCAATGCACTTCCGAGTGTGGAATTTATTTTTATACAAATGGCTAGAACTGTAACACATTTCAGGACTTTCTTTATTCTGTCATTAGACTCGAGACAAGATTTTAGATTTATAAGTTATGTTTCAGTCTAGGTCTCAGAAAGTATTTTATGTCAAATATAACATAAAAACTTCCAAATCTACCCCTAAAACATGCATTGGGTTAAGGAACCCAATGAGCCTTATATTATTTTGATCATTCATACAAAGAATTTCTCTTGCATCTAACTGATAAAGACATGAATTGCACTGTTATTGTGTTGCCTCAGTGTCCCCTACTGCATTGCACCTGGACTTAGGGTTCACAATAGTCCAACTTTGTAGCAATTCACAATGTTGCATTTCCAAATACAAAAGAATCCCCAACCCCTCTCCTTGAGTTTCTCACTATCAAAAATTCTGTTCCATTCTTAAAATCAAATTTTATTATAGGCCACAAATTTACTGAACTCATCTTGAACATTTCAGCATTTTAAAATATAACCTTTATAGAAAAGAAACAGAAGGGCACGGATGTTACCATTTGGTAACTAAAAAAAAAAAAAAAAAACAAACAAACTTAAAAATATACATAATGAAAAACGAGATATAACTATTTCTAACCATGCAACTTACCTCTAATATATCCTGAAATGATCACCACTATTTTTATATCAAATATTCATTTTTATTTATTTCTCAATATTTTATGCCATGTTTTAATTACTGATTATGTGGAATCAGAAAAAGAATGTATTATTCTTTAACTCCAAGGATGTAAAATAACTTACATTCTGATACATAACCCTGAATATTCTACATTCTAATGAGGAACAAGATAGTGTATAGGTAAAATTATTGTGTATGTATGTAGACTAGAAATTAAGTCTGTTATAAATATAAAGTTGAGACAAGAACTTACCTTACTGTGAAAGGAAACTATGCTTGAGTATCTCCTCTGAACAATGATGCATCATCATCCTTTCTCAGGTGTAGGTCAGATTTATAGACACCATTGCTAGATATTTTCATGTAGGGATATAAAAAAAGTGAAATTAGTGTCTCAAATTATTATCTTATTTCAATATAAACTATGTAGACGTCCTGGAAAATATACTGATATATTTAAACTTCACATCATTCCTTTAGTGGTAAATAGGTTTGCTTTTAAAAGAAAAGTTGGGAGCAGCTCTCTGCTCCCAGACCCGGTGAGAGAGAGACCCAACCGCCTGGTCAGGTGGGCACTCCTGAGGCTGCAGAGCGGAAGAGACCACCAACACTGCTCACCCCTGCACACATCCCTGGCCCAAGAGGAAACTGTATAAGGCCTCTGGGCTCCCGTGGGGGAGGGCCCAGGAGCAGCAGGACACCTGCCAGAGACACCTCCAGACCCTGAAGGAAACAGACCAGATAAACAGTTCTCTGCACCCAAATCCCGTGGGAGGGAGAGCTAAACCTTCAGAGAGGCAGACAAGCCTGGGAAACCAGAAGAGACTGCTCCCTGCACACACATCTCGGACGCCAGAGGAAAAAGCCAAAGACCATCTGGAACCCTGGTGCACTGAAGCTCCCGGAAGGGGCGGCACAGGTCTTCCTGGTTGCTGCCGCTGCAGAGAGCCCCTGGGCAGCACCCCACGAGCGAACCTGAGCCTCGGGACCACAGGTAAGACCAAATTTTCTGCTGCAAGAAAGCTGCCTGGTGAACTCAAGACACAGGCCCACAGGAACAGCTGAAGACCTGTAGAGAGGAAAAACTACACGCCCGAAAGCAGAACACTCTGTCCCCATAACTGACTGAAAGAGAGGAAAACAGGTCTACAGCACTCCTGACACACAGGCTTATAGGACAGTCTAGCCACTGTCAGAAATAGCAGAACAAAGTAACACTAGAGATAATCTGATGGCGAGAGGCAAGCGCAGGAACCCAAGCAACAGAAACCAAGACTACATGCCATCATCGGAGCCCAATTCTCCCACCAAAACAAACATGGAATATCCAAACACACCAGAAAAGCAAGATCTAGTTTCAAAATCATATTTGATCATGATGCTGGAGGATTTCAAAAAGACATGAACACACTTAGGGAAGCAAAGGAAAACATTAATAAACAAGTAAAAGCCTACAGAGAGGAATCGCAAAAATCCCTGAAAGAATTCCAGGAAAACACAATCAAACATTTGAAGGAATTAAAAATGGAAATAGAAGCAATCAAGAAAGAACACATGGAAACAACCCTTGATATAGAAAACCAAAAGAAGAGACAAGGAGCTGTAGATACAAGCTTCACCAACAGAATACAAGAGATGGAAGAGAGAATCTCAGGAGCAGATGATTCAATAGAAATCATTGACTCAACTGTCAAAGATAATGTAAAGCGGAAAAAGCTACTGGTCCAAAACATACAGGAAATCCAGGACTCAATGAGAAGATCAAACCTAAGGATAATAGGTATAGAAGAGAGTGAAGACTACCAGCTCAAAGGACCAGTAAATATCTTCAACAAAATCATAGAAGAAAACTTCCCTAACCTAAAAAAAGAGATACCCATAGACATACAAGAAGCCTACAGAACTCCAAACAGATTGGACCAGAAAAGAAACACCTCCCGTCACATAATTGTCAAAACACCAAACGCACAAAATAAAGAAAGAATATTAAAAGCAGTAAGGGAAAAAGGTCAAATAACATATAAAGGGAGACCTATCAGAATCACACCAGACTTCTCGCCAGAAACTATGAAGGCCAGAAGATCCTGGACTGATGTTATACAGACCCTAAGAGAACACAAATGCCAGCCCAGGTTACTGTATCCAGCAAAACTCTCAATTAATATTGATGGAGAAACCAAGATATTCCATGACAAAACCAAATTTACACAATATCTTTCTACAAATCCAGCACTACAAAGGATAATAAATGGTAAAGCCCAACATAAGGAGGCAAGCTATACCCTAGAAGAAGCAAGAAACTAATCGTCTTGGCAACAAAACAAAGAGAATGAAAGCACACAAACATAACCTCACATCCAAATATGAATATAACGGGAAGCAATAATCACTATTCCTTAATATCTCTCAATATCAATGGCCTCAACTCCCCAATAAAAAGACATAGATTAACAAACTGGATACGCAACGAGGACCCTGCATTCTGCTGCCTACAGGAAACACACCTCAGAGACAAAGACAGAAACTACCTCAGAGTGAAAGGCTGGAAAACAACTTTCCAAGCAAATGGTCAGAAGAAGCAAGCTGGAGTAGCCATTCTAATATCAAATAAAATCAATTTCCAACTAAAAGTCATCAAAAAAGATAAGGAAGGACACTTCATATTCATCAAAGGAAAAATCAACCTAGATGAACTCTCAATCCTAAATATCTATGCCCCAAATACAAGGGCACCTACATACGTAAAAGAAACCTTACTAAAGCTCAAAACACACATTGCACCTCACACAATAATAGTGGGAGATTTCAACACCCCACTCTCATCAATGGACAGATCATGGAAACAGAAGTTAAACAGTGATGTCGACAGACTAAGAGAAGTCATGAGCCAAATGGACTTAACGGATATTTATAGAACATTCTATCCTAAAGCAAATGGATATACCTTCTTCTCAGCTCCTCATGGTACTTTCTCCAAAATTGACCATATAATTGGTCAAAAAACGGGCCTCAACAGGTACAGAAAGATAGAAATAATCCCATGCGTGCTATCGGACCACCATGGCCTAAAACTGGTCTTCAATAACAATAAGGGAAGAATGCCCACATATACGTGGAAATTGAACATTGCTCTACTCAATGATAACCTGGTCAAGGAAGAAATAAAGAAAGAAATTAAAAACTTTTTAGAATTTAATGAAAATGAAGATACAACATACTCAAACTTATGGGACACAATGAAAGCTGTGCTAAGAGGAAAACTCATAGCGCTGAGTGCCTGCAGAAAGAAACAGGAAAGAGCATATGTCAGCAGCTTGACAGCACACCTAAAAGCTCTAGAACAAAAAGAAGCAAATGCACCCAGGAGGAATAGAAGGCAGGAAATAATCAAACTCAGAGCTGAAATCAACCAAGTAGAAACAAAAAGGACCATAGAAAGAATCAACAGAACCAAAAGTTGGTTCTTTGAGAAAATCAACAAGATAGATAAACCCTTAGCCAGACTAACGAGAGGACACAGAGAGTGTGTCCAAATTAACAAAATCAGAAATGAAAAGGGAGACATAACTACAGATTCGGAGGAAATTCAAAAAATCATCAGATCTTACTATAAAAACCTATATTCAACAAAATTTGAAAATCTTCAGGAAATGGACAATTTCCTAGACAGATACCAGGTATCGAGGTTAAATCAGGAACAGATAAACCAGTTAAACAACCCCATAACTCCTAAGGAAATAGAAGCAGTCATTAAAGGTCTCCCAACCAAAAAGATCCCAGGTCCAGACGGGTTTAGTGAAGAATTCTATCAAACCTTCATAGAAGACCTCATACCAATATTATCCAAACTATTCCACAAAATTGAAACAGATGGAGCCCTACCGAATTTCTTCTATGAAGCCACAATTACTCTTCTACCTAAACCACACAAAGACACAACAAAAAAGAGAACTTCAGACCAATTTCCCTTATGAATATCGACGCAAAAATACTCAATAAAATTCTGGCAAACCGAATTCAAGAGCACATCAAAACAATCATCCACCATGATCAAGTAGGCTTCATCCCAGGCATGCAGGGATGGTTTAATATACAGAAAACCATAAACGTGATCCATCATATAAACAAACTGAAAGAACAGAACCACATGATCATTTCATTAGATGCTGAGAAAGAATTTGACAAAATTCAACACCCCTTCATGATAAAAGTCCTGGAAAGAATAGGAATTCAAGGCCCATACCTAAACATAGTAAAAGCCATATACAGCAAACCAGTTGCTAACATTAAACTAAATGGAGAGAAACTTGAAGCAATCCCACTAAAATCAGGTAGTAGACAAGGCTGCCCACTCTCTCCCTACTTATTCAATATAGTTCTTGAAGTTCTAGCCAGAGCAATCAGACAACAAAAGGAGATCAAAGGGATACAGATCGGAAAAGAAGAGGTCAAAATACCACTATTTGCAGATGACATGATAGTATATTTAAGTGATCACAACAGTTCCACCAGAGAACTACTAAAGCTGATAAACAACTTCAGCAAAGTGGCTGGGTATAAAATTAACTCAAATAAATCAGTTGCCTTCCTCTATACAAAAGAGAAACAAGCCGAGAAAGAAATTAGGGAAACGACACCCTTCATAATAGACCCAAATAATATAAAGTACCTCGGTGTGACTTTAACCAAGCAAGTAAAAGATCTGTACAATAAGAACTTCAAGACACTGAGGAAAGAAATTGAAGAAGACCTCAGAAGATGGAAAAATCTCCCATGCTCATGGATTGGCAGGATTAATATAGTAAAAATGGCCATTTTACCAAAAGCAATCTACAGATTCAATGCAATCCCCATCAAAATACCAATCCAATTCTTCAAAGAGTTAGACAGAACAATTTGCAAATTCATCTGGAATAACAAAAAACCCAGGATAGCTAAAGCTATCCTCAACAATAAAAGAACTTCAGGGGGAATCACTATCCCTGAACTCAAGCAGTATTACAGAGCAATAGTGATAAAAACTGCATGGTATTGGTACAGAGACAGACAGATAGACCAATGGAATAGAATTGAAGACCCAGAAATGAACCCACACACCTATGGTCACTTGATTTTTGACAAAGGAGCCAAAACCATCCAATGGAAAAAAGATAGCATTTTCAGCAAATGGTGCTGGTTCAACTGGAGGGCAACATGTAGAAGAATGCAGATCGATCCATGCTTATCACCCTGTACAAAGCTTAAGTCCAAGTGGATCAAGGACCTCCACATCAAACCAGACACACTCAAACTAATAGAAGAAAAACTAGGGAAGCATCTGGAACACATGGGCACTGGAAAAAATTTCCTGAACAAAACACCAATGGCTCATGCTCTAAGATCAAGAATCGACAAATGGGATCTCATAAAACTGCAAAGCTTCTGTAGGGCAAAGGACACTGTGGTTAGGACAAAACGGCAACCAACAGATTGGGAAAAGATCTTTATCAATCCTACAACAGATAGAGGCCTTATATCCAAAATATACAAAGAACTCAAGAAGTTAGACCGCAGGGAAACAAATAACCCTATTAAAAAATGGGGTTCAGAGCTAAACAAAGAATTCACAGCTGAGGAATGCCGAATGGCTGAGAAACACCTAAAGAAATGTTCAACATCTTTAGTCATAAGGGAAATGCAAATCAAAACAACCCTGAGATTTCACCTCACACCAGTGCGATTGGCTAAGATCAAAAACTCAGGTGACAGCAGATGCTGGCGAGGATGTGGAGAAAGAGGAACACTCCTCCATTGTTGGTGGGATTGCAGACTGGTAAAACCATTCTGGAAATCAGTCTGGAGGTTCCTCAGAAAATTGGACATTGAACTGCCTGAGGATCCAGCTATACCTCTCTTGGGCATATACCCAAAAGATGCCTCAACATATAAAAGAGACACGTGCTCCACTATGTTCATCGCAGCCTTATTTATAATAGCCAGAAAATGGAAAGAACCCAGATGCCCTTCAACAGAGGAATGGATACAGAAAATGTGGTACATCTACACAATGGAATATTACTCAGGTATCAAAAACAACGAGTTTATGAAATTCGTAGGCAAATGGTTGGAACTGGAAAATATCATCCTGAGTGAGCTAACCCAATCACAGAAAGACATACATGGTATGCACTCATTGATAAGTGGCTATTTGCCCAAATGCTTGAATTACCCTAGATCCCTAGAACAAACGAAACTCAAGACGGATGATCAAAATGTGAATGCTTCACTCCTTCTTTAAATGAGGAAAAAGAATACCCTTGGCAGGGAAGGGAGAGGCAAAGATTAAAACAGAGACTGAAGGAACACCCATTCAGAGCCTGCCCTACATGTGGCCCATACATATACAGCCACCCAATTAGACAAGATGGATGAAGCAAAGAAGTGCAGACCGACAGGAGCCGGATGTAGATCGCTCCTGAGAGACACAGCCAGAATACAGCAAATATAGAGGTGAATGCCAGCAGCAAACCACTGAACTGAGAATAGGTCCCCTATTGAAGGAATCAGAGAAAGAACTGGAAGAGCTTGAAGGGGCTCGAGACCCCAAAAGTACAACAATGCCAAGCAACCAGAGCTTCCAGGGACTAAGCCACTACCTAAAGACTATACATGGACTGACCCTGGACTCTGACCCCATAGGTAGCAATGAATATCCTAGTAAGAGCACCAGTGGAAGGGGAAGCCTTGGGTCCTGCTAAGACTGAACCCCCAGTGAACTAGTCTATGGGGGGAGGGCGGCAATGGGGGGAGGGTTGGGAGGGGAACACCCATAAGGAAGGGGAGGGGGGAGGGGGATGTTTGCCCGGAAACCGGGAAAGGGAATAACACTCGAAATGTATATAAGAAATACTCAAGTTAATAAAAAATATAAAATAAAAATAAAAAAAAATCATCAGAGAATTATAAGAATCTCTAATAAAAGCTGTCTGAAGTAAAAAAAAAAAGAAAAAAGAAAAGTTGGGAGTTCAAAATGGATTTAAAATAAGAGAAACTGCTGTGCAAGTTTCATGACATCATTGGGTCCATGACTCGATGCTGGAAAGTTGGAATCTAGTTATGCACCTGTGACTTGTGACATATACATGTGCAGACATATATGCAAATAAACATAGAGATGCACACACATTCATACATGAAGGCACACACACTACAAAAAAACATATACTTTCAAAGGTGTTTTTTTTTTTTTTGCTTTGCTTTCATTTACTAGTAATGACTCATGCCTTTAATTATACCATAAAATCTGACAAGGGGCTGACAAGTAGGAGGCAGGAGCTTCACATGTGAGAGCTTCAGAGCAGATAGTACAAGGCTAAAGTGAAAAACGTGAAAACTTTACTCAAAATCCTAAGTGTTTGAAATATAGATCAGGACCTGCCTGGCACACAGTAGATTATGGATTTGCTCTTCACAACTGATTTTTTTTTACTCAAATTTAAGGTGTTTCTCTATTGAATCGTTTTCAAATAACAAAATTGTGATTAATTTTTAGAATTTGTTTTGTGTTCAAATGTAAATCTCCTAATCTCTAACCTTTATCTCTGATTTTCTAAACCAGAAAAAGCATAGTATCATTCAATATATCTGGTATATGTGTTGAATATTTTCATTTTAAATGGATTTTTTATAGCACTATAGTTTTCCTGGGATTTACAGATTACCACCTTGGATTATTAGGGGATACAGACTTAGAACCTTTCGGTAAGACCTTCACTGGTTCTTTCACACAATTTATCAATCCTCTTTCAGGAGACATAAGGACCTGTTGCTGAGTTGTGGCTAAGTTGAGTGTGGATTACAATAGTGTCGACATCCTTCTCCAATGTGAGCCATACATGTTCCTTAAACACATTCTTGAAAGATTGTTTCCATAATTCATGGTGTTTTCATTAGATAGCTACATTTTTCATTTTTGGCGGATGTTTTTGAAGACTATTCTGGTATTTATGTCAATTGCTAACCCTGTTTCGTGGAAATTTCTGTTTCTTTTCTGGATGCTTCTAGGAACCGTGTTTCTGCTGTTTGTCGGGTTCAGTTTTATCACCTGGGTTAAGATGTCTTTTTATTTATCATGCCAAAAGGGTCTCCATGATGTGCATCATAAATATAAATTAAAGAGAAATAAGTATGCCAAAACAGTGAGCATAAAATGATGTAGAGACATAGCCATCAACATAAGGAAGCTATATAATATTATCAGCAGAGGTTGTGCTTGTTGGCTAAGCAGGGTTTTTTAAAACACATATACAAATGTAATGAGTAATGCATGAACTAGGAGAATGGGTAGCATTATAGCGCTGTAGCTATAATGTACAAAATTAATTCCCAAATAATTGGGAAAGCAGAAAGTAATCTGACATTTGTTTGTTTGAGTATTGTATTATTCTCATTGTTATGCCTGCATACTTTTCTCTTCTTATTTTGACTTTTCCTCCTTTTAGTCTTCAGTAGACCCATGGCTCTTCCACCTGCAGGGAACCTGTGTATTTCTCATCACTGTTTCTTGTGTATGAGGTGTTCTATAGAGTTATTACTTTTCAATGTATAAGAGTATAGATTCTGGTTTTGGCATTCATGAAGTTTGCAAAGATCATAACTTCTAGAACAACATGATATCCTTACCTTTTCATTTTTTAGTTTTTCTGGAATGATTAAAAATAACAATTTATAGAGAATAACAAGCATAAGAAAAATGTATATTGTGAACATATTTCTGCAAGAAGTCTCATGTATTGATGCAGCTGAAATAACGAGAAATGCCATGCTCTCTGTGACAGCCCCCACACCACCCTCCTCCTTTCCCCACAGTGATAGTATTTACTCATTTACTTCTCTTCTCCCCTTACATTTGTTTATTCATTAGTTGTGTGCTCAAATGATACAGTATTCTAGTTAGTTGAGAGAACAATTTTCAGATGTGACTTCTTAGCTTTGCCATGTGGGTCACAGGGATTGATCTTACCACTTCAAGCACAGCTTGGCAAACAACCACCCTTAGCCAGGGAACCTTTATGCAATACCCAATTTAATATTTCCTAATACTATCTGAGAGCATTTCTATGACTTCAGAATTACCTGGATTATTTTAGTGGAAAGTGATTATTTGGGAATTAATTTTGTACATTATAGCTACAGCACTATAATGCTACCCATTCTCCTAGTTCATGCATTACTCATTACATTTGTATATGTGTTTTAAAAAACCCTGCTTAGCCAACAAGCACAACCTCTGCTGATAATATTATATAGCTTCCTTATGTTGATGGCTATGTCTCTACATCATTTTATGCTCACTGTTTTGGCATACTTATTTCTCTTTAATTTATATTTATGATGCACATCATGGAGACCCTTTTGTTTTGGCTCTTAAGATAATAGTGTTTTACCTGGTATTATTTCATTGAGGACACAATCACTTTCCCGAACATTCACATATTTACATTTATACTGTATATTTTTGTCTGGTGATTTGACTATACTGTTTATGGTGAAGCAGAAAGTAATCTCTAGTGAAGTAAAAGTCAAACAGTGTTTAAAATATTGACTTCCTGTATTCTATTTATCTATCACTTATTTTCATAGTAAGATACAAAGAAGCCTCTCTCATCCTAGTAGTTACTCTTACTTATGTAAAAATTAATTAGCAAATTAATTAAAATTTTTTTAGTACAGTAGCTTTTCTATGCTTATAATACCTAGATGTAATACTTTAGCCATGTGCTTTCTGAACTCTCATGCATACTATAGAGTAAATACATTTAGTGTGCATGAGAACTCCACATAAGAGGCTACAAAAATATCTCAGCTGTTAAAGGCTTGTGACCCAACCAAAATGTCAATGAAACTGATATTAGTCACTGTATATTAGGTGTTTGTATTGAAATAGTCACATATTAGCTCTTTGTAATACTCTACATCATATCAGGTCTAATTATAATGATAGTGAATCCATCCAATTACAAAATTCACCATTATAGCTAATACCTTATTTGAATTATTTAACATGTGTTTTGGTTTCATCTTCATATTCTATACCAAAGGAAGCATAGTTAGTGCTCTCATATAATCAAATAGCCACATCGTCTGCAGTAATCTGGTGTGTTAGTAAAATATCAAAATCTGTTTCTTTAATTCATTTACTTTGGAGAGATATAATCTCAGCAGAAATTCTGAAATGAAATATAAATAAAATAAACAAACTGAATAAAATATAAATCTTTATAAAAGATAAATAATATAGTAAAATAAGTTATAAACCACAGAAATAAATCACAATATTCAAACTCAGATTACCCCCACCATAACCCAGGGCACTGAAAATAAAGACTATGGATCCATTATATAAGTAAGTACCTGTGAGCACGTGCTTGCCAACACTCTAATTTCTTTCTCTCTCTTTACATTAAGGAAGCAGAGGTAATGATTTCCCCTATGTTCTCTGAATTATCCATGGTTCTGGTTAAGATGCAACAAAAAATCTAAAAAGCCTGTTTATGGAGGATGAGGTTTATTTCTTATTTGCATCACTACTGTATCATAATCGATGAAATTCTAGATGCCTTGTGAAGATGTGTTATATAAATATATGATGAAGAAGATTCAATTTAAAATTATATTATGTCTATGAGAAGAATTTTACCACTCAATTTCATAATCCATTTTATATAATACATACTCTGTCGTTCTTCTCCACAGATTCCAGTCAGGATGTATCTTAATACACCACGCTTCTTCAAGTTTATTTTGTATCTATTTGTATCCACCTCCCCATGACAACACCCTCAATATATATTTCATATACTGGAAATGCATATCCTTATATTTCCATTTATTAGGATGATACTATCAAGAAGATACAAGCTCCCTGTTTCTGGCTGCACCCAGAGATGACATTGTACAATGGGTCACTGTACCCAAATTCAGTGGGGGAGAAAGCTGTACTCCCAGAATTCTGGAAAATTCTGAGAACTTAGGGGAAACCATTACCTCTGCTCACATTCCTGTGCTGAGAAGAAGCTGCTTAGAGCTCTATGGATACAGGAACCTTGGGAGAGTAAGGGAGGTGATCCTTCCAGTATCTACCTGTGTTCAGAGATGAAAGCCAGTGGCCAGGAAAAGTAACACAACTGAGAACAAGGCGAGACCAACCCGTCTGCTCCAAGCAACCAAGCTGGAGGCCTCAGGACACAGAAAACAAGAGTACTCTCGGACAGGACACTTCCTGGTTCTGCCTACAAACATTGCTGATCTGGTCCTACATATCTCTGTACCAACATCTTGGTGGGAGAAAAGAAGTCTATAGGAACAGTGACAAAGAGTTTTACAGGATGGTCATGAAACTGTCAGAGACAGCAAGACCACAAAATACAGAGAAAACCTGATGACAAGAGTCAAGCACAGAAACCTAAGCAACAGAAACTAAAACTACTTGGCATCATCAGAGCTCCCTTATCCCAAGAAAGCAAATATTGGATATCCCAACAAACTGAAAAAGCAAGATGTGGATTCAAAATCATTTTTCATGATGATGATAGAGGACATTGAGTAGGGAACAAATAAAACTCTTCAAGAAATACAGGACAACACAGGTAAAAAGTAGAAGCCCTTAAAGGGGAAAGACAAAATTCCTTCAAGAATCCCAGGAAAACAAAGTCAAACAGATGAAGGAATTTAAAAAATCTAGGATCAATAAGTAGAAATAGAATCAATAAAGAAAGCACAAAGAAAGGCAACGCTGGAGGTGGAAAACCTAGGGAAGAAATCAGAAGTCATAGACAGAAGCATAAGAAAGAGAATACAATAGATAAAAGATAAAAATCTCAGGGGCAGAAGATACTGTAGAAAATATTTACACAACAATCAAAGAAAATGTAAAACTCAAAGAGCTCCTCATGGAAAACAACCAGGAAATCCAGGACACAATGTGAAGATCAAACTAAAGAATAATGGGTATAAGAGAGCGCGAAGATTCCCATATAAAATGGCCAGTAAATATCATCAAAAATTATAGGAGAAAACTTCCCTAACCTAAAAGGAGAAATGCCTATAATAATAAAAGAATCATATATTTCTCCAAATAGATTGGACTAAAAAGAAATTTCTCCCTTCACATAATAGTCTAAATACCAAATCCACAAAACAAAGAAAGAATATTAAAGGCAGTAAGCGAAAAATCAAGTAACATATATAGGCATACCTTATAAGTATTATACCAGACTTCTTACCAGAGACTATGAAAGTCAGATCCAGAGTTGATTTTATAAAACTCTAAGAGAAAATAAATGCCAGCCCCGGCTACTATCCCATGCAAAAAAATACAATCAGCGCAGCTGGAGAAACCAAGATATTTTATGATGAGCTAAGTTTACACAGTATATTTTCACAAATCCTGCCCTATGAAAGATAATAGATGGGAAACTCCAACAGAAGGAAGGAAATTACACCCTATAAAAAGCACACATCAAAATGAACATCCAACAATATCAAGGAAACTTCATAACAGGAATGCAAGGATAGTTTAATATGGAATTCCATCAACATATTCCACTAGATAATCAAACTGAAAGAAAAAAATACATTTTCAGCTCACTAGATGCTGCGAAAGCATTTGACAAAATAAAACACCCCTTCATAGCCAAAGTCTTACAATGATAGGAATTCAAGGCCCATACCCAACAACAGTACCATAATGTACAGCAAACCAGTAGCCAAAAATCAAACTAAATGAAGAGAAACTTGAAGCTCTCCCTCTAAAATCAGGGACTAAACAAGGCTATTCATTCTCTCCCTACTTATTCAATATAGTACTCAAAGTGCTAGCCTGAACAACTAGACAACAGAAGGAGGACAAAGGGATACAAATAATAAAGGAAGAGGTCAATATCACTATTTGCAGGTGATATGATAATATACTTGAGTGACTCCATAATTTCCACCAGAGAAATACTGCAGTGATAAACAGCTTCAGCAAAATCCTGGATATAGAATTAACTCAAACATATCAATAACCTTCCATGAATAAACAGACCAAAAAAGAAATTAGGGAAATGACACTCTTCACAATAATCACAAATAACAAAAAATACCTCCACATAACTCAAAACAGGTAAGGGAAAGCACCGTTTGAAGAGAACTTAATTTCTCTAAAACAAGAAAATCTCAGAAGATGTAAAGACTTTTCATATTCATGGACTGGCAGTATTGAAATAGAAAAAATGGACCTTTACCAAAAGCAATATGCAGATTCAATGCAAACCCCAAGAAAATTTCAACAAAATTCTTCATACAGTTAGAAAGAGAAATATGCAAGTTCATTTAGAATAAGAAAAAAACAAGGAAGTGGAAACTATTCTCAAAATAAAAGAAATTCTGTGGAAATCAACATCCCTAACCTCAAGTTGAATACCTAGCAATAGTTATAAAAATTACATGGTATTGGTACCGAGACAGGCAAGTAGAACACCTGTGTTGGTTCATCTAGATGTCAGCAAGTAAATTAATGTAAATACATCCATTCTTATGACGCTGTACAAAGCTGAAGTCCAAGTGGATTAAGGGCATACAGAAAAAAGAGATATATACAAACCAATAGAAAAAAAAGTGGGGAAAAGCTTGAACACATGATATCAATGGAAAATTTCTTGAACAGAACACCAAACCAGTGGCTTCTTCTTTACGATGAAGAGTTGACAGATTGGACCTGTAAAAATGCAAAGTGTCTGTAAGGCAAGGGACACTGTCATTATGACAAAATGGCAACTAATATCTTGAAAAAAGATCTTTGCCATCCTATATCTGAAAGAGAATTAATATCCAATATGTACAAAGAACTCAAGAAGTTATACTCCAGAAAGTCAAATAACCCTATTATAAATGGGGTACAGATCTAAACAAATAATTTTTAGCCGAAGAATTTTGAATGACTGAGAAATACATAAATAAATGTTCAATGTCATTGTTCATCAGGGTAATGCAAATCAAAAGATACACCAGGCAAAATGGCTACGATCAAAAATTCAGTAAACAGCATATGCTGGTCACAATGTGGAGAAAGAGGAAGACTCCTCCATTATTGGTGGGATTGAAATGAGGTACAATATTCCGGAATTTACGCCAGGCTTTCCTCAGAAAATTCGCCATAGTATATGATGAGGACTTAGCTATCCCACTCCTGGGCATATTCCCAAATGATGCCCCAACTTATAACTAGGACACACTTTGTACTATGTTTATAGCAGCTGTATTCATGATAGCCAGAAGCTAGTAAGAACCCAGATGATTCGACTACATGAATGGATACAGAAAATGTGGATCATCTACATAATTGAGTGCAACTCAGTAATCAAATATAATGACATCATGAAATTCATAAGCAAATGAATGAAACTATAAAATAACATCCTGAAAGATTCAACCAAATCACACACACACACACAAACACACACAAACACACACACACACACACACACACACACACACACTACCCCATAACCTTTAATTACCCAAAATACAATTCACATACTGCTTTAAGTTCAAGAAGAAGGATGAAGCAAGTGAGGATGGTCTGTATAAAAAGGAGAAACAAAAATATTCATAGGACATGATATGGAGATTAATATTAGAACAGAGATTTAAGGAATACCCATTCTGAGCCTTTACCACCTGGGGATACAGCCCACATACATACAGCCCCAAAACCTAAACAATATTGCTGATGCCAACAAGTGCATGCTTACAGGAGCTTGATATAGCTGTCTCCTGAGAGTCTCTTCCAGATCATGCAAAAACCGAGGATGATGCTTCCAATCAACCATTGAACTGAGAACAGGGTCCCCTTTGTAGAAGATAAAGTATTAAAGTAGCTGAAGTGCCTTGCAACCCAGTAAGGACAACAGTGGTCACAAACCAGATCCTCCTGGGAATAAAGCACTTCCTTAAGACAGCACATGGACAGACTGGTGGCTCTAGCTGCATATGTACCAAAGCATGAACATGTTCTATACCAATGGGAGATGCCCTTGGTCATGCCAAGGCTGGACCTTCCAGTAAATAGAATGTCATGCTAGGGAGGCAGCAAGGGATGTTTTTGTGGAGGGGGAAACACCTTTGAAGAAGACAGGGTAGCGGAAGAGGATAGGGATAGGGGGCTTATGGATAGAGGCCACACACATACAGCCTTTATATTTTTCTATGCCTTTAGCAGCTCAATGGCAAGGCCACTTGCTAACCTCCAAGTGGCTAAACTATCCCCCACTGATATTCACACATTATTATTTGCTAAAATCTATATCCCATCTTTCTTGCCCTGGACACCATTGGGCAGCTGTCCTGGGTCTGCTTATTCTCATGCTCTTCTACGTCACCTACTTCTCCGTCCTGAAAGTCTGTCCTGGAGAATCTCCATGCCTTCCTCCTCTCTGGACCTTTGTCCAAGGATCCTGAAACTCCTGCTCTGTCTCCCCTGCCTATAAACTGGCTATCAATATCTCTATTTTCCAATAAGAACCAACTGAGGCAGGGTCCCTGATGCATACGTTCAGGACACGATGAGAAGCAAGAGAATAAAATCAGCTACAATAACTATTTGTATGTGATTTTCTGGGAACTATATTCCCCAAACCAGAGAGAGATACTTTTTAAAGTACTATAATCATAGTAAATATCAAGTAGACACATAATAATAATAATAATAACAATAATAAATATTAATAATAATATAATATAATAGTATAATAAAAGTGAAAAAATAATAAATGTAATAATTATAATAGTAAATAATAATAAAAATAAAATAAACATCATCATCATTATAAAAATCATCATAATCATCAAAGCCTAACTGAACAGAGAAATAAAAATACAAAAACTGTGAAGGAAAAAGACTAAGTCACACGTAAAGCTGATCACATGAAACTAACAACTGAATTTTCAATGCATATTGTAAAATATAAATGTGCTTGGATCACATTTCAACACTGTTTCAAAGAATACAGATACTAGCCTAGAATTTATTACTGAGCAAGTATATCATTCACATCAACACAAGAGGAGAAACTTTACATAGCATAATCACCAGGAAGCCATGTCTCTTCAGCAATCTTAGTCTAAAAATGGGAAACAGCAATCTGAAAATAAGGGATATTCTCAAGAGGACAGAAATGGTAAATAACCCTGTAGAAATTCGTCGGAAGAGGGAAAAAGTATGTGGCAATAACAAAATTAAAAGGACCCATAAATACTCCTCATTAATAATGCTAAGCATAGGGGTTGGGTATTTAGCTCAGTAGTAGAGTACTTGTCTAGCAAGTGCAAGGCCCTGGGTTCGGTCCCTAGCTCCAAAAAAAAAAAAAAAAAAAAAAAAAAAATGCTAAGCGTTAACTGTCCCACACCAAATATACAGGCTACCAGTTTGTATAAGAAAACAGGTTTATTTTTCCTGCATCCAAAAAGTACACTTGTATTAGGTACAATTGCATACTCTTGCTCAGAATGCAATTGCCCATATTTCTTTTTTTTTTTTTTTTTTTTTTTGGTAAGTATATTTATTGTTCATTAGTATTTTTTTAAAAATCTAGAAGATTTTCTGTTTAATTGTAATTATAGAATTTTCATTTAAATGTACTTCTTTTTTTTTCTTTTTTTTTGGGGGGGTTGTTCCCATCCCCTCCCCCTATTACCTCCCTCCCCCCAACAATCACGTTCACTGTGGGTTCAGTTTTAGCAGGACCAACGGCTTCCCCTTCCACTGGTGCTCTTACTAGGCTATTCCTTGCTACCTATGATGTTGGAGCTCAGGGCCAGTCCATGCATTGTCTTTGGGTAGTGGCTTAGTCCCTGGAGGCCCTGGTTGGTTGGCATTGTTGTTCATAAGGGGTCTCGAGCCACTTCAAGCTCTTCCAGTCCTTTCTCTGATTCCTTCAACGGGCGTCCTGTTCTCAGTTCAGTGGTTTTCTGCTGGCATTCGCCAATGTATTTCTGGTATTCTGGCTGTGTCTCTCAGGAGAGATCTACATCTGGTTCCTGTCAGCATGCATTTCTTTGCTTCATCCATCTTGTCTAATTGGGTCGATGTATATATATTGGCCACATATGGGGCAATCTCTGAATGGGTGTTCCTTCTGCCTCTGTTTTAATCTTTGCCTCCCAATTCCCTGCTAAGAGTATTCTTGTTCCCCTTTTAAAGAACAAGTGAAGCATTTACATTTTGATCACCGGTCTTGAGTTTCAGGTGTTCTATTCATCTAGATTAATTCAATCATTTGGTCTAATAGCCACTTATCAAAGAGAGCATACCATGTGTGTTTTTCTGTGGTTGTGTTACCTCACTCAGGATGATTCCAGTACCCTCCATTTGCCTATGAATTACATAAAGTCATTGTTTTTGATATCTGGGTAGTATTCCTTTGTGTAGATTTTCCACATATCATAAGGCAATATTTATTTGCTAGAAAGTATACTTTTGGGAGAACATTATTTTGTAAATTTAATTCATCTTTTTTTCCTTAGATTTATCTGAATGAATATTATTTGCTAATATGTTTAAGTTTTTTAGGTAACTCTGTGTGTGTGTGTGTGTGTGTGTGTGTGTGTGTGTGTGTGTGTGTTAATTAAAATATAATAATATGACCAGGATATTGCTTGAGTGATAATGATAAGTTATGGACACTGATAATTTTTGTATATACTTTATATATAAACTTTATATGTATATATACTTATATACATGAAAATGTGTTCTGTATATTTTTTCAAAGCACTGTTTAGATATGTATACTTCATTAGGCCTTCTAATTGCAGTTTCAACTTTTTCCAATGCTAATTTTATTTTATTAGGTATCTAGAAAGAAATACATGGAAGCATGTATCATATCAACTTCAAATGTAGGTACAATCAATGTTATATCTTCCTTTTAACATGATTGTTCATCTTTGGTCCATAAAATATATATATATTTAATTTGCTCTATTTATATTAGAAATATATGCTACATTGTATATATGTGTTCATTGATAACTTCCTCCTGTGAACAAATTTTAAGAATAAATGACTTATGTACATTATTATAAAATCTAAGATCATTGAGTTTTTTCCCGAAATCAAATACCATAATGCATAAATATAATTAGCATTTCCTGAACGTGGCTATTAACAAAAAATATTTGATATACAATTTCTATAAACTTATTTTGATATTATCCATTAAAGTTTCTTCAAGGAGTTGTCCAACTTTTAACATAGGGAAGTCAGCAATTATGACAATATTTTTTTCATTCTATATTCCTTTAAATTGTAAAATACATTTTTATTTAAATTAGTCATAACAGAAAATGAAATATTATATAGACAACAAAAGAGACCAAAGGAAATTAGTACCAAACTCTAATATTTGTGTCAATATCAGAAATGGCAAATGATAATTACTGTATTATTAATTTAATGAGACAAGATATCATTTTTATTTAATAATTTTTCGTGAATATTTTATGTATTTACATTTCAAATATTATTTACTTTCCTTTTTCTCCCATAACATCCCTGACCGTCTTCTGTGAGGATGTTCCAATTCTCACCAATCAACTTCAACCTCAATGCTCTGGTATTACCCTACATCGGGGATACAAGCCTTCACAGGATTAAGGACTTTTCTTTCTAATGAATTTAGACAGAGCAATCCTCTGCCACATATGTGGCTGGAGTCATGGGTCCCTCAATCTGTACTCACTAGTGGGTGGTTTAATCCCTCGAATTTCTGATGGGTCTGGTTGGGTGATATTGTTGTTCTTCCTGCGGTTTTCCAAACACCTTCTGCTAATTAAGTATACCCTCTAACAACTTCATTGATACCCCTTGTTCAATCCAATGTTTAGCTAAAATCATCCTCACCAGACTCAGTAGGGTTCTGTCAGAGTCTCTCAGGAGACATCCATATCTGACTCCTGTCAACAAGGACTTGGTGGCATCAGCAATAGTGACTGGTTTGTCTGACTGCATATGGAACATATCCCCACAAGGGGCAGTCTCTGGTTGACCCTTTCTTCAGTCCCTGCTTAACTCTTTATCCTTGAATTTCCTCCCATGAATATTTTTTTCTCCCTTCTAAGAAAGAATGTAACATCTGCATTTTGGTCTTCTTCCTGCTTGGGCTTCACATGACAAGTGAATTCTTTCTTATGTATTCCACACTTTTGGGCTGATACACACTTCCAATAAATGTATATCATTTGTGTTCTTTTGTGACTAGGTTACCTCACACATAATGATAATTTCTAGTCTATCCTAAGAATTTTATGCAAACATTGTTTTTGATAGGTTAGAAGAACACAGGTATGTAAATGTACTATATTTCATTTATCCATTACTATGTTGAGGGACATCTGGTTTGTTTTCAGTTTCTGGATATTATAAAAAAGAACGGTTTCTCTCAACCTGTAGCATCATGTATCCTTCTTATATGTTGGAGCATCTTTTGGGTATATATCAAAGAAATGGGATTGTGGTATCCTCAGGTAGTACTATATCCAACTTTGTGAGAAAATTCTAGACTGATTTCCAGGATGCTTATACCAGCTTGCAATCTGACCAACAATGGAGGAGAGTTCCTCTTGCTCCACCTCCTTGCCAGAATTTGTTGTGAATTTCTTTTCTTAGCCATTCTGATTGGTGTGCTGTGTAACCTCAGAATTTGTTGATTTGCATTTACCTGATAGCTTAGGATGTTGATATTCCTCAGTAGAGGAAGTACTTTACAGAAACAAGAAACTCAGACTGCTTTTCCATGATTTATTAAAGGTTTTTATAGCCCTCATGTATTAAAGTACCATTTGAAAGTATTGATAGCTGCTGTCTAGGTTTTTTCCAAGTTCACAAACTTCTTAGAGTAAAGTTCCAAAATGTAACTAGGCCCAAACCTGAGCTGTAAAACTATGACAGGGCAATAATGACAGATATTTTCAAGGCCCAAGCACTATAGTACTATACTTTTGAGTACAGTGATCCAAATTAATTCAAATAGCTCAACAGAGTAGGAAGATACATCTAAAAAAGGGTTAGAAAAGTGTGGAAGAATCAACTCCTTCCTCATGTATGAAAGCATCTACGGTTCTACAGTAAGTCAGAAGAGGCAGTTTTCAAGTAGCAATGGGAAGAAAGAATTCAGGACAAGACAGGGAGATAAACCAGCATGGTGTGTTTATGTAAGAGAAATACTTAGAAATGAAAATGTCTTGTAAACTTATAAAAAGTTTTTTTTTCATTATTATCTCATTCCAATCACAACAGACATCTATGAATAATTCCTCTCTAAGGCTTCCATAAAACAGGTTAAACAAAAATTAACATAAACATTTAAAAGTTGAAAATGAAACAAAAAAAAAAAACAAAAACAAAAACTTGCATATGTTTCAGAGCAGGATCACAGGGAAATGAGATGAATCTGTTCAAGATGAAACCTAGAGTGGCAAGCAGGATCTAGAATTAGAACTGCATGAGAAAGGCAGTGTAGTAGTGACAGGAGCATGGCCAGGCCTGACAGATAAGGCTGGGCCCTTTACAGGGGCAAAGAATGAGGTATTAAAATATATCAAATAAAGCAGAACCTTTCCTTTCTTCTCACCTCAAGTATCCCATCCCTGAAAAAAAAACCCATTTTGATAATAATACAGAAGAGTTGTGGTACGTAACTCACTTCCTGTTTGCTTTTAACCCTCTCTCAAAAGTCAGCAAATATGAACATTTCGAATTTCCAAGAAGAAAAATTCATCGGTAGGTATATGCATGTCCTGTGGACCAAATGACAAACTGAAATATGTGAGGGCAGAGGAGGTAGAGACTGTCTCTTTCCACAGAGCAGAAATGTGACTGCCCAAGTAAAGAAGGGATAAGGCAATCATAACAGGTAAACTAGTTCTCATAACATTAAGCTTATTCACATTATTCTTAACTATACTTAGTTCAAATCACTTTCCAGCTAAATCTTCATTTTGAATGATGCTGATCTATCCTGCAATGTGTCTGTACCATTTGCTCTTACGAGTATTGGATTTCATCATGGGGATAATAGATGATTGTGGCTTCATAGGTGATGTTTTTATTTCTATATATCACTCCCTTTACATACTATATGTGTAGTAACATTTAAGGAGTTACATTTGGAGAAGGTATGAATGATTGATCTAAAATATGTGGTTTAAAACTCTATTGAGATTATTTAGAAAATATCAGATATCCATTCTCTGTAAAGAATTGCTTCTCTCCTATGATAAAGAAACAAAAAAATTATTCTAGCCAAAATAATTCTCTATAATTTTAATATCTAAAGATACAGAAGAACATTAAGATAATGTGGAATATTAGATCAGCTGAACTGCATGATCATTTATTAAAGAATAACCAGAATCATTGAGAGGTTTCTGGAACATAATATAGGAACAAAAAACAAAGCATTGAAAAAATAGTGGCAGAAGAACAGGGTCATTTTGTTAAATGTAGCTTACCTTCAGATCCACTGTTTTCTTTTATTTAGTAAAAATTCAATTTAAATACTCTTCTTCAGTGTTTTTCATCCTGTCGTTGACTCTATTTTCAAAGCTCTATCCCATAACTAGCATGATTATTAAATTTAAAACCAAGAATTTTGTGTGTGTCAATCACTTTCTGCATTTCCTTATTTGTGGTTTATTCTGTTCCCAATGGCCATGTTGTGTTGAATTCAGGAAGAATTCCAGGCTCATTTAATGAAAATTTTCTGAAAGCATATATTATTCATAGTTGTAAAATAGTGTGCGTATGCTTATTAGTACTGGATATTATAGTTAAAAATCATCGGATAAGGAGTTTTTGCATGAATATCATAACACGCTAAAATACTAAAGAGAAAACGTAGAAGAGCTAGATATTTATTAAATATTTTTACTCTTCTAGAGTTTGTAACTTTACAAAATTTGAGCAAATCACTTCTTTATATTAAATTCACATTCAAGAGCAATTACATTCTAATCAAACAGCTGTGTCAGCTCCCATAAAGTTGGAATAATGCTAATTGCAATCCAAATGTTTGTAGTAAGTAAATGGGCAATTATTTGTCTGCATGTACTAAACAAGCATCTAATGTAAGCATATGTTTGCTCTTAATGAAATAAGAAATATCAGATATAGTGGGATAAAATACATCTATAAAGTAAATTTTTGTTATATAACAGTTATTAATTCATGGTCTGAGTAATGGCTTAAATCACCAAACCTTTAACAGTAAATAGGAATTTCTAGTGAGTTAGAGGTTCTCTCAAGCATCTCCAAGTAAATCGATCTAAAATATATACCTTTAAAATTCTCCTAAATACACTTATCATGAAATATTCCACATCACAGTAAATAACTCCAACATATTTTCAGTTGCTCAAAACAAGACATTATCTTTCTTTCTTCCACCACTCGCCATAATCAGTCTACTACCAAACAAATAAATATACATCGTAGCTGTCTGATATGAACCTGTTTCTTTATCACTGACACTACTTCCAGATTGATTTCAAAAACATCCTTCAAATAATTCTGTTTATCGTTTTATAACATAATTAACCAGAGTCCCTTAGTATGTACATATAGAGTTAAACAAACTTATTTGAAACTATTCCATGATTTCTTAGACATTTTTCATAAACAAAAATTTATATCTCTCATATTGTTTCTGTAAGCCCATATGTGAAATCTAAGCTTCAGCTTTATTTGGTCCTCTCTTCTATCACTTAATCTATACAAACTCCTTTCACATTTACTTGTTTAATACATCAAGCTCTTTTCCTTTATTGTCCTCATATTTATAGTAATATTGGCCGAAATATAGTTCAACTATTTTTCATCTAATTTAACTTAGCTGTCACTTCCTTAGGACAATCTCCATGACCTTATTTCTAAGATAGATCCTTCAGTTATTTGCATACAATCAACTACAACACACTGATTTATGCATTCATTTCTTTCTTTTTTTATATCATAATGCAATTTTTATAAGAGATAGCTCATAATACTTTTTATTCATTCCTAATCTATACCACTATTATGGAGCCTGGTACATTAATGGAGAGTATTATTTAATACATAATTCAGTAAGTTGTAAAAATAAACTTTATAGTATTCTTCGTTTTAATGAATATGGATTCCATGCATTGGTTAAACCATCATGAAGTATTTATGTGAGTTCTTCAATATATTACAATTCAATGACCTAGATGACATTGCCTAAACATTTTTATTTGTCAATGATAGCCTATTTCATTTTCAACAGCAATGCTTTGATGACTGAGCAATTATCTCAGCTAGGAATTCTTTTGATATGAAAGAAAAAGATACCTAATTTTAATTGATAGCACCCATGTAAAAATGCCAGGTGCCAATCATTTGTGGTCCCATCTCTGAAAATACAAAAAGAAGATCATTCCTAGGGGCTTACTGGTCACGGAGTCAAAGTTCATTTGTGAGCTGTTTCAGTGAAAGATTAAAAACCAAGAGGACCCAAAGCTGTGTTTACAAAGCTGAACCTGTACCTCATCTCTCTCTCCCCATATCTCACCTGGAAATGGTTGGACTTCCAGGAGTGCTGGCACACTCAAGATCACATTAGAGACTACCACTTTTAGGGGGAACTGCCTGGAGTCCTCAAAATCCAGGAATAGAGGGGCAGTCTGTTACAGGATACTTCTGGTTTCTATCTATTCCTTGTCGCTGAACCTGATCCACAGCTCTTGGTACACATGATCCTTCAGGAGAGAGCTAGTGTCCCTGGAGTCCTGACACATGGGATTACACGAGGATCAATCCACTGTCATAGACAGTAATACCAGCTAACCCCAGAGATAACGAGATGCCAAGAGGGAAGTATAATAGCCTAAGCAATATAAACCAAGGTTACATGACATCATCAGAACCCGTTTCTCACACCAACACAAGGCTAGGATACACTCAACACAACAGAAAAGAAAAAGAAATGTTTGTACTTCAAATCACTTAACATGATTATGTTAAAGGATTTTAAGAAGGAAATGAATAATTCCATCAAAGAAATATAGGACAACAGATGTAAAGAGATAGAAGGCCTTATAGAGGAAACACAAAAATCCCTTAAACAATTACAGGAGACCTTACGGAGACCATAGGCAAATGGATGAAACGAGAAAATATCATCCTGAGGGAAGTAACAAAAATACAAATAAACACACAAAGAATGCACTCACTTGTAAGTGGAAATTAGCCCAAGAGCTCACAATATCCACAAAAAATTCATATACACTCTGAACCTCAACAAGAAAGGACAAAGAGTGACTGCTTCAATCCCAATTAGAAGTGGGAAAAATTATCATGGGAGGCATAAGGAGGAAGGAGGCTGTGTGGGAGAGGGGAGTTAAATGGAAACACAGGAGAGCAGGATAAGATGTGGGAAGAGACAGGAGAGAAGCACAAAGGACCAGGAGAATGAGTATACAAAGAAGGAACATTGGAGGATGGGGGTATCCTGTAGAATATCCCAGATACTAAGGATGCAACAGTTTCTCTGGACTCAACAGTGTTGACATTAGCCAACATCAACAACAACAGTGAAATTGAACCTGAAGAAACCACCTGCAGTAGATAGATATGACCACAGTGTAAGGATGGGACCACTCACCCATCTCTTATTAAATCAGAGTTATCCATGTCTATTAAAATACAGGAGTAAATGTGGAGAAGAGGTTGTAAGAAAGGCCATCCAGAGATCTGCAGACACCAAATTGGACACTGTGGCTGATGCTGAGACATGCTTGTGAACAGGAGTCTGGTATGTCTTTCCTCTGAGAGGCACTGCCAGCACCTGACTGATACAGATCCAGGTATTCACAGCCAACCATTGAAATGAGCCTACACATCCCAATGTAAGATGTAGGGGAAGGGATGTTGGAGCTGAAGGAGACTGTAATTAACAACAATATCAATTAACCAGACCCCTCAGGGCTCCCGTGTGCCTAACCACCACCCATAGATTGTACATGGTCTGCTATTCTACATATGTAGCAGAGGACTGCCTCATCTCACATCAGTGGAAGGGGAAGCAATTGGTCCTTTGGATGCTTGATGTCCCAGAGAAGAGTGATGCTAGAGGGGTGAGGAAAGAATGAATGGGGCTTATGGAGTCACCCTCTTAGAGACAAAGAGGAGGAATATGTGGACGTGGGGTTTATGGAAAGGGGTAATACTTGAAATATAAAAAATTACAATGGTTAATAATACCACTAAAAAAGGAGTGGTATTTTCCATACATTACTTTACTGCAGAGGGTTAGCTTGGAACATTTATTGTTGCTTAGATGCATATTTCTTCCTACAGTACCTGATACCTTGTTTCTCTGAAGAGTTTAACCTTAGATCATCCTCCTCATTCAAAGAAGGCATAACACTTAACTCCTTTCTCCAAGCAAGGGTGATTGTTGATATGTCTCTAAAAGGCAGGAGGAATTTGTACAATCTAATTGGGGGTCACCAAAAGAATTATTTACAAGCAAAGCTTGTAACACAAACAGTTTGTGTTCAATCAACTTACCAGTATTGAACGCATCCCAAGACTTCTGACCAGGCAACTGAATAAAATGTCAAGAGACATTTAGAATTTCAATATGTGTGACTAGAGAAAATACTTTCCATTGTGTAGCATACTCAATATTTCAAAAATATCAGCATGGAAAGAATATTAAGAGCTTTAGGACAAAAAAAATAATGAGACATCAATGTAGAAGCGTCACAGTAACAGCTGAAATTCACATGGAATTCTAATATCAATCCCATTCATTCTATACTCTATTCAAATCCTATCACATGTTCATTCCCTAACACAGTCAACCAATAATTTTCTAGTCCCTGCAGTCTTTGAGGAGCAAGTATCTGGATCAGCATTTCAAATTCGGTTATGAGGTTCCAAGACACATCTCTGCATCAATGCTGGTGTAAGAGGCGCTTGACAGCACAGACTACTAAGTACCCTTTGCCCTTTCCATTCATGTTGCCCCTTCAGGAATCACTTGTCATGATCCCTGACAGCGTGCACAAAACAGGTAGCACCCGAAGAATGGATTAACACTTTCATGTATATAATTCCTTCAATTGATCTCTATAAGCACCTACTACCTCCAGGGACTTAGATAAGCCAGAATTCATTCCCTGTTTCCACTCTAGATAAGTCACACGTAATCCGTCAAAAACTGCTTAAATGAGACTTTAGGAAACCTGTTGGAGATGTCAGTTCAGGAAGCCAGATGCCCTGGCCAAGATCTTCAAGATGGGGCTTCACAGAGATGGGAGATTTGGGAAGACAACAAGGTTGAAAACATGATGCCTTTCTTGCTAAGGAATTGGAGACCTACCCTTCAGAGAAGATGGCTTCAAAGAATGAAGTCTTCAAGCACCTCTCCTTGGAAAAAGTGCTTGTTCCTATGGGGGTGTGGGAGGGGGACAGCTGCATTTCATCCTCAGGCACTGCAGAGTCTACGGGTCCAGAACTTCACGAGCCGGCTCAGTGTGGGATGACTTAGGTGGAAAACCACTAGCTTCCTCACTTCACCTACCCCAAGGAAGGATACTGTGCTCTGTATCCCTGCATTGGAAAGTCACCTTCATCCCTGTTGTTCATGCCCAAGGCTTCCTATGGTCCTCACCTGTTTGCTTCTGAGTCAGCTGAGGTATGTTGATATACCTCACTTTGTGTGAGCTTTCCTTAAGAGCTCTAAACACCCAACCCATCCTGTACACTCCATCTCTTTTGTTCTATTTAGATTGATTTTTTTTTCTCAACAAAACATGAGCAGGAAGTGGATTTCTCAATTGGGAAATGCTTGCACTCTTCTAAAGTTGAGGTTCAGGTGAACAAAATGAATTGTGGGCAGTAACTCACACAGACAGAGCTGTGTGCCTATTTTCTAGGCTTTCGATGATGTTTAAAATGTGAGGTTTTGGGGCAGGAAATTATCGGGTTTGTCATCAGTTTATCCTGACTTTGGAAGTAGGCCTAGGAGCTAATTTTTCCTCGCTCTTTGAAAATAATCCATAATTCATGATTGCCATTGACTTCAATACCATGTATTTAATCCTGTTAAATTCCAGCTTTGTTTGAATAAAAATGGCCCTCCTCTAATGTGGATTTTGATAAAGCTAATTTTGGTGTGCTATCCAGTGGCCTGCCTCGGAGAGAGAGGCTAGCCATATTTCTGATACAGAGAATGACTTAAAGATAACCTAAGAAAGATAGGAGCTGGGAAAAGAATTACCAAGGATGTGGTGACTCAGAAACAAAAGATTTTCCAGAAAAAAAAATGCATGAAAAGAGCTACTTGGGCAGACTGTGACTCGAGTCATCAGAATATTTGATTGGGGACTTTATTTTGAGTCTCCAGGAGGCAGCATGAGAAGCTAAAACCTAGAGGCTGGAAGTTTCTCAGCGTAATTAGGGAAGGAACAGGCCTGAGAGGGCTTCTATGATATAAGAAGAACCTGGATGATGTCACAGAGCACAAGGGTGGAGGTTGTGCATCTCTTCCACTTGGAGGCGCTAGACTACCTTGAAGGTGGGTTCACTATCTTCCCAGTGGTGTGTGAAAGCCAGTTCAGCTCCTGAACCCCACAACTGTTCAACAGCCTTTGGTGCCTGACCGGTTTCAGAAGACAGAATCTTAACGACTAGGACATTTTCTTTTGCTAAATACGTTTATGAAGATAACTGGAACCCTTGTAGCCCAGAAAGCTAAAAGTTTACCCTCGTACAGCAAGTAACCTTATGTTCTAATGTCTTCCACATTTGAGAGCTAGGCAGAAGGTCTAGGCTAGTCAGTCTCCGGAGTTTAATATACTTTGCTAACAATATGTAATTCATAATTCTACTAAAATGCCAAAGCTCCTCTCTGTGCCTGTGCATTTTAGGAGATAATATTTCTTTGTGTTTTTTTTGTTTTTTTTTTTGTTGTTGTTTTTTTTTTTTTTTTTGGAACTGAGGTCCCAACCCAGGGCCTTGTTCTTGCTAAGGAACTGCTCTACCACTGAGTTAAATCCCAACCGTAGGAGGTATTTTTTCTAAATGGCTGTTGTTGCCTACACAAAAGACTCTTGTTGTGGTCGAAGTTGCAACAGCTTCCCGGAATTAACCTGGGGCTAGGTCAGGATGCACAGTACAGAAAGCCAGTGGACTGGTATGCTTTTTCTCTGGGCAGATACTTGTGGTTGTTGCCACATAGGTCATAGTTAGAGGGTAGAAGAGGGGTGTGGCCACCCTTCTGGATCCTTTGCTATCCTTTCTCTGTTCTGCTTGCTTAAAGTGGGGACAGGGATACTTAATCACACACTGACCTAGCCATTCAAGGAGATGTTCCTCAGCAGAAGCAAAGTGCCTCGGGGTGAAGAATTGTGTCTGAATATGTTATTCTGAGCTGTAGAGAACCATTTTTTTCATTTCCCTTTGAAATTTACATTTTGATTTTTGAGACAGGGTTTTTCTGTGGGTAGCTTTGGCTATCCTGGAACTAATTCTGTAGAACAGCCTGTCCTTGATCTCACAGAGGTGTGCCTCCCTCTGCCTCTTGAGCGCTGGAACTAGAGGTGTGCTCAACCATTTCCCAGCCCTCCTATGAACTTCTGATTATGACAGAATTAGATTCAAATGCTCAAACCTGTTTACCATCGCCTTCCTCACCTGCTCCAAAGTTCTCTTAGACAAGAGTCTTGGTCCAGCGCCCTCCCACACCCCAACCCCATTGTTCTTGCATGTAATCATATGACAGAGGCAACAGCATTGTGTCTGATTTAAGCAGGTAAGCTCTTCAAATCCAGGGATGGGCAAGTATGAAGCCTGAACACAGAACGATAGCCACAAGACAGTGGACCAGGAGTGCCGTGGCCTACCACACTAGGTCTACAGTCAAGAAGAAGAGGGTATCTCTGAGGAGGATGAGCATAGCATCCTTCCAGAAGCGGAGGAGGAGGAGGCCTTCTCCCCAGGCCCTGAGGAATATTGTGGGCTGCAGAATTTCTCACAGATGGAAGTAAGGAGATGAGCCTGTCACCCAATGGAAGGCCATCGTTCTAGATCAACTGCCAACAAATCCCTCTCTCTATCTGGTCAAGGATGATGGAATTGACTGTGTCTAAGGACTGGAACTTCACAGCGATGAGAGGATTTTAAAGCTTAAGGTCTTGATTCACAAAGTAGTGTTTCCTCAAGTGAAAGACACACATCTCGCAAGTGCCATGGTTGGCTGAGCTGTGGAGCATAAATTTGAGGGCAAACCTGGCTCTAAGGACAACTGGAGGGGTGTGGTCCTAGCCCAGGTGCCGATCATGAAGGACTGGTTTTACATCACCTAAGAGAAAGATCCAGACCTATACATCAACCTGCTCCTGGATGATTACACAGAAGGTAACGTCCGTATCATTCAAGAGATTGCTCCAGCAGAGGTGAAGTCAGATGTTGACAGCGATATCCTAACAGGTCAATTGGTGCAGTTCACCAGAACGACAGGTCCAAAAAGATCGGCAAAGTCATTTACCAAGTACTAGCCAAGCCTTCCGTGTACTTCAAGTTTGATGGCGACGTCCACATCTATGTCTATAATCTGATGGAAAAGGTCCGTTAAGGTGAAATTCACAAAGTGTGGGGGACATAGTTGGGATATTCATAGTATTGGGGGGGGAAATGTTTGTTTTTCTGTGTTCAGATACACAAGGGCCTTTGACAACCCCAGTATCTTTTCCAGTGGAATTTGTTTTTGCTCTAAAAATTAAAATGTGTAGTGTGACATATTGTGTGAGAGCACTTTGGTAGAGGAGATGGTCTGTGGTGGATGGAACATTGAGAGGAAGCCGGAAAGGTCAAGGCTGTGAACAGTAAGTCTAATGTCACTAGTCTAAAAAAACAGGACTGAGGTGGTCTGGTATTTAGGGAGAGAAAAGAACTGGAGAGGAGGCTTAGAGGAGCAGGGATGGCACTGGAAAAAAAAAGATGGATGTTTAGGAACCAGTGGATAGGGGCCAGAAATAGATAGACTCTTTGTGGTGAAGTTTGAGAGAGAAACAGGCAGTTGGGGAAAGAGTGGCAGGTAATAGGGAGGTCGTCTTGGAACTCAAGGGGAAACCCAATAACTGATCCAAGGACACTCAGAATCAGAGAAGATCGGGGATTGTTTGACTAACAAAACATAATGAAACCTGTTTCTCATCTGTAGATGTATTATTTTTAATTATGTGGGAAGGGGCAGGGCATGAATACAGGAGACCACAGAGACAAGAATAGTCAGGTCCCCTGGTGCTGGAATTAAAGGTGGTTGGGAGCCATTGGACATGAGCTCAAAGAAAAATCCAAGTCCTCTTTCAAAGCAGACGAGCTCTTAATCCATTGTTTATCTCTTCAGGCCCCTAAAGTCATCTTTTTAAATAAATCCCACCTTCACATGCAGAGAAGAGACCAGGATGAGGGTAAGAAAGATTAAAATGATGGTGATGTGGAAGAAAGACTAAAGAACACATGAGGGAGTAGAGGACAATGAGGCACGAGGGAATTCCAAGATGGAGTTCTCCAAAAGTGAAGCAGGAGGCCCAGGAAGAACAGAAAGGGTCTAAAATGAGGTGAACTTGGGCCGCATCCATATTGGTCTCTTTGGTTCCTTAAAGAACAGCTAACCATCACTACAGAAGGTGGATGTGAGGTGGAGGGTTCCCGGAGGACATTTTGACGAGGATAACTCAAGAGTAGTGAATGCCAAACTAAGTTGATATCTATCGATTCCTGAAAGTATCAGAAAGCCCATTATTTTGTATGATCAGTAAAAAGTAATTTAAAAGAGAAGATGAGGATGCTGTGAGCTTATGTCAGGTGTTATGTGGATCCTGTGTTTAGCTTCCCTGAGCACTAGTAGACTCTGTTCCATCCTGTCATATTTTTTGAGTTCTCTGCTCAATGCCCCTAGATAACCTCAAAGAGCTCCTGCACTGGCTTGTCTTGCCTTGCTCTCCTTCGAATGGATGGCTTCATACACACCTGTGCACCCTTTTACCCTATCTAGCCCCAGGAAGTTCCCATCTTTTACTCACATATAAGCTTATCCTCAGAAAACTCTTGACGGTGCCTCCAATGCATAGGTGCAGATCTCTTTCCTATGCCATTTGCCGTGACTTTAAAATGCTTTGCGGTTCCTGACCATGTAGCTGTTTCCTCCTGAGAAGCCGCTGTGCACTCCATGGGGTCTCCCTGAGCCACATCTACACTCCAAGAATTTCTTTGGAGGCAACCTTTTCTTGGACTCTTTCATTGCTGTTTCTTCCCTCAAGAATAAGGTTCTCATTGCAGGACTTGAAAATACTTTCTATTGTTGATTAATTCTGCTATTTGGGAGTTTTTATACTGGCTGGTTGTCTTAGGGTTTCATTGCTGCGAAAAGACACCATGTCCAAGGCAACTTATAAGGGACAACATTTTTTTGGGAGGGTTCTTTTTTTTCAGAGCTGGGGACCAGGGCGTTGTGCTTCCTAGGAAAGTGCTCTACCACTGAGCTAAATCCCCAACCCCAAGGGACAACATTTAATTAGGGCAGGCTTTCAGGTTCAGAAGTTCAGTCTATTTTCATCAAGGCAGGAATCATGGAAGCGTCTAGGCAGATATGGTGTTGGAGAAGAAACATATCACCCCCACAGTAATATGCTTCCTCCAACAACGCCACACCTACTCCCACAATGCCATACCTCCTACTTGTGCCACACTTCCCATGGGATGATCACATTCTAACCACTACCCTGATTTTATGCCAACTTGACACAAGCTAGAGTCATCAGAGAAGAGGGTGCCTCATTTGAGAACATGCCTCCACAAGATCCAGGTGTAGGGCATTTTCTTAGTGATTTGTGGGGGACGGCCAAGCCCACTGTGAGCAGCACCATTCCTAGGCTCGTGATCCTGTGTTCTATAAGAAAGCAAGCTAAGCAAGACATGAGGAGCAAGGCAGTAAGCAGTGCCACTGCATAGCCTCTGCCTCAGTTCCTGCCTCCAGGATGCTGTCCTGTTTGAGTTCTTGTCCCAACTTCCTTTGGTGATGAGCAATAATGTATAAGTGTAAGCTGAATAAACCTTTTCCTCCCTAACTTGCTCTTTGGTCACGAAGTTTCCTTACAACAATAGGAACCCTAAGTAAGACAATTTCTTATAGAAATAGTATGTCTAGTAGAGCCACAGACTCTTACCTCATAACCACAAATAGAAAGGTATAGACACTTTGTTTTAATTTAAAGGTAAGACTTGCTCATGTACTGACCTGTGAAGTTCTAGTTTGCTTCCTCCTCTCTGTGATGAATGCCATGGTCAAAACTAACTTGGGTAGGAAAGGGTTATTTGATTTACAGGTTACAGACCATCACTGAGAGAAACCAGAACAGGAGCTTGAAGCGGTAACAAGGGCACTGCTTGTTGGCTTGCTCCCTGTCTCAGTCATTGTTGTGTTGCTGTGAAGAGACAACATGGTCAAGGAAACTACTGTAAATGAAAGCATGTAATTGGAGGCTACCTTACAGTTTCAGAAGTCTGGTCCATCATCATAGGAGGGAGCATAACACTGGAGCAATAGAGAGCTACTGCTCTGTAAGCAAAGAGAGAGAGAGGGGGGGGGAAGAAACTCTAGGAAATCATGGGGCTCTTGAAAAATCAAACCCCACCCTTGTAGACACACCCACTTCCTTGAATGAGGCACACCTCTTAATGCTTCTAATCCTTGAAAATACTGTCACTCCCTGTTAACTAAATATACAAATATATGACTGTGGGAGCCTTTCTTATTCAAATTGCCACACTCCCCATGGATTGCTCCATTGCTAGTTCTTACAGCCTAAAAGGCTATTCTTTTTATACATCACTACTGATGAACTTGGCCACAATGTTGGGCCCTCCCATAATAATCATTATTCAAGAAAATGTTTCATAGGCTTACCCAAAGACTAATCTAATGGAGGCAGTTCTTGAATTGTTCTCTCTTCTCAGTTGATTCCAGATTGTCAAGTTGGGAAAAAAAAAAAAAAAGGTGCGAGAGACCGAGCACTGTAATGTTTCTCTTACTCCATGTTACATACTCAGCACCAGTCACTCTCTTCTCTCAGTGTATAGACCCACTTCCTGTATGGCAGAACTGAAGAGTAACTACTGTTACCAACATGAATACTCGAGAATATATGACAAGAAATGAATACATTCTACAGCTCCCAAAGCCAAGAAAAAGCATTTTAGTGTGTGCTACACTTACTGGGAGACTGTAAGTCACTGGCCATTTAATGGGTCACAGTAGACCACAGAACCAAAAAGTCACAACCTACATATCATTTCCTCTCAGCAGGAGACATAACCCTTTCTCAAAACCCATGAATCTATCTGTACACTTAGATTTTTTCAAAACCTACTTTATTTAGGGTTCTTAAGCACTTCAACCACCCTTCTAGCCCACCATCCAGAGGTAGCAGAGAGAGAAAGTTGATAGGAAAAGGAAAGAGTTGTGGACCTATTTAGAAGGAATTCTTTGGGGTAACTCCAATCTTCATTGTGCAGTACGGCCCAATAGCAAACGCAAAACACGAAGCAGTAGCAGTGCCTTGATCTGGCAGAGACCACAAGGTTCTAACAAACAAACAAGAAGCAGCAGAAGCAGCCAGAAGAAGCCCGAATAGCACAGGTTCTTTTGTGCATTTCTCATTATGGAACGAAGTCCAGCAAAGACCATCGAAGCCTTACAAGGTGTAGCAATGTTAAATTGTCCTCTCCCTCTCTGTGCGATTACATTTATGTTCTCCATAAACATCCTGTCCCCCTTTAAGCGTGTGCTCCAGCAAAATATCATATGCCTTCTCATGTGTCTGCTTCAGGAAAACATCCTCTCCTAACATAGCTTCCAGAAAAACATCCTGTGATACAAGTGACTTTCCAAAGAAACCAAAATTTTTCCACTTCATCTAGCCTTATCTCACACTCGGCATGACATCATAAAACATATAATGGCAGTCTTGCAAGGTTCCTAGGCCTCAGATCCATCAGCCGCTGGAGTATCTGCAACTGTACTCTGTGACTCAGTCCTTTCATGAGCACAACCTTCAGTTATCCCCATAAACATTGTGCTCTCTCCATCTTTGCTCTCAGCCAATAGCTGTACAACTTCCAGCCAGCTCAGCTGTGACCAGAAAAACCCTCATCAAGAAAGCCAATGAATTTGACTTGATTTTTTTTTCCCTGTCAGAATGGAGTGTTCTCCCTGCATGGTTACACTGGTGTCTGAGTCATCTGTGATAAAACCCACTACTATTAAAAGCAAAGTCACAGGAACTATGAAAAATAGCAAATCACAGGACAAGCATCATAGTTGGCCAAGCCTTTTCTGCAGCTTTATTGAAGTATAATTTACATACTTTAAAAATCCATTTATTTTAAGTGTGTAATGTAATGATTTTACAGCAAAATTTATAGCTTCCTCCCCCCCCCCCTTTTTTTTTTCTTTTTTCTGGAGCTGGGGACCGAACCCACGGCCTTGCGCTTGCTAGCCTTCCCTTTTTTAATACTTATTTCCCAAGAGTTCATACGATATTGAAGTCTATTAAAAACACAGAAGTGAAGTCAGGAGAAGGACCAGAGCGGTAAGCAGCAAGGTTCTTGATTTGCTAAGACAACAGATACATTGGCAGAATCGTCTGGATAAAACCACTAGGGAAACATAGGGTCTTCTCTTAGCATGCAGCCTCCAGACAAAGAGTTTAAAGGATTTAGTCATGGGTCCTCATACATCAAATCCGGACCTGACCTGGTATGGTCAGCATCACTTTTGGCCACATTCATATTAATCCCATTCATCATTCTTACAAGTTGCCTAGCAACTCACATAGTAAACAAACTTATTTTGGTATATGGTTTGATAGGTTTCAGTCCATGGTCTCATGTCCATGATAGGGGCACGGTAGACCTCAACTGCTACCCTCACTGGCATCCAAGAAGCACCAACTCAGGAAGAGATCAAGGATAAAAAAACACCCTCCAAGACATGTTCCAAACGACCAAGTACCTTAATTTTCTATCTCCTAGTTTCCCACCAACTTCATACACATCTATCAACAGATGAACTTATTGATTACAGCCCACAGGGTCCATTTGCTTTTCATAGTCCCACCTTTGAACATTGTACTGGGACAATGTGTATCTTAAACCAATAAGGTAGGGCCAGAAGTTGTGTCAGAGGTCTAAACTTCACCTCACACTAGAAACAGCTGGGTAGGTTTCTCAACATCTCCTATTTCTTTCTCGTACTTGCTACACCATGTCTGCATTGCAGCATTTTGTCTGGGGTGAGATACCTTCAGCAGTTAATTGTAAAGACTCCCCCCTCCATGTGTTGGTTTGAATGTAAAATGGGAAATCTATAAAATAGACACACATGCATATACACAGACTCACAGAGAGAGGCAAAAAGTGAAGGAGTTGAGTCTTAGGAACCTTCAAGGAAGAGGGAGTGGAAATATAAGATACAATTTCTAGCGAGAACCAGAACAAAGCAGTGTCTTCTATAAACGACAGGACCACTATCCCTCAGCCCTAGATGACAGGAAAGGGAGAGTCAGTTTTCTACAAAGATATATCTGGTGACAAGCTGGCCAGGCTCCAGTGGCTTGCCCACTGCCCATGAATTTATGGGCAGCATAAATGATTTGAGTGGATTATTACTGAGGGAAGAAAGAGAGCTTGAAGTTGGGAGAAGGGATTAGGTGTTGAAGGATCTGGGAAGAGTTAGGAAGAGAAATGAAAAGTAAATTTTTGCAATATATAATGTACCAAGTTCTCAAGGAACTAATAAAAGTGGTTTTTAAAATACCATATCTGTACTGAACACATACAAACAATTTTTCTTGTCATCTCCTAAATAACAGACCCTCATGATTTCATTTCATTAAGTACAAAAGTAATTCAGAGATTATTTAAAATATAGGAGGTTCTGGGGAGATGGCAGAGGGGTAAAGCCAAGTGTGTGGTTACACATGCATTAACCAGTGCTTGGTATGAGAACAGGAAGACAGTTTGCCTCACCTCAGGTTCAGCAAGGGACCCTGTCACAAGGGAATACAGTAGGTGGTGAAGGAGCAGAACACGCTCTACCCCCCCCCCAGCCTCTGAACTTACATGTCTCTATGCACACAGGCACACACACACGCACACACACATATAAATATGACTAGAGTATACAAGAGGCTTGCATAGGTTATATGCAAAAGCAGTGTCGTTTTATCCAAGGAACCTGAGTACTTTTAGATCATTGGGAGTCCTGGGGGCAACTCTCAGAGGACAGGATATATCTCCTTATTGTGCAAACGAATCCTTTGTTGAGTGTGTGTCAGTGACTCCACACAATTCTCCTCCTCTAGGTTCCTGTGTATCACAGAGAATGATCTGGAAATACTGAAACAAATATAAACTAAAGGCTTTGTTGGGGTTTCTAGGCTTGCGTTAAAATCATATTTGTCATATTTTATTAAATGGAAGGGAAATCTTCAGCTCCCAGCAACAATAGACTCAATCATGTTGGCTTCTGTTTTATCCCATTATGAATAGCAATTTATTGCACATCAATAGCGTTCCATGCTTTGAACTAAACCAAGATGAAGGGATATATTTCTGTAACCCCTACGTGGATAATCAAGTAGAAAGGGGGGAGGTATGATGCATTTGCCTTATGGGAGAATGATGGCTTGATTGGATACTTGTTATGCAAATAACCCTAACCTCTGAGTAATGAAATTTAATGGTAAAATATACTACCAAATGTGATGGGCACTCATTACTTGATTTCTTTTAAAAGAAAAAAAAAACATACTTCAGGATTTTGAATAAGTGTGACCCTCGGAGGTTCAAATACTTGAATGTGTTTGGTTTCCAGTTTGTGGATTGTTTAGAAAGGATTGGGAGTTGTGTTTTTGTTAAAAGAGATGGGTGAGTGGGACGTGGGGGCCTTGAGATTTCAAAAGCCCACCAGGCTTCTCTCTCTCTCCCTTCCTCCCTCCCTCCCTCCCTGTCCCTCTCCTTCTCCCTCTCCCTCTCCCTCTCCCTCTCCCTCTCTCTCTCTCTCTCATCTGGGGATCAGGATGTGAGCTCACATGATCTACTTCAGCCATTCCTGCTTGCCTGCCAGCATGCTACAATGGTGTCTACCACGATGGTCCATGGACTCACCCTCTGAAACTATAAGACTGCAATTAAATGTTTCCTGTCATAAATTGATTTGGTCACGGTGTCTATTCACAGCAATAGAACAGTAACTAAGGCACAGATCTTCCTGTCTATTTTTCTAATACTTCTGTACTTATTTCATTAAAGTTACCTGTTGACCATTGAACAGTTTTATGAATAAGTTTCATGTTTAAAGACAAATAGTGCCAAATAGGAGTGGAACTACTAGGAGGTTTGGCCTTTTTGGAGTGGCTGTGGCCTTTTTGGAGTAGGTGTGTCACTGTGGGCATGGGCTTTAAGACCCTAAACCTAGCTACCTGGAAGCCAGTCTTCTAGCAGCCTTCAGAGGAAGATGTAGAACTCTCAGCTCCTCCTGCATCATGCCTGCCTAGATGCTGCCATGCTCCTGCCTTGATGATAATAGAATGAACTTGTGAACCTATAAGGCAGCCCCAAATAAATGTCCTTGTAAGGCTTGCATTGGTCATGGTTTCTTTTCATAGCAGTAAAACCCTAAGACATACATACATATATACATATACACATACACCCAGGTTTACACACACACACACACACACACACCCACACACACACACACACAAACACCATTTACAGGGATTTTAGATCTAGCCAGGGCTCCTGCAGTTTCATTGCTCCAGCTGATACACGTGTTCATGGAACATGTCTCTGTCTGTTTCTTGTTCTAGGAAGTACGTGGACAACATCTACATACTCACTTCATTTTACTTTATTCTCCTTTCAGCCTTAGAAATCTCAACTTACAGAGAGGGGAAGATGGGAACTTGGTTAGATAGCTCTTTTTTTCTGTGGGTAGCTTACATCTCAAGTCACAAAGGGAAAATAAATATAACAAGAAATAATAATACACATCCCAACCGTGATGGGAAGTTCATATCCGTTCCCCTTAATTAATGTCAACTTTGGAATTGGAATCCAAAATGAGATGAGACTTTTGAAAAATCCTAATTCTCAGGCAGGCTTTGGTATTTCTCATTCCCTGAAAAGGAACACCACTAGAAAAAGACAGACAGTAGGTTGCTTTTTTCCACAAATCGAATCAGAAGCATTTGATAATGAGGATAGAGGGGGCTCACCCTTAACCAAAGAATAAAGTTATATGGGGGTGAGGGAGACATCTAGAGAACAGTTGTTGCCTTGTTGGTATTAAAAAAAATCCAGAAGTCAAGAAATAATATTTGACAAAAGAAAAAAACTAGGTTTTCATTAGGCAGAACTGTTTTTTAAAATAGCTTTCCTTTTAGTCATGGAAAGAGGGGGGTGGAGCAGGTCAGTCTGTAGATAACTAAAGTCATTCCCATCAAAAAATTAAGAATAATGTGGATTTTTAATGGACTTGAATATAATTAGAAATTTTAGCTTTCAAAGAGGAAAAATTGTGTTCCAGAGAGAGAGAGAGACAAAGGAGTGTCCAAACTCATACTTGATTCTTTCAATAAATCTACTGGTAACTCATGTGTTTGTTGATATTAGGATTAAAACGCAAGTTGGATTTCTCGACTTAAGAGTTTAATGTGTGTGAATAGCTGCCAGTGGAAAGACTTGTCCTCGGATTTCTCAAAAGGCATGAAAAAGCCACCGTGGAGTTACTGAATTTTGTTTCAAAGACTTTAGGTCCTTGTCTGCAGGGATGCAGAGCCTCAAAGGAAGGGCCTGAAACCTTCTAAGAGGTAGCGTCCAACAACTGAGGACATGCGCACAGAGAGAAGTAGCCTTTCTCAGAAAATGGAGCTAGGAGAGCTAAAAAATGAACGCGACATATCGATCAAATTGCTGTAATAGAACGACGGCAGCCAGTTCACAGAGCGAGGCAGCTGTCAGCGACTCGGCCAATAACTAAGAGGATTTGAAAAGAAAATAACAACACAGAGTTCACAGAAGCCATTATAGACTCATGGGGTCTGCGAATTTAACCCCATGTACTTTGGGCAGAGAAAACAATCCAAACCAGAGATCCCTCTTGCTCATACCAAGGGAACGCTGTGCCGTGCCGCGGATGTCCCATGTCAAGGATTCAACCTAGATACTGGAAGCCTGTGAGAAACCGGAACTATGTGATTTAAGTGCTGACACCGGAAATGGCTCAAGTCTACACCTTCATTGGAAGGCGAAAAAATAAGTCACACAGCATCGGAAGTAATCCTTGTCAGAGTCTGTGTGAGGTCGGAAGTGTCCGGCGCCATGATCAATCAGTAACCACTGCCTACACATGTCGGATGAGCCCACACAAATGAGGAAATGATTTTTAAATTTAAACACAATTTCTAATAACTAATAAATTTTAAGTGTCCAGTTTTAGCACAAGCTTCCAGATTATGTGGTTTCTCAGGCGGAAAAACGCCGCAAAAGAAATGAGTTTGAAATTTCGGAGGTTCCCACTATATGACAGCAAACTAAGAAAAGCATGGAGGTGGGGTGTGGTAAAACGAACTAGAGGAAATCTGTAGAACCAAGAAAGGAGAATTCATAAGACTTGTACGGGAAAGACCAGCAACAGGGAATGGCTTGGAAGATCATCCTCCTTTTCAGAGTTTATCACAGCAAAATTGCCACCGACTGGTAGCAAAATAGCCACTTGTATCTGTGGACAATCTCTGAAAGTACACACACATACACACACACACACACACACACACACACACACACACAAACAAACACACACAAAGAGAGAGAGAGAGAGAGAGAGAGAGAGAGAGAGAGAGAGAGAGAGAGAGAGGGAGGGAGGGAGGGAGGGAGGAGGAAGGGGAGGGGGAGGGGGAAGGGGAGGGGGAGGGGGAGAGAGTGAGACAGAGACAGACACAGAAGGAGAGAAAGACACAGAGACTTACACACAGACACACACATGCAGAGATATACACGAAGACACACACAGTCCAATTGAGGACTTACAGAAAGATAGCCATCAAAGGAACCGAATATTTCGTGGTAAATTATGTGAGCTTTGTGAAGGAATGAGTCCCATCCAAATTTTTCAAGTTCTGCAGCCAACTGCACGTTTCCGCACCCCCTTAGCTCTCGGGTTATCGCATACATGGCTGTCACTTCTGCTTTCTTCATTTGTATTTTACTTTGAATCTCCCTTCTCCCCTGTTCAATGTGGCCAGCGATTTTCCATGTGGAAGGACTTCACACTGCACTGTGTCTAGGGAGACAGGGAAAACAATTTCAAAAGAGTCTCAGTGCTAGGGCAAACAGTACAAACAATGCATACTTCACCTCGCAAGGAGGGGCTCAAAGAACAGAGAGGCTCTGGCTGGAGCACAGAGCTAAGCATACAAAGTTAGGGCCCACAGCATCACTGGGAACCAACCAGCATCTTTCATTCAGCCCTCCATGCTAATGACTCATTCTCATCTCTTGAGACCAGATGAAGACGCATTTGGAAGATCTTCTCCCAAAAAATGAAGATTGTACGGAAACTCTTACGAAACTTAAGAACAAGTTTAAATAGGAAAACACACACTTTGTAAAAAAATAAATGGCAGATTCGACAGCCTTCTCTGTGATACCATCATGTGCACACACACACACACACACACACACACACACACACACACACACCAGAAGAATAGACCTACATAAAGGATATATTTCCAGGCACAGATATCTGTTGGGAGGAGGTTGACATTCTAACAAACCTCAGCCAAGGACTCAATTGGGAAGATTCAGAAGGTCAAGGCATTGCTTTACTCCTAGGAGCAGATCACTATCTATCTCACAGAACCTTTATGGAAAACAAAGACAGATCACCCTAGAATGAGTTAAATAGAAACCCTTTCAAGGCTATTGAAGAATTTTGGAACCAAACTCCACAGACAGTTAACAGCATAGATAGTGACCCATGACTGCAGTTTGTATAATACCACTGAATCTGGTGAAACATTTCCTAGTCTCCTAGGAATCATAGAAGTGAGAGGGAACAAAGGCAGCCTGGGCAGCACACTTCAATCTCCATACAAAGTGCACTTTGCAGGCTAATACCCACATGGCTAGTCTGCAGTTCACCAATCCTGGTCATGAAGGCATTGAAAAACAGTAGATGCCCTACCTGTTAGAGCCACTCTCTCTGGTTCCTGCCTTCTGGAGGCTCCATGGTCATTCCACCATTAACGCTCCACCATCCTGTTGACAAGTGTCTGGGCTTTATCTTTGACTTAGGAGTATATTTTAGTCCTTTAGATCTCTCTCCCTCTCTCCCTCCCTCCCTCCCTCCCCCCCCCTCTCTCTCTCTCTCTCTCTCTCTCTCTCTCGATCTCTCTCTCTCTATCTCTTTCTCTCTGTGTGTGTGTGTCTGTGGGTTGTTTTTGTGTGTGTGTGTGTGTGTTTGTGTGTGTGTGTAAATGTCATAAAAGTTAATAAAAAGAAAAACATTCTGGTTCCAGTAAAAATTTAAAATAAAGATTCATTTTTTTAAAGCTTTATTTATTTATTCCATGTATGTGAGAACACTGTGACTGTCTTAAGACACACTACCAAAAGAGGGCATGAGATCCCATTACAGATGGTTGTGAGCCACCATGTGGTTGCTGGGAATTGAACTCAGGCCCTTTGGAAGAGCAGTCAGTTCTCTTAACCACTAAGCCATCTCTCCAGCCCTAAGATAAAGTTTCTTAAGAAAGCAGTTTAGCATGGGAAGCAATAAAGATGCCCCATTTATGGATGAGCACTCATTCTCTTTTAAATCCTGGGGCTCAGGAAACATCTTGTACAAGTAGGTGGGAATAGTGTAAGACCCAGAGTGTGGGAAAAAGTGCTGTGGTTTGCTGCCTTCAGGACATGACATGGCTGCTGCAATCATGAGCTCACAGCAGCTGTGGTCACCTGCATAGGTCTATAAAGGACCACCAGCCAGACAGAATCCCTTACTGAGGAGCTTTTCAGGTACTGATGGAAGCTGGGGTAAAAGAATCATTCTTCTCTGAGGGTTTGGTCACTATTAGAATTCCCACATTTTTGTAGATGGTCACACACCCATAAGTACATAACTAATACTAATTGAGCTTAGTTGTCATAGGTTGGGAAAGAGGATATGAATTTTGTGGGATGGTTATTAGCAGGGAATTTAGGGAAAGCAGAGGGTGAAATGGAAGAGGTTATGGCCATGTTTCATTACACATGTAAGAATTTCTCAAGGATAAAGACAATTTATTATTTGATAAAATCTTTAGACTATTAGATTTAGCTGCATAATATAAAGCTGTATGACTCTAAAGAATTCAAATATTGAAAAAAAATCAAACCAGTTGACTGCCTTATGATTCAAGGAGCAAATTATACGTACTTAATGTAATGGGCTTTCTCCCTCTTTCGGGCTCTTTCTATCTCTTGTCTCTCTGTCTCTCTGTCTCTCTCTGTCTCTCTCTCACTCTCTCTCTCTCTCTCACACACACGCAGATGTACACTTACATTACTTTTATGTCAAGGTGTTAAAATTCATGACACAATCAAAATAAAGGAATAGAGGTTTGTTTAGGGCACACAGTGACAGTCATTGGGTTCAGACTGTCATGGCAATGACCATATGGCAACAGTGTATTGGTCTGTGGCACTGAAAGCCTGCATGAACCCTACTTATATTTGAGTGGATCAGGCAGCCAAGAGTTCGGTCTGAACCAGCCAGCTCCCTCCTTCCTGCCCCAGTGGCCTACTTCTGCAAGGTTGCAGTCTGTAAAGTTCCACAACCTTCCTAGACAGTACTTGAGACAAAGTGTTCCTACAGCTGAGACCATGGGGAAATTTCACACTCAACCCCTAATGACAATGAGCCAGGCTAGTGCAAAATGTTTTGTGTAAACAGTTTAATTTCAGTTCTATAAACAGGACAGGGAGGAACCCTTTGATATGGATTGATTTAGTCTTTAGCTTACAGAGTGCACCCCCAAAAGATACATAGTGTAGAAAATGCACAGTTTTCTATGTAGTAAGCATGGCACTGAAAACAACACACTAATGAAAATAAATGCAAAGAACGGGGATATGTAGTAATAATTCCAATTGTCAGTGTGAAAGGCTCTTTTATTTATATATGTGTGCTGCCATTATTAGTTCCCTACTGGGTTGATTTTACAAGGAAAGAAAATCATAAGCTCTGACTATCCCATTGACCATGGTGTCATTCATCACAGTGTTATGGGGCTTCTATCTGGGGATTAATCATCAGGGTTTGACAGCAAAATCCATCGGCACAATACATGAGGCTGTAGCAGAGAAAGTGAGGTTACAAGTATGTAATGCCCTTTAGAGTCTTCTCTGCCAGTCTGTTGTATGCATGCCTTGTTGTTGACTATTGTCGTTGGTGGTGGTTGTTGTGCTTTTAAATATGAAATGTTGAATACAAGGGCAAGTGGCATGGATCCGATAGATCTTTGCATCCTCACTTTCTCCTTCCCATCTCGGGCTAAGTCTCCCAATCTTCAGCTACCATTCAAATACACGAACAATTCAAATATACCGAAACAAAGTGAAATCAAGACACTGAAACAACTCAAATATACCGAAACAAGGTAAAGTCAAGGTGCACTTGTCATCTCTAATTTGTGTTTGCATGTTGAGCGTAATCTTCTGGTAAGCCTTAAAAACTACAAGATGGGTCTTAGGAGGATGGGTGGGTAAAACTGCTTGCTGCCTAAACAGACCTGAACTCAGATCCCAGTCATCATGGAACAGGCAATGGAAACCAGTAACCCCAGTGACAGGAAGGGGGAACAGAAACACTAAGGTCTGCTGGCTTCCATCCCTTATGAAAATATGAGAGTTTGGGATCAGGCAAACACAACCTGTCTTAGTTAGGGCTCCGTTGCTGTGAGGAGATACAATGACCAAGGCAACTCTTAATAAAGGAAACATTTAATTGAGGCTGAGTTAAAGTTTCAGAGGTCCTATCAGTTATTATCATGATGGGAAGCATGGCAGTGTTCAGGTAGACATGGTGTGGAGAGTGTTCTATATCTAAATCCGAAGGCAGCCCAGAAGGAAACTTGCAACCACAGGCAAGTGTGTGTATTTATGTGTGTGTGTGTAAGAGAGACTTTGGGGGTGTGTGACAGAGAGAGAGAGGGAGAGTGAGAGAGAGAGAGAGAGAGAGAGAGAGAGAGAGAGAGAGAAATAATTAGTCACCGAGTTAACACATGTGCATGCACACACATGTGGAAGCCCAAGGTACATTCAGGAAATATTCTTAATGTCTTGTCTGTCTTGTTCACTGTGGCAGCAACTCTCACTCACAGGCAAAGCTCCTTTTGGTATGGTCATATTTCCAGACAGCTTGCTCTGGGCATCCTGCCTCTGCCTTCTAAGGTGGAATTATAGGATGGTCTCCACATCCACGGAGCATCAATGGAAGTTTCTGGGGAGCGAGAGCTTAACTGCTAGACTCTCTCCCTAGCCCCTTCCAGAACTTTCTGTCCCAAATCCCCTTTACCTTTTTTTTTTAGATTTTTCGAGTATGCTTGACAAATGGAGACTGTATACATTTGAAGTAGGAGGTGTAGTATTCTGATCACATTATACATTGAACAGATATTGTAAGATCAAGCTCATTCTCTCCCTCTCTCCCTCCCTCTCTCTCTCTCTCTCTCTCTCTCTCTCTCTCTCTCTCTCTCTCTGTCTCTCTCAGATCCACTGCCTTAACATTCTCCACATACACAAAACCCCAGTGACAATCAGCTCACTGATCCCAGGCTCTGATGTGTTGTTCATCCCGTAACCGAGTGATGTTGTGCATTCTGTCCAATCTATTTCTCAAAAGGAAAAATGAGCACAACAGTCACCGGTTAAAACCCTCAAATGTCTCCATGTCACTGAGGTTAAGTTGGAAAGCTCCTCTGTTGAAGTCCCTCTGTTGATAGACAGATGCTCTTCATGAAAGACCAAAAGGTATGACACACCATCCCGAGTCAGGGAAGTCATAAGTTTAGATTCTTGTGTTAGTAAAATGAACAGAATAGGGTTTACAAAACAAGGAGAATGTAAAATTTCGTGTTGCTAGAATACTCAGTCACATAGTTTATAGAGCGGTTGAACTTAGGGTTCAACAGGGGTGTGGTTGTAGGATTCATGTGTGTGTATGAGTTGAGTGCCTGTTCCCTAGTGTGAGGGCACATACGTGTGTACATATGTGCAGAGATTAGTAGAATGTGTATTCTCTTACTCACTACGCTCTGTCTCTCAGTGAACCACAGCCAACCATTTTGACTAGTGTGGCTGGCCAGGATGCTAATGGGTATCCACCTGCCTCCACCCTACAATGTTCCAGACATGATTAGCCATGCCTGGAGTTTTACAAAGTTGAAGAGAGAATATGAATTATTCGGGCTTGCAGAGCAAGGGCTCTTTCCCACTAAGCTATCTTCCCAGTCCCCATCAGGATATGGTCTATCGCAACCTTCATGCCATGCCTTCTGCTGTGTGTGTTTCTCAGTGTGCGAAGGGATATTCTCTCACAAAAACGGTTCCACCTCTACATGCCTCTGTGCTTACACCCAGAACAGAGTGTCTCTTTTATCAGGAGAACTAATTCAGAGGTGGACATGTTCTGATTGCAGCTTCTGAGGTACAGAGAGAACTGTCTCTATCTTCAAGACTTGGGCTTTCTTAGCCTGTGAACTGAAACCTTGTCTCCTTCCCTGGAAGATGGTGAAAAGGAGAGAAGAATGAGGGAAAGAGAAAGAGGCAAGTGTGTAGGGGAGAGGTTGAAGTCACATTAAAAGTTCCAAGTTAGCATCAATCCTGAAGAGTAGACAGGGAGAAATTGACAGTGTTAGTGCTGTCAACACACACACACACACACACACACACACACACACACACACACACAGACTCAGACACAGACACACACACACACACAGACGTGTCCGCTGTGCTCAGATGTCATTGCCCCACTAAATAAAATGCCCTATTAGGCTTATCTGTCCCTCTCACGAGTAGCCAGTAATTAAATAACCACCTTTTAAAATCCTGCTAGTCTGAAAGAAAGCCATTTGAGAATTATCCTTAGCTGAATGATTTACACAGACCAGTGGTCCTTGACAAATGGGCCTGTTCTAAAGCGATGCATGAGAAAAAGAAAACTCTTCAAAAACAATTGATGGGGGATTAGATTCCACATCTTAGGCCTCACTCAGTAGAATCTGTCCCCAGCAGAGAGCAGAGTCTAACTAGGACCAGCTGCAAGACTGGTCTTCCAGAGTTTATATGATCCATGAGTGCCACTTCACGGATTCTGTCAGACCTCACTTTTCCCAGAACAAGTTCTGTTGCTGCCCATGCTGAGACACTGAAGCGAAAGAGTGAGGACAAAACAGCTCCCTTTGGACACCATCTCTCCTAAGGAAGTTCCCCATCAGTGCCAAAGATTTTTCACTGCTGCTTCAGAGCCTGATCATGGCTGTAATGGCTGTCTGTGGTGCTGACCCTTTCCTCATAAAGTTCTTTCTAAAGAGTAATTTGTCTCCTCTTCCTTCCCATGGAACCCACCATGCCATTTACATAACAGATGTCAGCGTATCTTTTTAAAGAGAACACAACTCAATCCAATTCTACCCTCTGGCTTCCAAAACGCTTGTCATTTTCATAGCCAAGTATTTCAGAGTGCTGACTCACTCCTGAATCAAAAATTTCATCTAAATCAGTTCCTAGTGTGACTCAGGTATGATTCACCGTGGGGCACATCTCTGTACAGTTTATGAGCCTACAGAATCAAGAAAGGAAAATGCGTGCTGCAGCTAGCAGAAACTGGTTAACTATACCTCTGATCAACTCAGCATCACTTGAAGAGAGAGAAAGAAAGACAGACAGACAGACACACACACACATGAGGGGGGGGGCTTAGCAAATGTCTTATTGTGTTATTGTGTTGCTCTGAGGACAGGCCTATGAGGAATTGCCTTGATTGTTGACTGACTTAGGAGGGCCAAGCCCACTGTGGGCAGCACCATTCCCTAGGCAGGTCGTTCTGAGATGTATAAGAAAGCTAGAGGAGCAGAAGCAAGCCAACATGCAGAGTCCCTTGGTGGCATCAGCCTCAAGACCTTGTTGTAGTTCTTACTCTGACTCCCCTCCATGACCTGAAAGTTGAAGTCTAAACATTTTTCTCCCCTACACTACTTTCCATTCAAGCATTTTATCGGAGGCACAGAAAGGAAACTAGAACAGACTCCATGGGGCACCAGGGAGGACTGATGCCTCACAGATTCTCAGGAGCCTGTGCTTGCAGCTTCTGGCTCTTCTATCACTGTAATCCACAGTGACCTGGGCAGGCTCAAGGGAAGGATGGACAGTCTGCACTACCTAGGAGATGACACAGTCACTTCTCTCCTTATTCCATGTAAAAGAAAGTGTTCTAATGACCCAGTGGTTATAAGGTTTAACAGTGGGAACAGGAAGAGAGGAGGAACTTAACGCTTCCCACAGGGCCAACAAGAGGACCAGAGGCAAAGGTGAAGCTGGTGCTTGTAGTACATTTCCTGTGTGGGCTCCCTTCCCCCTCCTAGTAACCCAACAGAAGGTTCTAAGTCAAAAATGAAAGAAGAGAGCCATAAGACGAAAGAAAACCAAGTATCTCAATAATGCCCCTGCCTCAGCTGCATTGCCCAGAAGTTTGTGAGTCTGTAGACATGTCCATGAGAAACTGCTTTGATTGTTCACTGACTTAGGAGGTTCAAGCCCATTGTGTGCGGTACCATTACCTAGGCAGGTGGGCTCTGAGCTGTATAAAAAGACCCAGTCTTGCAGCTTGTCTGCTGCTCATGTGGTGTTTTTTTTGGTTTTTTGTTTTCTAACTGACAGAGAGGGCTACAGTATTGCCTAAAGCGAAGCATTGAGCCTGATGCACAAACTCAGCAACTTACTGTAAAAGAACTCAAGGAAAATTCCAGATCTCATTAAACAGATAGTGGCCACCTTCCCCCCTTCTCCAATTTCTAGTCATTAACAAATTTTTCTGCTCCTGTTATCCCACCTTAACCACAACACACTCTAATTTCATAAGACTGATGGCACTCAAGCAGTGCAAGCCACCCGACAGGGGACAGAAGTAACAAACCCAAACATCCACTGCAGTTCCCAACTCAAATACTTACAGAAGCCTTGTCAACCTTCAGTCAAAACAGGCATCAAGTATCTCTCATTACCTACCCGTTAATTATCAAAACATTTGCACGTCTAAGTTCTTTCAGTTAAAGGGGTGGGAGGAATTCTTTCTACTTTATGAGCCATTTACTTTAGTGTTGTTAAGCAGAGAAGAGGACAATCCAGTCGAACTTTACTCTAATAGGTGACTGATGTATGCATGAGGCTCTCCCTGTTTCTCCAGTAACTATAAATCTAGATGCCTTTTCCTTGCAGGATGTAGGAAACGAGCCTCCTAACCCATCCTTCCTTTCTCCTTCAGGAGTTCTCAGGATCACACTGGCCTCCACCTCCTACCAGATCAGAAACACTGGCCACGATCCCTTCTGCCATTAAGGATCAGACCCCACTGTGGGCTGGAGAGACGGCTCAGCAGCTAAAAGCACTGGCTGCTCTTGCCAGGGACTCAGGTTTGATGACTTGCACCCACATGGCATCCCCCATACATGTGTAACTCTATTTTCAGGGAAGACTTTCTGCTGGCTTCCCTGAGCTCCAGGCATGCCCAAGGTACATATACCTGCGTTCAAATAAAACAACCCTACACATAAAATATTATATATATATATACATATATATATATACATATATATACATATATATATATATATATGTAAGCATTAGAAGACAAGGAGGAAAAGGAAAAGAAGAAGAAAGAGAAGTAAAGGAGGCAGCCCCATGAAAGCCACAAAAACACTGAATTCAATTTTTTTTATTTATTTACTTTATTTATGAGTATACTGTAGCCATCTTCAGACACACCAGAAGAGGGCATGAGATCCCATTACACATGGTTGTGAGCCACAATGTGGTTGCTGGGTTTTGAACTAAAGATGTCTAGGAAGAGCAGTCAGTGCTCTTAACCGCTGAGCTATCACTCCAACCCCTTTGATTATTTTAAATTTGTAGTCCATAAGTCCGTGCTCTTACTTTGAAGGAAATGCCGGGAGTGTGTGTGCGGACTGTATATTATTAATCCGGTGCTGATGTTTAGAGACACGTGGATCCTGGGGCTTGGGAGGCAAGCCTATCTATCCAAACTGGTGAGATCCAGGACAATGGGAGTCTTTGTTTCAGATGATGTGGGTGGAGGTCCTGAGACTGACAAAAGACTTTAAACCTCCACAAACATGTGCACCCAACCGTGTGTACACATGATGCATACATTACAAAAATGAAAAATGAAAGGTGGAAATTCAATAAAGAAAGCTCCTTTCCAGCTGGTGGTGTATAGAGAGGATTGCTTCTACGAGTATAGTTATCTCTGAAGAGGAAGTCAATAAATGACTCAGACAAGAGCCTTTGAAATATCAGCTTCCAACCCAGGGCCCAGACCTCCTCTCTGGCTGCAATTACCTTCTTAAAATGGCTCCCCATTGTCTCCTGGTTTCCAGGTTTCCTCTTCCCCACAGCTCTGCCCTACTTTGAGCCTAAGAACCCAAAGAGCTAGCCAAGAAAGGAGGGGAGAAAGGACAGGAAGGGATGGAGAGTAAGCTGCCAGTAATCCAGTCATATGCACAGGCCATTCCGTTGGCACTCAGTCCATGGATGCCAGGCAATATCATTTAGCTGGATGCCCAGGAGGAAAGGCATGGTTTAATAACCAAATAGGTGGCGGTCTTTACCACAGTAAGTTGAGCCAGTTTTGGACACAGTCAGAACACAGAAGAAGATGATGCCTCTCTGTGAACTGTGAACTCCTGAGTGCATGTGCATGCTTGTGTAGAAGGACTGTGCGTCTGTGTGTGTGTGCGCGCATGTGCATTGTTTTTTAAGGTGGGTTTCTTTCTTTTATTTTCACATATTATTAGTTCCGGAACTACTTCATTACTTAATAAATCTTAGCAATATTTCTTCCGCTGTGCCTGTAGCTCGGAAAACCCCTGCTGGTCAACCAATGATGTGCTTTACCTTGTCAACTATTTCAGGGGATTTGGGGGATAGTATTTCCGTGAAGCCAAAGAGACAAGAAGAGAACAGAAGCCCCGCTTAGGCAAAACAAAGTGGGTACATAATTGCCTGAAATTATTCAGGGTGGGCGAGCACGCGGATAAGAGAACGTGATGTGAGAACTGAGTTCAAGCTGGGCACACAAATGGGGACATTGAACCCCACACAACCCCCCCCACCAAATGGTGCCTGAGGGTTTAGGCTTAAAAGTACCATTCCACGAAGGTCCCAGATAAATCAGTACAGAGTCCGTTGGTACATTGGGGAGAATAGAAAGCCTTTGCCTCTGCTCTCAGTAGAAGAGACAGCAGTAAAATGGGTTACGGATGTGTAGGGCTATTGGCAGAAGCAGCTTTAAAGAAAAAAACTTGAGTCATCGGCTTTGATTTAAAATAAATCTTTATTATGGGAAATGGTGGTTATTAGATAAAGATGCCTCACACATCCTCCGTTCAGTCAAAATGGCACTTTCAGCCCATTTCAGCTGGTTATATGTTCATGGATTAAAAGCCTTTTAATAATATCTACTAAATTTTTTTTTTTTTGCTCTCTCCCAGGGCAAGGTAGTACCAAAATTCTTTGTATGGCCATTTCTCAAGCCTGGACCAGAAAGATAATGTTCAAGGTTTATAAGTCAAGTGGTAATGATCAATTATACCCCCACAACTACTGCACAGCTCTGTTCTGTGATCAGCAGGAGTGCTGGAGTTAACCTGGATTTCGGGACCAGCAGATACCCGTTGTCCTCACTTGGGCTTCTCCGGGTGCAGGTCTGTCTCTTGTGGCAACAGGCAGGTAGCGTCCTACCAGCAACTCTGAGGAGCAGCAGGAGGACACTTCATAGAAATCAGGGCAGGAGAGAAGAGAGGAAAGGTGTCCTTCTCTCGCTCATAGACAAGAGGTCAGAAACCTGAATACCTGCTTCTAACTGAGTACAGAGCACTCCCACCATGTGTGTATGAACTGTGCTGGGGTCTCCAGTCTATGATCTTATTCACTTTCGGGCCATCATTTCCTGCCGGAAGGAGAAGACAACCAGCTCCATCTAAAGTGACACTGAGAAGCAGCCCAATTGCGGCGTGGAGGTGGAGAACAAGATTAAGTAGCATCAACACAGACATACACTTTCAAGCATACAGACATGCATGACACATATATCCGCATGCATATGCACTCCAAGAACATGACCCCACATGCATGCATGCACACATAAACATACATACATGGAACATACTGATAATATTAAAAATACACATATACATATTAGTGTGTGTGCACTTAGTTTCACACATGTGATATCTTTATACTCTATATATACAATATATTATATATATATACAATACATACACACACACATATATATATAACACACATACACACATATATACATATATAACACACACACATATATATATATATATATATATATACTAGTTTTGTACTATCTGATTTCTGTATTCACTCTAGAAAGTGTCAGCCATTTGGTTCCCATTCCTAAAGCTTTATCTTTTAATATGCATGACTGCAAATAAGCAGGTCACTAGGTCAGTAAATGTCTGCCTCACATATTAGTCTGCCTCTCTACAGCTATGATAAAACACTCTACCCAAAAACAACTTGTAGAAGGAAAACACTTCTTTGGCTTGCACCTTGGATTACCAGGTTTTGTAGGCAGTCAGACAGGAACTCGAAGAGAGAATTATAAAGGAATACTGCTCACAGCCTTACTCACTAGCCCATGCTTAGTTGATGTTCTCATGAATCCCAGACACCCTGGCCTAGGAATGTTGACACCCACAGTGGGCTGGGCCACACTTCATCAACTGTCAGTCGAGACAGTCTCTCACACAGTAGGCCACAAGCCAATCTGATGGAGGCAGCACCTCAGATGATTCTCTCTTACCAGGAGACTCTATATCAAGTCTCTTCTAAGTTATGTCAAGACGTCAGTGAAAACTAACCGGAGTACCTCATAAGCATGAAGACATGGGTTTGATTCCCAGAACCCACATCAAAATGTGAATGGAGGGGCTGGGGATTTAGCTCAGTGGTAGAGCGCTTACATAGGAAGCGCAAGGCCCTGGGTTCAGTCCCCAGCTCCAGAAAAAAAGAACCAAAAAAAAATGTGAATGGAGAAAGCTTCTAATGCCAGTTGCGGAAACAAGGACAGGATCCCCAGGATCTGCTGCCCACCACAGCTGGAATGTTTTGTAAGCTCCTGGCCAATTAGAGACCCTGACTCAATAACACAGACCATGCCTGAGGATGAGGCCTGAGGTTGTTCTCTGACTCTACCTGAATATGGAGACATATACACACATCTGCACACATATGCATCTACACACACCCATGTAAACACCTTAGATAAGTAGATGATAGATATCAGATAAACAAATGGTAGATAGATAGTAAATAGAGAAATTATAGATAGACAGATAGACAAATGATAGATAATAGATAGATAGGTAGATAGATAGATAGATAGATTGTAAGTAGATGGATGGAAGGATAGATAAATAGATGATACATGATAGACAAATGATAGATTAGATAGAAAATATAGACAGCCAGGCAGACAGACAGATAAGAAAAATAGACAGCATTGTATTTGAATGCAACTACTACAGAACAGATTGGAGTCCTCCTCCTTCCATTTCAGAACATGACCTGTATTACAGGGGAACTCACAACTTTTCTGCAGAAAACAAGCATCCTATTCCAGCAGAGAGGTGAAAACAGATGTTTATGTTTTCCCTATGCCTACGTGGGTCAGCACTGTGTATCATAAGATGAGAAACATGCCACTGTAATTAAGCATTAATTTTGTTGTGGAAGAACATAAAAGAACGGCACCTCAGTTAGCAAGGAAGGCAGTTCCAACCAATGACTACATTTGCCCTGAGCTTTGCTGAGCCCTGAAGTAAGAACTGTGGATTCCAGCAGGCCTGAACTCTCTCATGCAAGGCTCCTGGAGATTGTAAAGGTCCTCTCCCTACACGAGTGATAGATCTCCTTTAACTTTAATCAACTTCTGTACTGGCTGTGTCCTCCCTGCAGCCAGTGAGGTCATTGTAGTGCTGTAGGTTCCTGAAGTATTGGATCTGGCTGGTAAACCAGTGTAGATGTGGATTGTAGGATGACGTCCTGCCTGGTGGTATCTGGACCAGCACAGAGGTGCAGGGATGAGGGAGGAGGATGACAAACATCCTTCCTCCCCTGGGTCCTCTAGAACCTGTGCCCAATACCCTGCATTAGTTTTGTTCCCTTAGCTACCTAGTTCTGGTTATGTTAACATAGGGTGACTTCTGCTACTTTTTAACCTACATGAATGTCTAGCAGCTTATGTTACGTGACTTATCCTGGGTAGACTTTAACAATGTGTGTTCACCTCATGTAGTCCTCCAACTACAAACAATTCCAGCCAGGTCTACCTTATCATGGCTATTCAGGAGCAGACGAGTTGCTCAGACAACTCTATCAGTGGAAAACCCGCTCCAGCATGGGAGACACTCAAAATAGCTACATCCTGTAGCTTTCAGCCAAACTAGCAGGCAGCTCCACCCAAGAAGCCCCCTTAATTATGGCTGCCCCCGACCCCCGGGGCAATTATTCTCATCTTATTGCTCTTTGGAACAGGACCTGAGCGTCATAACTTTCGAGATTCCTAAGCCTTATAGGTTTCTTAAGCTTCCTGAATCTTCTGAAATTCTTTCTTCCCTCCAGAAAGGAATGCTTCAATTCCAATGGATTCCCACCACAACCCATTAATAAATAAAACAGAGGTCCCGAAACAATATTCATTCAGTCAATGTAACTAAAGCCAGAACAAAGAACGTTCTTGCTAGTGCTGTCTTTGGATACTGAATGTCTACCAAGGTCCCATGCTAAGGGGGGGGGAGTGCTGTAGAGAATGACTGTTGTTTCCCCAGCAGCACATCCTAAGACCTAAGGTGTGCAGTTGAAACAGCCAGGATCGCTGCCCAACTCCCCGGACGCAAGAAGAAGATACAAGAAACCCAGAGAGGAAAATAGCTAAACTTGCAACAAACTTGCCCGCCACTTACAAAGTTGTGATTTACTCAAACAGAAGAAACTACATCTCCCAGCTCCACCCCTTTACTTTAGCATTAGCTCAACATTTGAAACCACAAGTAAACCCAGAGTGATCCTACCGAAAACTGAGTTGAGCAAACAAAACTGTGTAATGAAGATGCACTGGAAACACAAGGGAGCCTGCAGCAAGCCGGGCTCAGTTCTACCTCACAGGCTGTTGCCCCCTCCCTTCTCCACAGAGTGGACCTGCCTTTGCAGGGAGAATTCCACAAGTTCTGCCCCTCTAAGCGGCTCTGACAAGCTCCCAGGTGAGTTAAGAAGGACTTCCTACACTATCAGCCATGTCTCTTCTATGCTGACATGAATGAGACATGAAGCTTGGGGAAGTGAAGAGAAGAGAGGCTTGCCTGGCAGAGAACAGTACTCACAGCTCTGAATATAAAGACCCATCCTAAATTCTCAGATTATGATAAACAGTAGGGAAGGAAGGAGACCCACACTGAGCAGTCCTGCGGCTGTGCGGATTTACCTTGTGTCTAACACTAAGAGAGGAATAGTCCCACACATTCAGTGCCACTCTCCCAGGAAAAGCCAAGGCAATGGCTCCAGCAGCAGACATCCCACTAAGAGTTGGCTGCTCATCATATCAAGAATAGCTTAAGAACAGTGTCCTGAATACAAATGAGACCTGGGATAAAAAAACCACTCAACCCAGAGAACTGAGGACTATGACAGGATCTACAGAGGTTATCTCAGGGAAAGCATCTCCTCTTCTGTGTGGCCATTTCATGCCCACTGGGCTTGGGCCAATTTGAGAGCAGCAAGGGATTCAGTGAGAGAGCCATAAAGTAGCTACAACACATGCCCATCCATGGGGGATATCACAACAGATGCTCATTCTCTCAGTATTCTGGAGGTGAGTGTCTAGAGCCTAAGTGTCATTAGGGTGCCTGCACACATAAACAACCACACACACACACACACACACACACACACACACACACACACACAGACAGAGAGAGACAGAGAGGGACAGAGAGAGACAGAGAGAGAGGGAGAGACAGAGAGAGAGAGGGAGAGAGGAAGAGAGAGAGAGAGAGAGAGAGAGAGAGAGAGAGAGAGAGCTCCTTGCCCCTCCCCTTGTTTCTGCAGGATGCCACCACCCTTTGCTTGTTGGCAAATCGTCCATCCCTGCTTCTTTTGTGATATAGTGACCTCCTCTGCTTCCCATTATTCTCATGGTCTCAGAAGTCAACAGCAATGGAGCGGGATCCAACACTAGTCCATATGGGATCAGCTTCACTCGGCTACAATGGGTAAGTCCCTGCCTTCCAATCAATGACATACACAGACATTTGTATGTAAAGATGTCAACTCATCATTCTGGAAGGAGACAACAGGATCTTCACAAACTCTTCTCCCAGCACAAACCCAGAACGGTACCCTTGGCTCTCAAGACTGCTTCTAGTTAGTTGAACTGCTATTAATTGCACTAATCAGTTCCCTTACTGTCCTAACAAAGTACCTGACAGAAGAAAAAAGAGGCTGCCACTGTACACCGAGCTCACACGATATAGAGAAGCAGGCTGGAGTCAGGGACAGGCAGGCCATGTACCTCGCAGTCTGCCTCTGTGGCTCTATGGCTGCCAGCTTGTCCCCGAGTCAAAGATGTTCCACAATCCCTTTGCAAAATGTTGCCCACAGCTGAGGTCTAACTGTTTAAACATGTGTGTCCTTTAAATGAGAACTTCTAGGAAGAAGCTGTCTGCGAAAGCTGACTGGCTGGTTAGAACTGCAGTGGTGAGGAGATGTTGCTGATCTAGAGACTAGTTACCTGATAGTTTTAGCCCCAAGAACTCTTTGCCTACCTCTTTTTCAAAACTAATGTATGTCATAGACTTAAAAAAAAAACTATTTGGGATCTATTAACTTAATAAACCCCTAGAAACCACCAAAACAAAGGTAAGAATGTCATCAGATATCATCGTGGGGACATATAAAAGATCCCCCCAATTTGCTTTAACTGCCATGCTTCTGTGACCACCAACATATTTTGCATTTCCCTTGCATTATATCTTTCTTTGTTCTGTAAAATTATGAAACTTCGTGAAACTGTGTCCACACTGGAATAAGGGGTGACTAAATTTGTGTTCCTGGACAAGATCATTGTACATGGCTCCAGAATATATCATCCTTAGTCCCTTAAGTCCCTTAGTCCCTTAAGGTGAGAGCTGTGTTTCTGCGTTTACAGTCTCTGAGGAGCATTTCACATTCAAACTATCCAAGAAAAGGAGGGGGTGCACCAGAGGGAAGCAGTGACCAACCTCTTCAGCCTGGAATGTTGAGTATCTTTGTCTCCTATGTGAAGTCATGTGACTACAAAGTCCAATGTCTTTGCCTCTGTTATGTCTAATAATAAGATGTTATGAAGCTATGGTCTTCACCATGGAAAAGAAGTGGGGAAGGATGGAGGACAGTAAGTGAGGTCAAAGAAAGGAAGTAGTAGGGATGGGGGGAGGGTAAAATCTCAGGGAAGGCAAATCCAGACATCAAACATCAGAAAAAGCTGCAGTTGTCCCAAGTTCACACTCTGTCTCGACTCAGAAGCACAGCATCTTTATGCTAAGACCTACTCTATGCTCCCTCCATGAAGTAAAGACAAAGAGTCTGAAGGGCAAACCTTGGAGGCCAGACTCCAGTAAAAGGGTAATGAGTCAGAGTAGTAATCAGCCCATAATGGGAACGCCAATAGCAGTACCGACAACATGTCAAACAAGTCTGCAGAAGGACTTGAGTACTCTTATGGAAATCCAGAGAAGCCAGGAGACCTGTGCTGTCTGAGTCACACCAACACCCAGATTCCTCCAGCAAATGCAGAAATCCCAGAGTACACCAGGACAATCCTCACCAAATACAAGAGCCCTCTAGGTTTGGCACTGGGCTGTGGACAGGAGTCAAGGAGACTGAAGGCTTTTCTGAAGTGATAAGCATCTGCCTCCCACCGGGACTAGTTAGACATTTAAAATGGAAATAATGGGGCATTTCCCACCAACTAAGTTGCTAATGGTCCCGATAATCACCAGGTCTCCCTGAAGGGCCTATGTGAGCAGCTCAGACCTGACCCAGGGCTTCCAAAAATACATATTTCTCTTGACATTTCCTGTAACACAGACATTGCAACAAGGGAATTGGAAGGGAGGGAATGAATAGCTGGATTTGAACTAATAGGCCTTACATGAATCTATATAAATTCTCAAACAATAATAAAAGAGATTAAAAAGAAAACACCTGGGGTTGGGGATTTGGCTCAGTGGTAGCGTGCTTGCCTAGCAAGTGTTAGGTCCTGGGTTCGATCCCCAGCTCTGAAAAGAAAAAAAGAAAATAAAAAAAACCACTTCATTCAAGTCCCAGTGCCTCCTTTGGTCAGCATTTTGCTCCAGGCTGATGATATGCTCAGCAGGTCAAGGCCCTTGCTGCCAGGTCTGAGGACCTGAGGTCCACATACGTGCAGTGGCAAGCTCACGGACACACGCTAATTAATTAATTAACTAATTAATTAACTAATTAATTAAAGTAAATTACCATTTCTTAATCAATAAAACAATATAAAGCTGTCGCTTAAATGAAAGGTTCTGCATTGTCAGCTTACCCCTGACCCATTCTCTCTCAGGCTCACCAAAGAGAGGACCATGAGGGACTATCACCAACCTGTGCTTAGCACCTGACAGAATCCTGAGTGTATCTGTCTGTTGAATAAAGGGCACCCTGGGCATGCAAAACATCACACAGGTCAAAGATAGAAGGGTGCCTCAGTACACGTATGCAAAACCAAAGTTCAAATGAGTTCATGAGAAACCATGAAATAACATACAGCCCGCATTGTCAAACCTGAGCTTTCTCAGAATTAAAATTTGCCTAATTCTACCTAGGATATCCCCTGAGGACCAGCAACCACTTCTTGTCTTGTTCTCATCCTTTCTACTCTATTTATATTTTGTTTAATAATAATTTTAAAAAATCCTAACTATTGGTGAAACACCATTTATCAAACAGGAATAAACAGGTGTCTCTTGTTAAACAAGATTTTAATCTTTCTTGGTACTTTTAGACCTATTTGGGGGAGTTTTGTTGTTTTGTTTTTGTTTTTGTTTTCAACTTAATGCACACTGCCACATCATGGAACAAAGACTTGGGGGGAAATGCTGCCGATTTAGAGTTTGCCCTTGAGAAGCCCCTACATTGTTAGGCAGAGGACACTCTGGCTGTAGTCTCCTTTGTTCTGAGAGGAAAGAAGGGAGCTCTCTGTGGTGATTACAAATACCTGTTTCTCTTTTATCTACTTGTCCCCAGATCCACTCTCGCTGCCTTCCCTGCCAATATCCTGCTATGGAATTAAATAAATGAATACATACATATGTGTGTGGTTGCATAAGCATAAGTATGGGAGGTCAGATGTAAACCTTAGCTGTCTTCCTCAGTCTCTGGCTCAACTCCCTTCAGTGGTCATGTTGACACACCTGGGAAGAGGAGATCATAGCTCCTTGTTCTACAATACTAATTGGGTTCCCCAAATTAGTTTGCAGGAGAAAGTCTGCACCTAGCTTCTGGGAACCTGCCTGCAGTTAATTCTCATTGGTGAATAAAGATGCTAGCCGCCAATAGCTGGGAAGGAGAGAGAGAGAGAGAGAGAGAGAGAGAGAGAGAGAGAGAGAGAGAGAGAGAGAGGGAGGGAGGGAGGGAGGGAGGGAGGGAGGGAGGGAGGGAGAGAGAGATGGGATTTAGGGTTCCCGGGCTTGGGTTCTGGAGCAAGCAGGACAGAGATGTCCCCATGCCTTAGGGGAGTGTGGAGGAGGTAAGACAGAGGTTGTCATGGAAGGGAAATAACATGCAGAAGGGCAGAGCTGCCGTATAAAAGGGGTAATAGATGACGGGCCAGAGGGCTGCACCTTGGATTCAAGAAGAACCAAGATGAAGCATAGAAATTAGTAAATAGTAACTTGGATTTATTGCTGGGAGGTGGAATCTAACAGGATGGAGGGTAGGCAGCTGCCCAGATATGGGCAGCTTTAGATATAGATGCTGGGTGTGTTTCTTTCATTCGGGAACAGAAACCATTGAGGTGAGTAACCCCGCGTCGGGATTATTAATTTTTTTTTTCCTCAGGGGACCTCAGCTGATGATTTACCGCCATTGGATTTGCCTGTGGACAGATCTGTGAGGCACCTTTTGGAATAATGATTGGTGTGTGGAGGTCCACTGTGGATGACGCCACCTCTGGCTGGGCGGTCCTGGAAACAGAAGAAAGCACCTTGACCAAGCAATGAGCAAAGAGCCAGTAAGTAGTTGTTCCTCCATGGCCTCTGCTTCAGTTGCTTCCTTCAAGTCTATGCCTTGAGTTACTGCCTTGACTTTCTTCCTGATGGGTACTGATCAAGCGGAAGTCAACCCTTTCCTCAGTGAAATAGTTCACACAGTATTTCATCTGAGCAAGGAGAAGTAACTGAGACAGTTCCACCCTTCCTTGCTTTGTTTTCTTGCAACAAAGTCTCACACTTACACACCTAACATACCAGTCGAGCTGGTGGACCAGAGAACATAGGAGATGCATCTGTCCACCTCTCTGGTACCAGGATTCCAGGCCACCATGTCTGACTTTTAGTTTTTAACGTGGGTTCTAGGGACCGAACTCAGACCCTCATACTTTCACGGCAAACACTTTACTGGCTAAGCCAGATCCTTAGCGCAAGAAGCCCACCTCAGAACCTTTGAAAGACATTCCTCTGTCAGACCACAGTCTCTCATTAAGGCACACTTTCCTTCCACGACAATGCCATGTGGGTTAAATTTCTAATCAGAAGACAGGAAGCCAGGTTGAGCTATGAAGGATTTTGCATTGTTTCTCAATAGGGCATCATTTTGCTTTTGTAAAATGTGAAGTTTCTGGAAGAAACCTTATCTGCCTTATGCTGCACAAAAAAAGGAAATACCTTTTGTACATAAAATATAACATAACACCCACAGTAATCATGAAGAAGGCAGGGGTGGATATCATCTAGGTTGTTTGGTCCTGAGAAAGATCAGGTATTTAGCAGAGAGTTATCAAACATTTAACGGGAAGAGGGGTGATAAAAAATGTAACTTTAAAATTATATTGACTTCACTATTCTTTGGGCAGAAGCATTTTAAATAATATTCCATTGTACTTCCTAGTGCGTGTGTTTTAATTGTTGTATCACATCTATCTCCTGGAACATTGGACCTTATTTGAGTGTGTGTTTGCTAATTGCTAAGGAGGGCCGGGGGACAGGCTGGCAATGTAGGGTTCTGATAGGACAGAAGATGAGTTCAAATGTGGCTGGCAATAATTATGACCTTAGAAGGCCAAATACAATAAATATATCTGCTGGGAATGTGTCTGATCACAGAAATATAAAACCAATCATTATCCCTTAATCCCAAGGGTGTGATTTACTTGGGAAGAAACACCAAAGCACACACAGCCAGGTCAACAGCCCAGCCATCCCTCAGGACTCTTGGATCATCCATCTTTCTTATCTTACTTCCCTCAGCGGTTTGGCTATAATGTAGTCACAAGATGGCTGCTGCATCCCCAGAGAACACATGACACTCCTCCACAGCAGAACTCCAACACTGCATGGGAGGAATAGGAAAAGAGATGAAACTGTCTAGGAGAGCTCCCTATTTTTGACAGACAGAAAAATATCTTTCCTCAGAAGATTTTTGGTGTGCCTCAGTGAGTCTTCTGATGTACCTCAACACCAGTGACATGCACAGAACAAAGCTAGCATGACTGATTCAAACTAATCAGGATGCCCTCCATGATTAAAGGATAGAATGTCAGTTATACTAATATCCAAATGAAAGTGGCTATTTGCAGTGAGAATTTTGGTGTATTTAAAAACATAGAAATATTATAAAAGTATGTTTTTGTTTTAATCTAGGCTGTGGGGTATGGGGTTGCTTCCAATTGTCAACAGTGGCTGACTATGATTTGTCTCGTGCTCTAGCAGGGGCGTGATTTTGTGAGCAGCATATAGATTTTGCATGTGTGTAAGATTTGGAATGCTGGAGACTTTTCAGAGAACATATAAATTCTAGAGCCCCATAGGTGGGCTGCTGTTGGTTGCAGTTTGTTAACGCCCAAAGTAGAAATTAAAGATCCTGTCAATGAAGATCAAACTTGCCCCCCAAGGAACTCGATTCCCCTAACCAACAAGAGGTCGTCAAACGGTGATAGAACCCATTTCCCTCTCTCCTCTTTTCTCTCCTATCTAGTGTTATGGGGTTGAATGTGAAAGAAAGGAGATCCTCCAAAGTAGCAAAATGACGGCTAGAGCTATTGAATGAAGGTCCATCATCAGCCCCAAAGTATAAGGCGTGTGTATCAGGTAACAAGAGAGACAATTTTAGGAAACAGGCCAGTTGGATGCCACTGTGATTTAAATGGAATTTAGCAGCTCGGCAAACAGGTATCTTCCCTTCCCTATCATTTGGGGACATATACAATTCAAGGGTATATCCTTGTTTGTTCCATATGTCTCAGTCTCTCTCTCTCCTTCCTCACACTCTGGTGTCTGAAGTGGAAATTTCTGGTTGTCCTGTGATGCAGAGTCATGTGCAATTTCGTTAAGGCGAGTCATGTGATATTTGGAGAGATTACGAATATGACTCAGTAGACACTGATGGGGTGCTTGCATTGTTTTCCCTGGAATCCCTCCTTGGTCTTGATTCTCATTGACCTTCATTTTATTGAGGTGTGGCAAAGAGTTCCTGGTATTCAAGCTGGTTCTGGTCACTCCTGCTGACTAGTGCCAGTTTGGTGGAGGCCCGACTGTTTCTGCTAGATTGTGCTACCAGTGCTGATTTGTGCTTGGTGACACAATTTTTTAAACTGGACTATTGGTATCCTGACACTACCGGACTGGACTGCCGGTGTCTTGACAGCTCAGATTGGATTTGCCCCAAAGAACTACGTCTAAACAAGTCCACATCCTCTTGCACTATTTATCATCTTTTCTCCCCTACCTTTGGACAGTGGGCCAGAAGGGGGCTCTAAGCATTTGAGAACACTTATTAAAGTAGGATTTAAAAAAAATCTAAGTTTACATGAATCCCCATATAATGAAGGGGTGTCAGACTCATTTCCATTACAAATTTTTTCCCTTGCATCTGTTTTTGCAGTTATCTCCTCTTTAAAGAAAATGCTCTGGAGGTTTTCTGAGGAAAAATCGTTACATGCATGGATGTTTAATAACATGTTTTCCCATTTGTGTGTATGCATATATGCATATGTTCTATGCATGTATGTCTTCATGTGTGTGACATGCAGGCCAGAGGACCAATTTACCTTGTTTTTGACCCAGAGACTCTCTGTGGCCTGAATCTCACCAGTATAGCCCAGAAGGGCTTGCAATAAATCCCAGGAATTCTCCAAGTTTTGGTACAAGAACTTATACCCACGCTTAGTTTTTTACCTTGTGTCCAGTTCCTCAGGCTCAACTCCAAGCTGTATCCCTCATTCCAAGCAATGTGTTTGAAAATAAAACATTAAGTAACTATTACGACTAATGGCCTGACCAGAGTGATTCAAGCACCATAAAGGCATTACACACAAAGAGTGGGAATTCTGAGCATTGAGATGAGAATGTTAAAAGGAAACCCAGAGCCTATTAGGAAAAGGTGAAAACTGTGCTTTACTCACTCAAGACAAGAATCAACAGAAACCCAAGCTTGTGACAGCTTATATCCTATGAAACAGTAAAAGCTAGTTTCTTATTTAAGAAGCATAAGCCATTTTCCCTCTGATGCTGTCACTACTATGCCAAATGAAGTGGGGAACGGCTCCCTACAGCCGTGGGTTTTTCTGTAGACCAGTACCATATTGTCTCTCATCCCTGTCCCACCCCAATGTCATATTGGCACTTCCAATTAACCAAGTGACAACAATGGCTGGTTATTACTTCTGAAGATAAGCAGGAGTGTGCAAGGTCACAGAGCAGAATGCATTGATTTTCATCCTGAAATTGGGAAACATAACGTTCCCATTTCCTGTTTCGTTAGATGGGAAAGCATTGTGCATATCCGGCCCTATTAGAGATGTGCCTCTCTATGGACAATAGAACAAGAATTGCACTAAGACCTGTATTATCTTGAAAAACATCTACATGAGGCTGTTCTCCAAGACAAGTGGTGTGTGTGTGTGTGTGTGTACACTCGTGACTTGTGTATGTGCATGCATATTGAGGTCAGAGGACAATATTGTGTGTCATTCCTCTTTGTAATAGTTTTACTTAGTCGGGGTTGACACATACATGCTACAACACATATGTAGAGACCAAGGGACATGTAGTAGGATTCAGTCCTATATTCCACATGGTGAGTCTTGGGGATTGAACTCAGATCCTCAGGCTTGGTGGCAAGTGCCCTTGCATGCTGAGCTATCTTCCCTGAGCCTGTCTTTGTTTTTGAGGTAGGATTTTCTCAATGGGATCTTGGAACTGATGCCTGTGATGGTTTGGGTGTCTGTGTGCCTGTGTGCCTGTGTGCCTGTGTGTGTGTGTGTGTGTGTGTGTGTGTGTGTCTGTGTGTGTGTGTATGTGTGTGTGTATGTTCAGCCTAGGGAGAGGCAGCGTTAGAGGTATGGCCCTGTTGGAGTGTATGTGTCCTTGTTGGAGTGAGTGTGTTACTGTGGGTGTGGGCTTGAAGACCCTCATCCTAGCTACCTGAAAGCCAATATTTTCCTAGCTGCCTTCAGATGAATATGTAGAACTCTCAGCTCCTCCTGCACTATGCCTGCCTAGATGCTGCCATGTTCCCACCTTGATGGCAATGGACTGAACCTCTGAACCTGTATGCTAACCCCAATTAAATGTTGTCCTTATAAGAGTTACCTTGGTTATGGTATTCATTCATAGCGGTATAACCCTAAGTAAAACATTGACTATGGGGTGGCAAGTGAACTTCAGAGGTCCCCATGTTTCTGTATCCTTGGTTCTGGGGTCAGAGTGCATGCTACCACTTTAGACTTGTTAGTTGGCTCTGCAGATACAAGCTCAGGTCTCCATGTATGTGCAGCAAGCAGTTTGCCTACTGACCCATATCCTTTAGCTAACAATGGGTTTAAAAGGAGATAGAGGCACATCCCAGAAGCCTGACATCACGGAAGCTGAGCTCTGGTGCACACAAGGGCAGCTGTTACAGGGTGAGGGTCATGATACAGGGGACATAACAGGGACATGCTTGGGACTTACTTTGCCTGTGCTGCCTCCACACAGAAGCCTGATGATACTGGTGCAAGCTAGAGGAGAGCCGTCTCCATTGGTAGAGGTTGCTGTGATCTAAATGTCTCCCCTACCCCACCCCTAGGAAGATGTCACCAAAGATGACATCATTGGGAAGCAGCACTTTGGAGGGTGTGACTTCAGTCATAAAGATGGACTCCCCTCTGTGTTATTGGTGCCCCTGTGTTTAAAAAGTACCCCCAGAGAGCTTGCTGGACCTTCTCAGCCCAGGAAAATATAGGCAGAATGCACCAACTACAAGCCAGGTATCAGGCTTCAGAAAATTTGCCAGGGCTGTTATCTTGGAATTGAAGCCTCTTTATCAGCCATCCAGTCCCTGAGACTGGAATGACAGCAAGCTGGCTGGTGCCTGGGTTTGGCAGGGATCAACCAGGAGAGGGGTGAACATAAAATGTGCTTCTTGATTTCTAGTGAGAACAGAATGCAGATGAATGCTTCAAGGCTAAGCAATATGAGAGGCATGACTTGGTTAATCTCAGGCCCAAAATATAAAGCAAACAAGAAAAATAAATTGTATGAGAGAGTTGGCAGACATGATCGCTAATCTTGGTTGCTGACTGGAGTGGCTCTGAATTCAATTAAAATGCTTGCCATCTGGGCACTCTTCTGAGGGATTTTCTTGATCAGGTTATTTGAATCAGGAATATTTGCCCTAAGTGTAGGTGGGAGCTTCTGGGGGAAACCCAGATTTAAGAATATGAAAGAAGGAGGCTTTGATTATTGTCTGCCTGCTTTCATTCTCACTGGCATGTTCATCTCTCCTGTGGCTGCTGCATTCCTTTGCTAATATTCTAACCACCTTCTCTGATATCTCATTGTAGACTGAAGACCAACGACTCGAGAAAACTCACAGCACAAGATTAAGATGGCTGAGGCATTAATCATCATAGTCTGAGCAGCCAATGGGGTTCTCAATACCCTTGTATGGGACAGCCATTGTTAGATCATCCAGTGTCCTGTAAGCCAAATTAACTTTTGATGTGTTTGGTGGTTTGAATAGGAGTGGGCCACCATAGACTCATGTGTTTCAATGCTTGACCCATGAGGAGTGATACGATTAGGAGGTGTGGCCTTGTTGGAGTAGGTGTGACCTTGTTGAAAGAAGTGTGGCCCTGTTGGAGTAGGTGTGGCATTGTTGGAGTGGGTGTGGCCTTGTTGGAGTAGGTGTGACTTTGTTGGAGGAAGTGTGCCACTGTGGTGGCTTTGCATTGAGATTTGTATATACTCAAACTATGCTCAGTGGTACAGATAATCCCTTTCTGCTGCCTGTGCATCAAGAACTTTGGGCTCCTCCAGCACCAAATCTGGCTGGATGCTCCCATGATTACTGCCATGATGATAATGGACTGAACCTCTGAACCTGTAAGCCAGCTGCAGTGGAATTTTGTCCTTTATAAGAATTACCTTGGCTGCTGCGTCTGCAGCCATGAGCATGCTCAGGCTACAGAAAAGCCTTGCCTCTAGTGTCCTCCACTGTGGTAAAAAGAAGGTCCAGTTGGACCCCAAAGAGACCTATAAACTTGCCAATGCCTACTCCCATCAGCTGATCACGGAGCTGATTGAAGATGTCCTGATCATCTGGATGCATGTAACTGTCCATTCTCAGACTCACTGAGAGAAACACACCTTGAAGGGCAGGCATATGGTCATAGGGAAGAAAAAGGGTACTGCCAACACTTGGGTGCCTGAGAGGGTGACCTGGATGAGAAGGATGAGGATCCTGCACAGGCTTCTCAGGAGATACTGGGAATCTAAGAAGATTGACCGCCATATGCATCACAACCTGTACCTGAAGCTTAAAAGGAATTTATTCAGAAACCAATGGATTGTTATGGAGCAGATCCTCAAACCAAAGGCAGACGAGGCCCTCAAGAAGCTACAGGCTGACCAGGTTGAGGCTCGCAGGTCTAAGACCAGGGACGCACAAAAATGCCTGGGAGGAGCACCTCCAGGCCAAGAAGGAGGAGATCATCAAGACTCTGTCCAAGGAGGAAGAGACCAAGAAATAAATATTCCTTCATGTCTGTGCATAGTGACCTCACTGTGGCCTCACATGATCAGTCATTAAAATAAAACAAGCCTTGAAATAAAAAAGAGTTACCTTGCCTATGGTTTCTGTTCACAGCTATGGAAATCTAACTAAGACAATGTGTATTCATTCTGCCATTTCTGTTTCTCTGGAAACCCTAATACAATAGTGCTCTAGAGAGATGAACAAGTACCCACCAGACAACATAAATTCCAGTTTACTTTTCTGGTGAATATGAAGCTGTTTGGTTTAAAAAAAAAATACAAACTTGTTTTTTTTGTTTGTTTGTTTTAGAGTTTTTTTTTTGTTGTTGTTGTTGTTTTTGTTGTTTTTAAAGAAGAAACACATTAAGCCTCTTCATTCCTATCTGGCTGGCAAACACCCGAGCCCACATCAGCTAAAGCGATTAAGGCATTACGAATGTGTTTACTCAAAAACATAAAGTTATCCTGCAAGTTCAGATGAGAGACAACATCAGCCATGTGGGCAAGCCTAGAGCCTCAACCATTTAACACAACCAAATCAGGACACACTGTCAGAAGCCTGTAAGGCCAACAGAGAGGACGGCCTGCAGGTTTTGTTGTTATTTTCTTTTATGAATTTTTGGAGCCACCCTGCTCATTAATCCTGTTTATAATATTAACTCTGGCACTTTTTTCTTGGCTCATCAAGTATTTCCTTAATGAACTGTCAGCTTACAGCCCCCCCATCTCCATTGTAATGACTTTCAAATTAAGTTCATCTGGACCAAAGGGGTTTTTAGAACTCTATGATGACAGAAAACAAGGGGAAAAGAACCTCTTTCATTGTATTTGAGGAAAGACATAGTCACTCACGTGACGCCTTCCCCCAGTGCTGACAGTTCCCCAGGTCAGTGATGAGAACTCTGCCTCATGGGCACCATCAGAGCTGTGAAATTAGCACTTCCAAACTAGGAGGCATTATACTGACATGACCATACGGTGCTCCCTCACTTACAGCCACCGGGTTTCAAACTTTTTCTGTCCTTCCTCCCCTTAAAAGATAGCTGTAGGGAATCCACGCTCAGCATCACCCATGCCCATACATCAAAGCTCAGACCTTTTAAAAATCAGATGTGTTTATATAATCAAATGTGTGAATGTTCTGGCTACATGGAACTCTGTGCACCACGTGCCTTCCTGATGTCTGAAGAGGCCAAGAGAGGGCATTAGATCTTCTGAAACTTTCTAAAAGTTCAACTGTGAGCCATCATATGAATGCTACGAATAGAACCTGGGTCCTCTGCAAGAATAACAAGTGTTCTTCGTGGCTGAGCTGACTGTCTAACCCCCAAAATCTGTGCCCTGTCCCCGGAGATGCTTTGCTACTCTACAAAACCACATGGGAGACTTGGTGACCTTCCTAGAGAATAGACTCCACCCTATCAATGAAGAGGATGCCATGGCTGGTGGTATTGTAGACCCTAGGAGATTTTAGGGAAAGTGCCTTGTATAGGGGAGTCCTGTGAGAACCAAGACTGGAGGAGCACCCTGGACTGGAGAGACATTGAGTTGTGCCATTGCAGAAGATAAAAGAGTGATGGGGCCAAGGACATTTGAGCAATCCCATGAACTATCCAGTCTGGTATCTTAGTTAGGTTTCCACTGTTGAGAAGAGACACCATGACCAAGGACAAAATGTAATTGGGGCTGGCTTACAGGTTTAGAGGGTCAGTCCATTATCATCAAGGCAGAGGGCATGGCAGTGTGCAGATAGACATGGTGCTGGAGAAGGAGTTGAGAGTTCAACATCTTCATCTAAAAGAAGCCAGGACAGGCTGTCTCCTCATGGCTGGGAAAAGGCTTTCAAGAACTCACCCCCACAGGGAGACCCCTCCTCCAAGAAGGCCAACCTTCTAATAGTGCCATTTTCTGGGCAGTGCACATTCAAACCACCAGAGTCTCTTCACGTATATGATAATTGCACCCTTGTTTTAAAGTCTTGCTTAAAGACTCATGATGTTTGCGTGAAGAACATTCGTTGGGACTTGGTGGCTCTAAAACCCAAAGAACCTGAAGTCTTTTATCACCCTGAAGTATGAAATTGGCATGTGTGCAGAGCCCCTCCCATCCTCTGCAATATCATATTGTTAAGTGTGTGATGCTCCAGTGTGTAGCCTCGTAAGTGCCGGCATGTGTGAATTCTTGAGCCACACACTCAACAGAATCAGGCATGAGCCTTCTGTACTTTTGTTTATGGCTCTGAACTCTGGCCTAGACTGATGGGCAAGTAGTTCCGGGAAGGAAGATTGCTGGGAGCAGCCAAAGGTATGAAGGTATGTGATTTAATTACAGAGATGAAGGAATCTGGCTCGTTTCTTCCTGTACCACATGAGAGAGGAAGTCACTCTGCACATCCAATTGAAAAAAAAATCACAGAGAAAATGCACATAGGATGCTTGTTTTACCTAGACTAGACCATTAGCCCTGACACATATTTAAATATCCATATGTACAGAGGAACCATTGCTTTTTGGTGCAGACATGCCCGTAATTTTAGGCACCCAGTGCAAAATCAGGCAGATCTGGGAGTTTGGTGTGAGAACACCTCTCTTCCTGTGGAGTCCCCTTCATGACCACTAAGGTGGCTACATGTTCCCAAGTTCACCACCATTCTGTTCAGCCCCAAAACAGATGAAGAAGAACACATGATTTGGGGAGATGTGATGGGCATATTTTAGACCATATCCTATGCACGACAGAGAGCAGCATTGAAAGGACTGGAGAAGACGTTGCTTGACCCCAGCCTTTCCTCACAGAAACAGCTGACAAACTGCCCCACAATGTTCCAGTCATTGGTTTTTCCTTCAATAAGAGAGTTTAAAATAGCACCCTTGCCTCCCCCTCCCTCCCCCAAGGGATGGTCGGTGGGCGCACGGACCCCCAGGCTTCCTGTAGGAGAAGCCTCTCTGCTTCCTTCAGAGCAGCTCTCCAAGAAAATAAATAACATTTGCTCATTATTTACATGAGGCTTAATTAATGCAGAACTCGCCCCCAAACTTTCCAAGACACCCATGGTAATGAGCTCTCAACTCTCTTCCCCTCCAGTTTGTGATGTCAAGCTGAAGAGCTGTATGTGACAGAAGCTGGGAAGCTGACCACCCGGCAGCAGTTTGACTCCACAGTCTCACAGCTTGTAGAGTATCTCGGCCCCAAAGCCTGTGTTCAGTCACCCTTTCAGGGGTAAAATTGGTGTGGTTGGTGACGTGCTCCCCAGAGAGCCTCTATTGTTATAAAAGAGGTTCAACTCAAGAGACTTTGAGGCTGTCTCTAATTTACACACCTGAACCAGCCCCGGCTCTAATTCCAGGCAAAACATTTCATAAATAGTACAGCAAAAGGCACTGAGTCACGCTGACATTTATTCATAGCCAAACATCCTTGTCCAACCGACGAGAACACACCTCCAGAGTCCTGGAGGAAGCAGCTTGTGCCTGTGGTTCGAACAAGACAGAATAGAGGAACTGGAGAGTTAAGGGTGATGCTGAAATGGATAGAAGCTATCTTCTGGGGTCTAGCCTTTGTCTACTAATGGCTGAGCTTCAGAAACATCAACAACACCGACCCAGCCAAGGCTGCCTGCAGAGATAGTGCACGTTTTCCTAAAGATATATCAGTCGAGGCTGAGAAGCACATGGGCCTGAAGAGATAGCCTGTCAGTTAAGTGCATGTTCCAAACTCCCAGGAAACCCAAATTCTGTTCTTAGGATCCACTTAAGCAGCTCACAGCTGCCTGTAAATCAGCACCCAGGAACCTGAGGTCCTCTTCTGGCCTCCAAGGGAATGTGCAAACAATATGCATGCACGTGCATTCGTGTGTGTGCACACACACACAATTGAAACTGTCTTTACTGAGGCTCAGGAAGTGTATGGCCTCTGGTTTTACGCTGTTACTAATCCACTCTCATTCCTAGACCCAAACGATGGAACTCATAAAACCATCTTGGAACTTTATTTACAAAAAGAAAATCACCGAAGAGAAACAAGTGATGGGCTAGAGAGATGGGTCAGTCCTAAAGAGCAATGGTTGCTCTTGCAGAGGACCCAAGTTCCACTCCCAGAACCCACGTGGCAGCTGACAACCATCCATAAGTCCAGTTCGAATGGATCAGACATCCTCTTCTGATCTCTAAGGGTACCATATGCATATAGCACACACGCATAGGTGCAGGTACATATAAAATAACAAAATAAATCTTAAAAAAATTTAAATAAAACAAGTATATTCAATCACTATATTTTACCTAATTTTTAAACTTCACTTTGTCCTTCAACCTTGCTTGTAAATCATATCTTTTGAACAATGGTGCCTGAAAAGCCACAGAATTGTGTATAAAGCTCTCTCTAAATGCCCATGTTCAAATCAGAAACAGTGACAGTCATCTTCTCTGTGTAATAAACTCAGTGATTTCCCCGCTGTGGTTTAGTAGGGGATCCAGCTTTACCTGAATGGAGGTCTCTGAGTGGTACAGGAACTGCTCAGGCTCTGACTGCAGTATCCAGTGTCCCCTCCACTGCTGACAAAGGACAGGTCCCTCCCCACGGGTACCACAGACACCAGATGCTGGTGCAATAATCGAGCCTCTTGATTTCCCTCTCTGTGAGGTAAAGGTATCCATTCACCTGGAATTCATCCAGAACCTTCAAGAGTCAGAAACATCCTGCAGAACAAAGTAGCTTCTCTGGCCCTCTCCAAGGTCCTGAGAACATCCATGAAGTCCAGTTCACTGAGAAGATGAGGGCACCCTGCCATTGCCACAAACTCCTTGCTAACAGAGAGGATGGGGAGAGGAGGCAAACACTCTCTTTTTCCAATTCCTCATGGTTCCCATTCCTTACATATTAAACATGCAACTTGCAGACTCATCAGTCAAAACACCAGGGCCTGGGAGATGGCTCATTATGTTAGGGATTCAATAATCAGAATTTAAATTCTCAGCAATGGGCACTCTGTCTGGAGCTACAGTCTTTCCAATGTGGGCTCTGCCAACAGGAAGACGTCCGGCTGCCATGTACAGGGCGATACCGTAGCCCCACCCCCTTTCAGTCTTTCATTCACTCACTAATCAATAATCATGGGGCTCAGTGCAGAGGCCACTGGCTTGAAGTAGAGCATGAGAACATCGAGTGTGTGTTAATTCCGCCTGATCACACGATGTTTCTGTGATGTCAGAGCCACGGTCTCCAGGATACCACCTGGACCCATTCTCACTCTGATTTAACACCTTTATTGGAAAGAACATAAAGGGAGGATACTGGAGAAATTCCAGGGTAGACAAAGTCTTGCCAAGTCCCCAGTAGTGAAGTGGTTCCCCAGCCACAAACCCTTTTCACCCCTCCATCCACTTAAGCCTGTGATTCCTGAATGATATTAATACAAACCAACAAGGCATGGCCATGCCTAGGTGCCATGTCCAGAAAAAAATGTTTCCTATAGTGGTTGTATTACAATAACCATAACCCAAGAATGCAGCCCAATCATCAGTGCCAGATCACCTTCACTAACAAGGGTGGTGGTGGCGCTGGAAAAGGCAGCTGGAAATTAGGCTGTGCTTAAGCTGGTCCTGACTGTAATTGATCTGTTTCTTGCAGAGGGGAAAATGAAGAATGTGAATAGTTTCAGATGTGGATCTCTAAGCTCTGATATTGATGCCTTTGTTAGGCAGTGTCTGAGATGGCCCAGAGGCCCTGGGGAATCTGGCTTGGGACAGGACAGATGCTTTTCATCCTAATTCACCATGGTTCCCCCAAGTTATGACAACATGGTTTGCCTGTTCACTTGATGCTGTCCTGGCCAGTCTGCTGGCTAACAGAGGAGCAGCACCTCTTCCTCTGCATCCAGCAAGGTCTATTCAACCCACTTCCAGCCCCAGACATGCTTCTCCCATTTCCTATGATCACAATGAATCTGTAAAGAATTTTAGGGCCACTAAAATGAGGGAAACCATGTGGTATTTGGCCATTTTGTTTGGGATGGGCCCTCCCAATGTAAGCACTTCTCTATTTAAAAGATCAGATACCAAACAGACCCACACAGCCATATCTCTACCCAGAAGCTCAGGAAAATACTCAAATTTGAGAGAATCTTGAAACCAATCTCACCACCCTGTTACCTGCTATGACCCAACACATGAACACACACATACACACAGACACACACACACACACACACACACACACACACACAATCTGGGTGCCCTTTCTTCTCCTAGCATAGAAATTGTAGGTAATAAGTTTTGCTTTACATGTTCCCAAGGATCCCTGTGCCATATTCTATCTGACCACTGACATGACCTGATGCCTTAGAAAACATGACTTGCAAGAGCTCTGGTTCTTGGTGTGGGGGACATGGAGTGGGCACGGTGGCCAAGCTCACTGTCCCCAATGCTATCTGCTTTGGTCCTAGTTTCCTTGTACAAAGACAGTCTGGTGTCTACTCCTCTTCTGGCAAACCATGCCCACAACTGCACCTCTGAAATTCTTTCTCTTCCTCCAACGAAAGGACTTCTTGGTATTTGGAAGGCTGAGACAGGGGAATCATTGCAAGCATGAGGCCAGCCTAGGCTATATAGTGAGACACTGTCTTGAAACGGTGAGTGGAGGTAGAAGGGGAAGGAAAAGGTGCAGAAGGAAGCAGAGGGGTAAGGAGGGATAGAGGGATGGGGTGCTGTAAATATCTATCTCCAATGCTCACCAACACAGCTACAGCTTTCATAAACTCCATGAAGAGTCCCAATGTAAGGGTGCATAGTCATTCACCGAACACACACACACACACACACACACACACACACACACACACACACAGAGTCATCTAGTGCAAAGCCTCCATCCAAAGAGAGAGCACACAGCTTAGGTTCAGAGCCTCTCGGTGAATGGCAGTCAGCCTGAGCATTTGGCAACCATACCCATGGGACTCAGAGGCAACACATCAGAGGACACCTGCACACCATGCTTACAGTGGCACTATTCTCAGTAGCCAAGATGTGGAATCTGCCTGTACCTCCATCAAGAGACCATTGAATAAGTCCTGGTACACATACACAATGGAATTTTATCTAGCCACATAAGGGATTGAATTAAGTCATTGGTAGGAAAACTGGAGACCACAGCATTAAGCAAAATCAACCAGACACCGAGAAGCAAATACTGTAATTTTTGTCTCCTTTGTGAGTCCTGTAATTCTTCACAGAATCTTTATGGGTTCTTAACAGATCCGAAAAAAAAAAATATGTCCATATGTCACGAAGGCAGACAAAGGCCTGGAGAAAGAAAGAGATAGGCATGGGGATGGGGGGTGGGGGTGAGCAGGAAGGTCAAATAGGGTAAAGCACATGACATGGTTAAAGGAAGTGGTCTTGATGCAACCCAGCACTGTGGATAATGAATAGACACTGATATAAAAAAAAAAAAAACATGAAGAAGGAAAAAGAAAAAGAAAAGGTTACAATTTCACTGTCAGAGACACTGATAAGGCTGAGGACCGCCCCCTACATTCAAAATGCACCAAGAGCCATGGCCCCCTGGCCTGAAATGGCTTAGGAATCTTTCCTCTGCAATTTCAAAACACTTGTAAAGTCAAATATGAACATTCGACATACACTACAGAAGCCAGGGAAATGGATCCACAACTAAAGCACTTTCCATGGAAACACAGAGACAGAGGTACAACTCCCCTCCCCTGGAAACCCACATAAATGGGGGGAGGGGTCAAAGGGGGTGGGTTTGGAGGTTGCCTATAATTAAAGCCTGGGATGGCAGAGTTAGGGATTCCAGAGAGGAAAGTTGCAATCATAACTCATCATATCAATGAGTCTGCTTTTGACTGAAAGACCTTGCTGCAGAGAATCTGAAAGGAAAGCAATGACAATCTATAACATCATATCACACATACACACATTTCTGCACAATACACATTCAAACACATGAGTATACATACATATCTCTCTCACACACACACACAAAGAAAGAAAGAAGGAGAGAAAGAAAGAAAGAGAGGAAGGGAGAAAGAAAGGAGTAAATGGATAGATAAAATACAGAAGTAGAAACTGAAGTTAGGCTCCTTTTATCCGTTTTTGATGTAAAAAGAAAGGGGTTGGTCGAAATACCCTTTTTTGTTCTTTAAGTAGCGCTGAAGACCAAATCCAAGACCTTGTGCAGCTAAACTCTCTTCCTGTAGCCCTATTAGTCGCTCACGGACCTACAAAAGGGCAGGTGGCCCTCTCAAATTGGAGGGATATGTCTGTGCCCAAGTCAGAGGTGGATGCAGGTCTCCCAGGTGAGATCTCACGGAGATATCGTCCCTCTGACTGGCGCAATAGGGCGCATGTGGCCTGGATCCCCACTGTGTCTTCTTGGATCTCGGATAGTCTAGGCAGGGCTCTCCAAACCCCCACCCTCAACCCACCCTAAACCCGGAAGGTGTGGACAGAGCCTGAAACAGCCTTGCAAAAGTCAAGATGGGAGGACAATGCCTGCTCCCTCTCCCGCCACCCCAGAGCTGGTGGGAGGGACTGGAGGAAGGTTTTCCTTGTGCACCCTAGAAGAGACCTCAACTCGTACAGAAGTTTTTCTCCGTGCACAGTGGAAGTCAAGTCTTAGATATCTTGATGATCACTTTTGCTTTGCTATCAATGGATGGGGGTGGAGATTTGGAACAGTGTCTCTGAGGATGTCTTAAAGCATCAGACATACCGAGAGCGAATTTCTCTCTGCCCTGTCCTTTGCTGTGTGGACCTGAACAAAGACATCTCTGAATTTCAGTTCTTTCTAGCCTGGAGACAGGATGAGTACCTCTTAACTGTAGGCTTGGGACAAAGACTGTATACCATCCTATACCTACAGGTGGCTCAGAGAGCACCTTTAGAGACAGGAGCCTGCAGCTACCCACAAGCAGCTCCAGTGTTGATTTTTCTGCTTAGGAAAAGAAATGCTTACTTTTCATTCATCCATCTAATGGCATTGTGTGGCTAATCAGCCTGATCTCCATCCTATTGTTTGTCTGCAGTTAGATCTAACTGTTGATCTAATTACCCAGGTCTAGAATTAGACACTCACCCGGAGCTGAGAGAACTGCTTCAACCATCTACTCCTTCTAATGAAAACCTTTCTGAGACTGACAGCATTCTCCCTGAAGCCTCAAAGTTGCCTTGAGCTAAAATGGCAGGTAGCAAAAGAAATCTTATTTCCCCCCCAAGCCGTAACTAATTACCGGATGTCATCACAGCCCGATTAGTATTTACCCAACAATGTGCTGATTCCTGATCCTGCCAGGTTAACTGCGTTTAAATGGAGCACGATATTTAAATCTTAATTTCATTACCTGCTGGTAATAATCTTCCAATTATAAATGCAAAGTATCACTCGGAATACATTTTCATACGTAAAAGAATCTGTCTTCGACCCGCGGATCCCGGCCCGCAGCAGCTCTCTGCTCCCAGACCCGGTGAGAGAGAGACCCAACCGCCTGGTCAGGTGGGCACTCCTGAGGCTGCAGAGCGGAAGAGACCACCAACTCTGCTCACCCCTGCCCACATCCCTGGCCCAAGAGGAAACTGTATAAGGCCTCTGGGCTCCCGTGGGGAAGGGCCCAGGAGCAGCATGACCCCTGTGCCTGAGACACCGCCGGAACCTGAAAGAAACAGACCTGATAAACAGTTCTCTGCACCCAAATCCCGTGGGAGGGAGAGCTAAACCTTCAGAGAGGCAGACAAGCCTGGGAAACCAGAAGTGACTGCTCCCTGCACACACATCTCGGACGCCAGAGGAAAAAGCCAAAGACCATCTGGAACCCTGGTGCACTGAAGCTCCCGGAAGGGGCGGCACAGGTCTTCCTTGTTGCTGCCGCTGCAGAGAGCCCCTGGGGAGCACCCCACGAGTGAACCTGAGCCTCGGGACCATAGGTTAGACCAAATTTTCTGCTGCAAGAAAGCTGCCTGGTGAGCTTGGGACACAGGAAAGCAGAATTTCTCTAGGACCGGGCACGTTCTGTGTTTACCGGAAGTCCCACACCCGCGGATCCCGGCACGCAGCAGCTCTCTGCTCCCAGACCCGGTGAGAGAGAGACCCAACCGCCTGGTCAGGTGGGCACTCCTGAGGCTGCAGAGCGGAAGAGACCACCAACTCTGCTCACCCCTGCCCACATCCCTGGCCCAAGAGGAAACTGTATAAGGCCTCTGGGCTCCCGTGGGGAAGGGCCAAGGAGCGGCAGGACCCCTGTGCCTGAGACACCGCCAGAACCTGAAAGAAACAGACCGGATAAACAGTTCTCTGCACCCAAATCCCGTGGGAGGGAGAGCTAAACCTTCAGAGAGGCAGACAAGCCTGGGAAACCAGAAGTGACTGCTCCCTGCACACACATCTCGGACGCCAGAGGAAAAAGCCAAAGACCATCTGGAACCCTGGTGCACTGAAGTTCCCGGAAGGGGCGGAACAGGTCTTCCTGGTTGCACCGCTGCAGAGAGCCCGTGGGCAGCACCCCACGAGCGAACCTGAGCCTCGGGACCACAGGTAAGACCAAATTTTCTGCTGCAAGAAAGCTGCCTGGTGAACTCAAGACACAGGCCCACAGGAACAGCTGAGGACCTGTAGAGAGGAAAAACTACACGCCAAGAAGCAGAACACTCTGTCCCCATAACTGACTGAAAGAGAGGAAAACAGGTCTACAGCACTCCTGTCACACAGGCTTATAGGACAGTCTAGCCACTGTCAGAAATAGCAGAACAAAGTAACACTAGAGATAATCTGATGGCGAGAGGCAAGCGCAGGAACCCAAGCAACAGAAACCAAGACTACATGCCATCATCGGAGCCCAATTCTCCCACCAAAACAAACATGGAATATCCAAACACACCAGAAAAGCAAGATCTAGTTTCAAAATCATATTTGATCATGATGCTGGAGGACTTCAAGAAAGACATGAACACACTTAGGGAAGCACAGGAAAACATTAATAAACAAGTAGAAGCCTACAGAGAGGAATCGCAAAAATCCCTGAAAGAATTCCAGGAAAACACAATCAAACAGTTGAAGGAATTAAAAATGGAAATAGAAGCAATCAAGAAAGAACACATGGAAACAACCCTGGACATAGAAAATCAAAAGAAGAGACAAGGAGCTGTAGATACAAGCTTCACCAACAGAATTCAAGAGATGGAAGAGAGAATCTCGGGAGCAGAAGATTCCATAGAAATCATTGACTCAACTGTCAAAGATAATGTAAAGCGGAAAAAGCTACTGGTCCAAAACATACAGGAAATCCAGGACTCAATGAGAAGATCAAACCTAAGGATAAAAGGTATAGAAGAGAGTGAAGACTCCCAGCTCAAAGGACCAGTAAATATCTTCAACAAAATCATAGAAGAAAACTTCCCTAACCTAAAAAAAGAGATACCCATAGGCATACAAGAAGCCTACAGAACTCCAAATAGATTGGACCAGAAAAGAAACACCTCCCGTCACATAATTGTCAAAACACCAAACGCACAAAATAAAGAAAGAATATTAAAAGCAGTAAGGGAAAAAGGTCAAGTAACATATAAAGGGAGACCTATCAGAATCACACCAGACTTTTCGCCAGAAACTATGAAGGCCAGAAGATCCTGGACAGATGTCATACAGACCCTAAGAGAACACAAATGCCAGCCCAGGTTACTGTATCCTGCAAAACTCTCAATTAACATAGATGGAGAAACCAAGATATTCCATGACAAAACCAAATTTACACAATATCTTTCTACAAGTCCAGCACTACAAAGGATAATAAATGGTAAAGCCCAACATAAGGAGGCAAGCTATACCCTAGAAGAAGCAAGAAACTAATCGTCTTGGCAACAAAACAAAGAGAATGAAAGCACACAAACATAACCTCACATCCAAATATGAATATAAAGGGAAGCAATAATCACTATTCCTTAATATCTCTCAATATCAATGGCCTCAACTCCCCAATAAAAAGACATAGATTAACAAACTGGATACGCAATGAGGACCCTGCATTCTGCTGCCTAAAGGAAACACACCTCAGAGACAAAGACAGACATTACCTCAGAGTGAAAGGCTGGAAAACAACTTTCCAAGCAAATGGTCTGAAGAAGCAAGCTGGAGTAGCCATTCTAATATCAAATAAAATCAATTTTCAACTAAAAGTCATCAAAAAAGATAAGGAAGGACACTTCATATTCATCAAAGGAAAAATCCACCAAGATGAACTCTCAATCCTAAATATCTATGCCCCAAATACAAGGGCACCTACATACGTAAAAGAAACCTTACTAAAGCTCAAAACACACATTGCACCTCACACAATAATAGTGGAGATTTCAACACACCACTCTCATCAATGGACAGATCATGGAAACAGAAATTAAACAGTGATGTAGACAGACTAAGAGAAGTCATGAGCCAAATGGACTTAACGGATATTTATAGAACATTCTATCCTAAAGCAAAAGGATATACCTTCTTCTCAGCTCCTCATGGTACTTTCTCCAAAATTGACCATATAATTGGTCAAAAAACGGGCCTCAACAGGTACAGAAAGATAGAGATAATCCCATGCGTGCTATCGGACCACCACGGCCTAAAACTGGTCTTCAATAACAATAAGGGAAGAATGCCCACATATACGTGGAAATTGAACAATGCTCTACTCAATTATAACCTGGTCAAGGAAGAAATAAAGAAAGAAATTAAAAACTTTTTACAATTTAATGAAAATGAAGGTACAACATACCCAAACTTATGGGACACAATGAAAGCTGTGCTAAGAGGAAAACTCATAGCGCTGAGTGCCTGCAGAAAGAAACAGGAAAGAGCATATGTCAGCAGCTTGACAGCACACCTAAAAGCTCTAGAACAAAAAGAAGCAAATACATCCAGGAGGAGTACAAGGCAGGAAATAATCAAACTCAGAGCTGAAATCAACCAAGTAGAAACAAAAAGGACCATAGAAAGAATCAACAGAACCAAAAGTTGGTTCTTTGAGAAAATCAACAAGATAGATAAACCCTTAGCCAGACTAACGAGAGGACACAGAGAGTGCGTCCAAATTAACAAAATCAGAAATGAAAAGGGAGACATAACTACAGATTCAGAGGAAATTCAAAAAATCATCAGATCTTACTATAAAAACCTATATTCAACAAAACTTGAAAATCTTCAGGAAATGGACAATTTCCTAGACAGATACCAGGTATCGAAGTTAAATCAGGAACAGATAAACCAGTTAAACAACCCCATAACTCCTAAGGAAATAGCAGCAGTCATTAAAGGTCTCCCAACCAAAAAGAGCCCAGGTCCAGACGGGTTTAGTGCAGAATTCTATCAAACCTTCATAGAAGACCTTATACCAATATTATCCAAACTATTCCACAAAATTGAAACAGATGGAGCCCTACCAAATTCCTTCTATGAAGCCACAATTACTCTTATACCTAAACCACACAAAGACCCAACAAAGAAAGAGAACTTCAGACCAATTTCCCTTATGAATATCGACGCAAAAATACTCAATAAAATTCTGGCAAACCGAATTCAAGAGCACATCAAAACAATCATCCACCATGATCAAGTAGGCTTCATCCCAGGCATGCAGGGATGGTTTAATATAAGGAAAACCATTAACGTGATCCATCATATAAACAAATTGAAAGAACAGAACCACATGATCATTTCATTAGATGCTGAGAAAGCATTTGACAAAATTCAACACCCCTTCATGATAAAAGTCCTGGAAAGAATAGGTATTCAAGGCCCATATCTAAACATAGTAAAAGCCATATACAGCAAACCAGTTGCTAACATTAAACTAAATGGAGAGAAACTTGAAGCAATCCCACTAAAATCAGGGACTAGACAAGGCTGCCCACTCTCTCCCTACTTATTCAATATAGTTCTTGAAGTTCTAGCCAGAGCAATCAGACAACAAAAGGAGATCAAGGGGATACAGATCGGAAAAGAAGAGGTCAAAATATCACTATTTGCAGACGACATGATAGTATATTTAAGTGATCCCAGAAGTTCCACCAGAGAACTACTAAAGCTGATAAACAACTTCAGCAAAGTGGCTGGGTATAAAATTAACTCAAATAAAACAGTTGCCTTCCTCTATACAAAAGAGAAACAAGCCAAGAAAGAAATTAGGGAAACGACACCCTTCATAATAGACCCAAATAATATAAAGTACCTCGGTGTGACTTTAACCAAGCAAGTAAAAGATCTGTACAATAAGAACTTCAAGACACTGAGGAAAGAAATTGAAGAAGACCTCAGAAGATGGAAAGATCTCCCATGCTCATGGATTGGCAGGATTAATATAGTAAAAATGGCCATTTTACCAAAAGCAATCTACAGATTCAATGCAATCCCCATCAAAATACAAATCCAATTCTTCAAAGAGTTAGACAGAACAATTTGCAAATTCATGTGGAATAACAAAAAACCCAGGATAGCTAAAGCTATCCTCAACAATAAGAGGACTTCAGGGGGAATCACTATCCCTGAACTCAAGCAGTATTACAGAGCAATAGTGATAAAAACTGCATGGTATTGGTACAGAGACAGACAGATAGACCAATGGAATAGAATTGAAGACCCAGAAATGAACCCACACACCTATGGTCACTTGATTTTTGACAAAGGAGCCAAAACCATCCAATGGAAAAAAGATAGCATTTTCAGCAAATGGTGCTGGTTCAACTGGAGGGCAACATGCAGAAGAATGCAGATCGATCCATGCTTATCACCCTGTACAAAGCTTAAGTCCAAGTGGATCAAGGACCTCCACATCAAACCAGACACACTCAAACTAATAGAAGAAAAACTAGGGAAGCATCTGGAACACATGGGCACTGGAAAAAATTTCCTGAACAATACACCAATGGCTTATGCTCTAAGATCAAGAATCGACAAATGGGATCTCATAAAACTGCAAAGCTTCTGTAAGGCAAAGGACACTGTGGTTAGGACAAAACGACAACCAACAGATTGGGAAAAGATCTTTACCAATCCTATAACAGATAGTGTCCTTATATCCAAAATATACAAAGAACTCAAGAAGTTAGACCGCAGGGAAACAAACAACCTTATTAAAAAATGGGGTTCAGAGCTGAACAAAGAATTCACAGCTGAGGAATTCCGAATGGCTGAGAAACACCTAAAGAAATGTTCAACATCTTTAGTCATAAGGGAAATGCAAATCGAAACAACCCTGAGATTTCACCTCACACCAGTGACAATGGCTAAGATCAAAAACTCAGGTGACAGCAGATGCTGGCGAGGATGTGGAGAAAGAGGAACACTCCTCCATTGTTGGTGGGATTGCAGACTGGTAAAACAATTCTGGAAATCAGTCTGGAGGTTCCTCAGAAAATTGGACATTGAACTGCCTGAGGATCCAGCCATACCTCTCTTGGGCATATACCCAAAAGATGCCTCAACATATAAAAGAGACACGTGCTCCACTATGTTCATCGCAGCCTTATTTATAATAGCCAGAAACTGGAAAGAACCCAGATGCCCTTCAACAGAGGAATGGATACAGAAAATGTGGTACATCTACACAATGGAATATTACTCAGCTATCAAAAACAACGAGTTTATGAAATTCGTAGGCAAATGGTTGGAACTGGAAAATATCATCCTGAGTGAGCTAACCCATTCACAGAAAGACATACATGGTATGCACTCATTGATAAGTGGCTATTAGCCCAAATGCTTGAATTACCCTATATCCCTAGAACAAAGGAAACTCAAGACGGATGATCAAAATGTGAATGCTTCACTCCTTCTTTAAATGAGGAAAAAGAATACCCTTGGCAGGGAAGGGAGAGGCAAAGATTAAAACAGAGACAGAAGGAACACCCATTCAGAGCCTGCCCCACAGGTGGCCCATACATAAACAGCCACCCAATTAGACAAGATGGATGAAGCAAAGAAGTGCAGACCGACAGGACCCGGATGTAGATCGCTCCTGAGAGACACAGCCAGAATACAGCAAATACAGAGGCGAATGCCAGCAGCAAACCACTGAACTGAGAATAGGTCCCCCGTTGAAGGAATCAGAGAAAGAACTGGAAGAGCTTGAAGGTGCTCGAGACCCCAAAAGTACAACAATGTCAAGCAACCAGAGCTTCCAGGGACTAAGCCACTACCTAAAGACTATACATGGACTGACCCTGGACTCTGTCCCCATAGGTAGCAATGAATATTCTAGTAAGAGCACCAGTGGAAGGGGAAGCCCTGGGTCCCGCTAAGACTGAACCCCCAGGGAACTAGACTATGCGGGGAGGGTGGCAATGGGGGGAGGTTTGGGAGAAGAACACCCCCAAGGAAGGGGAGGGGGGAGGGTGATGTCTGTCCGGAAACAGGGAAAGGGAATAACAGTTGAAATGTATATAAGAAATACTCAAGATAATAAAAAAAATAAAAAAAAAAAAAAAACTTGGGTTTAATTCACTTACCATTAAAAGGGTAGAAACTATTTCTTTCTCTATGTAATAAAGATTGGAGCTCATCCTTCATCCAAAAAAAAAAAAAAAAAAAAGTAATGTGTCGAAAATACTGATTAACTGTTATTGATCCTCCTCTATGACTCTGCTGGGATGTAGCCAATAGAAAGCTCACAGCCACCATACAGCCAGGCAGAAGAAAGGACTGAACTTGAAATCTTGAAAGAAGAGAGTAGTGACAAGGGCTTCTATCCTGAGTCCATGTGTATATTCCAGGAAGCAAAAACTAGCCTATAGTGATAAAGGCGTCATCATGGTTTGAATATGCTTGTCCCAGGCTTGTCCCATGCTTGGCAATCTAAGTTTGATACCCAGGACCCACATGGTGGAAGGAGAGAGCTGACCCTCACAAGTTGCCTGTTGATTCCCATGTGTGTGTGTGTGTGTGTGTGTGTGTGTGTGCACTTACAGATTAAAAATGGACTATTTCCTAGACAAATACCAGGCACCGAAGTTAAATCAGGAACAGATAAACCAATTAAACAAACCCATAACTACTAAGGAAATAGAAGCAGTCATTAAAGGTCTCCCAACCAAAAAGAGCCCATGTCCAGACGGGTTTAGTGCAGAATTCTATCAGACCTCCATAGAAGACCTCATACCAATACTATCCAAACTATTCCACAAAATTGAAACAGATGGAGCACTACCAAATTCCTTCTATGAAGCCACAATTACTCTTATAACTAAATCACACACAGACCCAACAAAGAAAGCGAACTTCAGACCAATTTCCCTTATGAATATCGACGCAAAAATACTCAATAAAATTCTGGCAAACCGAATCCAAGAGTACATCAAAAAAAATCATCCACCATGATCAAGTAGGCTTCATCCCAGGCATGCAGGGATGGTTAAATATATGGAAAATCATCAATGTGATCCATTATTTAAACAAACTGAAAGAACAAATCCACATGATCATTTCATTAGACGCTGAGGAAGCATTTGACAAAATTCAACACCCCTTCATGATAAAAGTCCTGGAAAGAATAGGAATTCAAGTCCCATACCTAAACACAGTAAAAGCCGTATACAGCAAACCAGTTGCTAACATTACACTAAATGGAGAGAAACATGAAGCAATCCCACTAAAATCAGGGACTAAACAAGGTTGCCCACTCTCTCCCTACTTATTCAATATAGTTCTTGAAGTTCTAGCCAGAGCAATAAGACAACAAAAGGATATCAAGGGGATTCAGATTGGTAAAGAAAAAGTAAAAATATCACTATTTGAAAATGATATGATAGTATATTTAAGTGATTCCAAAAGTTCTACCAGAGAACTACGTCATTTAATTGACTGGGTATAAAATTAATTCAAATCAATCAGTAGCCTTCCTCGACACAAAAGAGAAATAAGCCAAGAAACAAATTGGTGAAATGACACCATTCATAATAGAACCAAATAATATAAAGTACTTCGGTGTGACTTTAACCAAGCAAGTAAAAGATCTGTACAATAAGAACTTTAAGACTCTGAAGAAAGAAATTGAAGGAGACTTCCGATGATGGAAAGATCTCCCATGCTCATGGATTGACAGGATTAATATAGTAAAAATGGCCAATTTACCAAAAGCGATCTACAGATTCAATGCAATACCCATCAAAATACCAATCCAATTCTTCAAAGATATAGAGAGAAAAATTTGCAAATTCACCTGGAAAAAACAAAAAACCCAGGATAGCTAAACATATTCTCAACAGTAAAAGGACTTCATGCGAAACACTATCTCTGAAATAAAGCAATATTACAGACCAATAGTGATAAAAACTGCATGGTATTGGTACAGAGACAGACAGACAAATGGAACAGAATTGAAGACCCAGAAATGAAACCACACACCTATGGGCACCTGATTTTTGACAATGGAGCCAAAACCATTCAATGGAAAAAAGATAGCATTTTCAGTAAATGGTGCTGGTTCAAATGGAGTCAACATGAAGAAGAATGCAGATTGATCCATACTTATCACCCTGTACAAAGCTTAAGTCCAAGTGGATCAAGGACCTCCACATCAAACCAGATACACTCAAACTAATAGAAGAAAAACTAGCGCAGCATCTCAAACATATGGGCACTGGAAAAAATTTCCTGAACAAAACATCAATGGCTTATGCTCTAAGATCAAGAGTCGACAAATGGGATCTCATAAAACTGCAAAGGTTCTGTAAGGCAAAGGAAACTGTGGTTAGGAGAAAATGGCAACCAACAGATTGGGAAAAGATCTTTACAATCCTACAACAGATAGAGTGCTTATATCCAAAATATACAAAGAACTCAAAAGTTAGATTAAAGGGAGACAAATAACCCTATTAAAAAATGAGGTTCAGAACTAAACAAAGAATTCACAGCTGAAGAATTCCAAATGGTGAGAAACACCTAAAGAAATGTTCAACATCTTTAGGCATAAGGGAAATGCAAATCAAAACAACCCTGAGATGTCACCTCACAACAGTGAGAATGGGTAAGATCAAAAACACAGGTGACAACAAATGCTTGCGAGGATGTGGAGAAATAGGAACACTCCTCCATTGTTGGTGGGATTGCAGACTGGTTATACTATTCTGGTAATCAGTCTCGAGGTTCCTCAGAAAATTGGACATTGAACTACCTGAGGATCCAGCTATATCTCTCTTGGGCATATACCCACAAGTTGCCCCAACATATAAAAGAGACATATGCTCCAGTATGTTCATAGCAGCCTTGTTTATAATAGACAGAAGCTAGAAAGAACTGAGATTCCCTTCAAAAGAGGAATGGATACAGAAAAGTGGTACATCTACACAATGGAATATTAGTCAACTATCAAATCAATGCCTTTATGAAATTCATAGACATAGGGTTGTTACTGGAAAATATCATCCTGAGTGAGGTAACACAACTACAGAAAAGCACACATGGTATGCACTCATTGATAAGTGGCTATTACCCCAAATGCTTGAATTACCATAGATGTATAGAACACATTAAACTCAAGACGGATGATGAAAATGTGAATGCTTCACTCCTTCTTTAATAGGGGGAACAAGAATAACCTTGTCAGGGGATAGAGAAGCAAAGATTAAAACAAAGACAAAAGGAACACCCATTCATAGCCTGCCCCACATGCGGCCCATATATATATACAGCCACCCAATTAGACAAGATGGATGAAGCAAAGAAGTGCAGGCCGACAGGAGCCAGATGTAGATTTCTCCTGAGAGACACAGCCAGAATACAGGAAATACATAGGTGAATGCCAGCAGCAAACCACTGAACTGAGAATAGGACCCCCGTTGAAGGAATCGGAGAAAGAACTGGAAGTGCTTGAAGGGGCTCGAGACCCCTTATGAAGAGCAATGGCAAGCAATCAGAGCTTCCAGGGACTAAGCCACTACCTAAAGACTATACATGGACTGACCCTGGACTCTGACCTCATACGTACCAATGAATATCCTAGTAAGAGCACCAGTGGAAGGGGAAGCCCTTGTTCCTGCTAAGACTGAAGCCCAGTGAACGTGATTGTTGGGAGGGGGCGCTTTAATGGAAGAGTATGGTGAGGGACACACCCATATAGAAGGGGAGGGGGAGATGCTAGGGGGATGTTGACTGTGAAAACAGGAAAGGATATAACAATCGAAATGTAAATGAGAAATACTCAAGTTAATAAAGAAAAAAGGAAAAAAAAAAATTCTAACATAATTATGCATATCATTCATTCTACACTCGAGGGGTAGTGAATTTCAGTGGGATCAGGTTATGGGTTGTTTTCTTTCTGAAAATGTGTCTGCAAGTGGGTTAAAACAAAAGGCTTTTACATGTCTTTATTTAAATTAAAAGAAATTAGTAGTCTATTAAGAGATATTTTGACAGAGCTTGACAGTAATAAAGAGGGTCTAACTTCAGCACACAGCCAAAGTGATACAGGGAGAAGGTAATTGAAAGTGATGGGTACTCAAAAAAAAAATTGGAGAGAATTGCTTTGTCAGTTGTCAACTGGTTTTTGAAATTACATTGGCAGAACAATGGAATGGAGATGGGGTATTGGAAGAGACACATTAATGAATCAACTTACCAAAGTTTTGGAATTAATTTATCTCAAGTATATATTTAAGATAGAGAAATAGATCGCACCTGCAATAGTCTTAAAGTACTTCTAGAAATTTTAAAAACAAAATGTTGGAAATCATCTAGAATCTTTCCCCAAACTGAACAATGATGATTTGCATCCTTTCTCTCTTACAAAGAAAATGTTTATGGAATGGGTTTTGGGAAGGCTTCATTTCCAAACAAAGGAGACTCACTGAGATGCAGGCCTAGGCTATGATGAGGTTCGTTTGCATGTGTTCCATTACACATTCAGACATAGTTACTGTGTTTCTATGACTCTTCAAATGCAGGCTTGATTAGACTAGATACACTGTTAATTGAGGACATTTTCTCATCTGTGACATAGACGAAGTACATTGATAATTGTGGATATTATCTCATCTGTAACATAGACTAGGTACACTGATAATTGAGGACCCTTTCTGATCTGTGACATACACAATGTACACTGATAATTGAAGACCCTTTCTGAGGACAATTTTTCATCTGTGACATAGACTAGGTACAATGATAATTGGAGGACATTTTCTCATCTGTGACATAGTCTAGGGAAACTGATAATAGGAAGAATTTTTTTTTGATCTGTGACATACTGTAATTCTGTCTCTTGCCAGAGTATGTCCTGTGCAATGGGAACCTCTCTCACTTATTTTTCTTCATTTCAGGAAGGCAGTTGCCCTATGATGTTTAGCCATAGCACCTCCTCTGGCGTGTGATGTGCAGTGATCCATTTTCAAAGAGGGTCACTGAGATTGGGTTGAAAAGCAATCACCTTCTGCTACAGTAAACCATTCCTCATCATGCTTGTCGCCTCGGCTCTTCCAGTGCAATTCCGAGTGTGGAATTTATTTTTATACAAATGGCTAGCACTGTAACTACATTTCAGGACGTTCTTTATTCTGTCATTAGACTCAGGTCAAGATTTTAGATTTATAAGGTATGTTTCAGTCTGGGTCTCAGAAACTTTTTTATGTCAACTATAACATCAGAAACTTCCAAATCTACCCCTAAAACATGCATTGGGTTAAGGAACCCAATGAGCTTTTTATTATTTTGATCATTCGTACAAAGAATTTCTCTTCCATCTAACTGATACATACATGAATTGCACTGTTATAGTGTTGCCTCAGTGTCCCCTACTGCATTGCACCTGGAAAGAGGGTTCACAATAGTCCAGCTCTGTAGCAATTCACAATGTTGCATTTCCAAATACAAAAGTATCCCCATCCCCTCTCCTTGAGTTTCTCACTATCAAACATTCTGTTCTATTCTTCAAATCAAAATTTATTATAGGCCCCGTAATTACTGAAGTCATCTTGAACATTTCAGCATTTAAAATATAAAATTTATAACAAAGAAACAGAAGGGCAGGGGATGTTATCATTTGGTAATTAAAAAAAACAACAAACTTAAAAATATACATGATGAAAAACGGGACATAACTATTTAACCATGCAACTTAGCTCTGATATGTCCTGAAATGATCACCACTATTTTTATATCAAATATTCATGTTTATTTATTTCTCAATATTTTATGCCATGTTTTAATTTCTGATTATGTGTAATCAGAAAAAGAATGTATTATTCTTTAAGTCCAAGGAAATTAAATAACTTACCTTCTGATACATAACACTGAAATTCTACATTTTCATGAGGAATAATATAGCGTATAGGTAAAATTATTGTGTCTGTATGTAGATTAGAAATTAAGTCTGTTATAAATATAAAGTTGGGACAAGAACTTACCTTACTGTGAAAGGCAAACTAAACTTGAGTATCTACTCTGAACAAAGATGCATTATCATCCTTTCTCATGTGTAGGTCTGATTTATCGACACCATTGCTAATTTTTTCCTGTAGGGACATGAAAAAAAGTGAAATTAGTGTCTCAAGTTATTATTTTATTTTAATATAAACTATGTAGACATCCTGGAAAAATATACTGATACATTTATACTTCACATCATTTCTTTAGTGGTACATTAATATGATTTTAAAAGAGATGTTGGAAGGGAGTTCAAAATGGAATTAAGATAAGAGTAACTGCAGGTCATGTTTCATGACATGATTGGGTCCATGATTCGAGGCTGGAAAGTTGAACTCTAGTTATCCACCTGCGAAGTGTGACATATACATGTGCAGACATATATGCAAATAAACATAGAGATGTACACACATTCATATATGAAGGCACACACATTACAAAAAACAAAGACTTTCAAAGGTGGTTTTGTTTCATTTTCGTTGTTTTGCTTTGCTTTCATTTACAAGTAATGACTCATGACATTAATTATACCATAAAATCTGAGAAGGGCTGACAAGTAGGAGGTCAGAACTTCACAGGTGAGAGCTTCAGATCAGTTAGTACAAGGCTAACATGAAAAACGTGAGAACTTTTCTCAAAATCCTAATCGCTTGAAATATAGATCAGGGCCTGCCTGGCACACGGTAGGTTATGGCTTTGATCTTCACAACTGAATTTTTTCATTCAAATTTCAGGTATTTCTCTATTGAGTGATTTTCAAATAACTAAATTGTGATTAATTTTTAGAATTCGTTTTGTGTTGAAATGCAAATCTCCTAACTCTAACTTTATCTCTGACTTTCTAAACCAGAAAAAGAATAGGAACATTCAATATATCTGGCCTTATATGTTGTATATTTTAATTTTAAATAGCTTTCTTTGTAGCATTATAGTGTTCCTGGGATTTACAGATAACCTCCTTGGAATATTAGGGGATACAGATTTAGAACCTTTGGGTCAGACCTTCACTGGTTCTTTCACACAATTTATCATCCCTCTTTCAGGAGACATAAGGAGCTATTTCTGAGCTGTGGCTAAGACTGAGTGTGGATTACCATAGTGTCGACACCCTTCTCCAATGTGAAGCCATACATGTTCCTTAAACACATTCTTGAACGATAATTTCCATAATTCATGGAGTTTTCATTAGATAGCTACATTGTTTCATTTTTGGAGGATGTTTTTGAAGACTATTCTGGCATTTATGTCAATTGCTATCCCTCCTTGTGGGAAATTTCTGTTTCTTTTCTGGATGCTTCTAGGAACTCTATTTCTGCTGTTTGCCGGGTTCAGTTTGATCACCTGGGTTCAGATTTCTTTTTATTTATCATACCTGACATTTGTTTGGTTGAGTACTATATTGTTCTCATTCTACAATACCTTCATTGTTATGCCTGCATACTTTTTTCTTCTTATTTTGACTTTTCCTCCTTTTAGTCTACTGTAGATCCATGGCTCTTCCACCTGCATGAAGCCTGGCTATTGCTTATCACTGTTTCTCATGTGTGAGCTGTTCTATAGAGTTATTAGTTTTCAATTTCTAAGATTATAGATTCTAGTTTTGGGTATTTATGAAATTTGCAGAGATCATAACTTCTAGAATACCATGATATCCTTACCTTTTCATTTTTTTAGTTTTTATGGAATGATTAAAAGTAACAATTTATAGAGAATAACAAGCATAAGAAAAATGTATATTGTGAACATATTTCTGCAAGAGGTCTCATGTATTGATGCAGCTGAAATAACGGGATATGCCATGCTCTCTGTGACTGCCCCCACATCTCCCTTCTCCTTTCCCCAAGGTGATAGTATTTACTCATTTACTTTTCTTCTCCACTTACATTTGTTTATTCAATTGTTGTGTGTTCAAATGATACAGTATTCTAGTTAGGTGAAAGGACAATTTTCAGAAGTGACTTATTAGCTTTTGCCATGTGGGTCACAGGAATTGATCTCAGCAGGTCAAGCTCAGGTTGGCAAACAACCACCCTTAGCCAGGGAACCTTTATGCAATCCCAAAATTTAATATATCCTAATGCTATCTGAGAGCATTTCTATGACTTCAGAATTAGTACCTGGATTATTTAGTGGAAAGTGATTATTTGGGATTAATTTGTACATTATAGCCACAGTGCTATAATGCTACCCATTCTTCTATTTTATGCACTACTCATTACATTTGTTTTAAAAAACCCTGCTTAGCCAACAATCACAACCTCTGCTGATAATATTATTTAGCTTCCTTATGTTGATGGCTATGTCTCTACATCATTTTAAGCTCACTGTTTTGGCATCTGATTTATCTTTAATTTATATTTATGATGCACATCATGGAGACCCTTTTGTTTTGGCTCTTTGGATGATAGTATTTTCCCTGGTATTATTTCAATGATGACACAAACACTTACTGAACATTCACATATTTACATTTATAGTGTACATTTTTGTCTGGTGATTTGACTATACTATTTATGGTGAAGCAGAAAGTAATCTCTAGTGAAGTCAAAGAGTGTTTAAAAAATTGACTACCTGTATTCTTTTTATCTATCACTTATTTTCATAGTAAGATACAAAGAAGCCTCTCTCATCCTAGTATTTACACTTACTTATGTAAAAAATTAAGTAGTAAATTAATTAAAATTATTTTAGAACAGTAATGTTTCTATGCTTATAATACCTAGATGTAATACTTTAGCCATGAGCTTTCTGAACTCTCCTGCATTCTATAGTGTAAATACACTTAGTGTGCATGTGAACTCCACATAAGAGGCTACAAAAATACCTGTTAAAGGCTTGTGACCCAACCAAAATGTCAATGAAACTGAAATTAGTCACTGTATATTAGGTATTTGTATTGAAATAGTCACATATTAGCTTTTTGTAATTCTCTACATCATATCAGGTCTAATTATAATGATAGTGAATCCATCCAATTACAAAATTCACCATTTTAGGTAATAACTTATTTGAATTATTTAACATGTGTTTTGGTTTCATCTTCCTATCCTATACCAAAGGAAGCATAGTTAGTGCTCTCTTATAATCAAATCGCCACATCGTCTGCGGTAATCTGGTATGTTAGTAAAATATCAAAATCGGTTTCTTTAGTTCATTTACTTTGGAGAGATCTAATCTCAGCAGAAATGCTGAAATGAAATATAAATAAAATAAACAAACTGAATAAAATATAAATCTTTATAAAAGATAAATGATATAGTAAAATAAGTTATAAAACACAGAAATAAATTACAAAATTCAAACTCAGATTACCCCCACCGAAATCCAACTCTATGAAAATAAAGACCATGAACCCATTAGATAAGTAAATACCTGTGAGCACATGCTTGACAACACTCTAAGTTCTTTCTCTCCCTTTACAATAAGGGAGCAGATGTAATGATTTCCCCTATGTTCTCTGAATTATCCATAGTTCTGGTTAAGACACAACCAAAAATCTAAAATGCCTGTTTATGGAAGATTATTTTTTTTCTTATTTGCATCCTTAATGTATCATAATCAATGAAATTCTAGATTCCTAGTGAAGATGTGTTATATAAATAAATGATGAATTAGATTCGATTTAAAATGATATTATGTTTATTAGAAGAATTTTTCCTCTCAATTTCATAATCCATTTTACATCATACAGACTCTGTCATTCTTCTCCACAGATTCCAGTCAGGATGTATGTTAATACACTTTGCTTATTCAAGTGTAATTTGTATCTATTTGTATCCACCTCCCCATGTCAATGCCCTCAATATATATTTCATATACTGGAAATGCCTATCCTGATATTTCCATTTATTAGGAATAATAAATATCTTGTATCAAGAAGATACAAGCTTCCTGTTTCTGGTTGCGCCCAGAGATGACATAGCACAATAGCTCTCTGTACCCAAATTCGGTGGGGGAGAAAGCTCGAATCCCAGAATCATGGACAATTCTGAGAACTTAGAGGAAACCATTTCCTCTGCTCACATTCCTGTGCTGTGAGGAAACGGCTTAGAGCCCTATGGATAAAGGAACCTTGGGAGAGTAAGGGAGGGGATCCATCCAGTATCTACCTGTGTCCAGAGATTAAAGACAGTGGCCAGGAAAAGTAACACAACTGAGAACACAAGCGAGACCAACCCTTCTACTCCAAGCAACCAGGCTGGAGGCCTGAGGACACAGAAAACAAGAGTATTCTCGGGCAGGACACTTCCTGTTTCTGCTTCCACTCATTGCTGATCTGGTCCTACATATCTCTGTACCCACATCTTGGTGGGAGAAAAGAAGTCTATAGGAACAGTGACAAAGAATTTTACAGGATGGTCATGCCACTGTCAGAGACAGCAAGACCACAAAACACCAGAGAAAACCTGATGACAAGAGTCAATCACAGAAACCTAAGCAACAGAAACTAAAACTACTTGGCATCATCAGAGCTCCCTTATCCCCAGAAAGCAAATATTGGATATCCCAACAAACTGAAAATGCAAGATGTGGATTCAAAATCATTTTTCATGATGATGATAGAGGACATTGAGTAGGGAACATATAAAACTCTTCAAGAAATACAGGACATAAAAGGTAAAAAGTAGAAGCCCTTAAAGGGGAAACACAAAATTCCTTCAAGAATCACAGGAAAAGATAAACAGATGAAGGAATTTAAAAAATCTAGGATCAATAAGTGGAATTAGAAGCAATAAATAATGCACAAAGAGAGACAACCCTGGAGGTGGAAAACCTAGGGAAGAAATCAGAAGTCATAGACAGAAGCATCAGAAAGAGAATACAAGAGATAAAAGATAAAAATCTCAGGGGCAGAAGATACTGTAGAAAATATTTAAACAACCATCAAAGAAAATGTAAAGCTCAAAGAGCTCCTAATGGAAAACAAGCAGGAAATCCTGGACACAATTAGAATATCAAACCAAAGGATAATGGGTATAAAAGAGAACAAAGAATCCCATATAAAAGGGCCAGTAAATATCATCAAAAATTATAGGGGAAAACTTCCCTACCTAAAGGGAGAAATGAATATAATAATAAAAGAATCATATCTTTCTCCAAATAGATTGAACCAAAGAGAAATTTCTCCCTCCACATAATAGTCTAAACACCAAATCACAGAACAAAGAAAGTATATTAAAGGCAGTAAGCGAAAAAGTCAGGTAACATATATAGGCATATCTATAAGTTTTAAACCAAACTTCTCACCAGAGACTATGAAAGTCAGATCCAGAGTGGATTTTATAATGCTCTAAGAGAAAATAATTGCTAGCCCAGGCTACTATCCCCTGCAAAACTTGCAATCAGCGCAGCTGGAGAAACCAAGATATTTTATGATAAGCTAAATTTACACAGTATATTTTCACAAATCCTGCCCTATGAAAGATAATAGATGGGAAACTCCAACACAAGGAGGGAAATTACACCTTATAAAAAGCAAGAAAGTAATCCTCTGTCAACAAACCATAAAGAAGACAGTCACACAAACATAATTCCACCTCTACCATAAAATAATAACAGAAAACCACAAAAACTATTCCTTAATATCTCTTAGCATCAAGGCAAATTTCTCCAATAAAAAAGACATAGACTAACAGACCGTATACATAAATAAGAACTAGAATTTTGTTGCATTAAGGAAACAGAGCTAAGTGACAAAGACAGATAGTATCTCAGAATAAAAGGTTGGAAAAAATTTTCCAAGAATATGATCTGTAGAAACATCTTGGAGCATAGATTCCAGTACCTAATTCAACCAAAAGTTATCAAAAAAAAAAAAAAAAAAGATAAGGACGGACACTTCATTTTCATCAGAGAAAAAAATACCACCAGGGTCAATTCTCTATCCTGAATATCTATACCCTACATCCAACGACACCTAAATTTGTAAAGGAAACAGTACTAAAGCTCAGGCGAACAAAATAGTCGTGGGAGACTTCAACAACCCACACTCAGCAATGGCCAGATCATGGAATGGGAAACCGGAGACACAGAGAAATTAATAGATTTTGAACGAAATGGATTTAAGAAATATCTTTAGAATATTTCATCCTTGAACAAAAGGATATACCTTATTCTCAGAACTTATGGCACATTCTCCAAAACTGATCATAGAGTTGGTCATAAAAGAGGCATCAACAGATACAAAAGACTGAAATAATCCCATGCATTTTCTCATACTACCATGACTTAAGGCTGGACTTCAATAACAAAAAAAAAATGTAAGAAAGGCCAAATACACATGAGCGTTGAATAATATTTTACTCAGTGATATCTTGGTAGAGGAAGAGATAGAGAATATATTTAAAAAAATGTTTTAGAATTTAAGGAAAAGTAAGGCACAACAAACTCAAACTTCTAGGACACAATGATAATATAGCTAAGAGGAAAACTCAAAGATCTGAGAGTATGCAAAGTGAAACTAGAGAGAGCATACATTAGCAGCTTGACAACAAATATAAAAGCTCAAAAACAAAAAGAAGCAGATACACCAAAGAGGAGCAGAAGGCAGGAAATAATCAAACTCAAGGCTGAAATCAACTAAAGAGAAACAAAAAGAACTCTACAAAGGATCAATAAAACCAGGAGCTGGATCCAAGGGTAAATCAACATGATAGATAAATCTGAGCTAGAATAACAAAAGGGCACAGAGAAAGTATCCAAATAAGAAAATAAGAGTTGAGAGGGAAACAAAACAACAGAATCTGCAGTAATTCAAAACATCATCATACCGTATTACTGAAATTTATATTCAAGAAAAGTAGAAAATCTGGATAAAATGATTAATTTTCTCTACAGTGAACAGTTACCAAAGTAAAGTCAGGGTCAGATAAAATATCTAAACTGTACCATGAATCCTATAAAATTAGAAACAATTATTAAAAGGCTCACAATTGGGAAAAGATCCCAGGACCAGATGATTTTAGTGGAAAATTCAGTCAACACTTCCAAGAACCTAATACAAAATATTCCACAAAATACAAACAGAGGAACACTACCCAATTCCAATGATGAAGCCACAGTTATGCTTTTACCTAAAGCAAACAAAGACCCAATAAAGAAAGTGAACTTCAAACCAATTTCCCTTATGATTATTAACAAAAAATAGTCAATCAAATCATTGGAAACCAAATCCGTGAACACATCAAAATGATCATCCATCACTATCAAGGAAACTTCTTAACAGGAATGCAAGGATAGTTCAACATGGAATTCCATCAACATATTCCACTTGATTATCAAACTGAAAGAAAAAAAATACATTTTCATCTCACTAGATGCTGCGAAAGAATTTGACAAAATAAAACATCCCTTCATAACCAAAGTCTTACAATGATAGGAATTCAAGGCCCATACTCAACAACAGTAACGTAATGTACAGCAATCCAGTAGACAAAAATCAAACTAAATGAAGAGAAACTTGAAGCTCTCCCTCTAAAATCAGGGACTAGACAAGGCAATGCATTCTCTCTCTACTTATTCAATATAGTACTCAATTTGCTAGCCTGACCAATTAGACAACAAAAGGAGGACAAAGGGCTACAAATATTAAAGGAAGAAGTCAATATATCTCTATTTGCAGGTGATATGATAGTATACTTAAGTGACTTCATAATTTCCACCAGAGAACTGCTGCAGTGATAAACAACTTCAGCAAAGTCTTGGATATAGTATTAACTCAAGCATATCAGTAACCTTCCATGAATAAACAGACCAAGAAAGAAATTAGGGCAATGACACACTTCACAATAATCAGAAATAACAAAAAATACCTCCGTGTAACTCAAACCAGGAAAGGGAGAGTGCTGTATGAAAAAAACTTAATTTCTCTAAAAGAAGAAAATCTCAGAAGATGGAAAGACTTTTCATGTTCATAGATTGGCAGTATTGATATAGCAAAAATGGCCCTTTGCCAAAAGCAATCTACAGATTCAATGCAATCCCTAAGAAATTTTCAACAAAATTCTTCATACAGTTAGAAAGAGAAATGTGCTAGTTCATTTAGAATAAGAAAAAAAAAAAACAAGGAAGTTGAAACTATTCTCAATATAAAGAAATTCTGTGGAAATCAACATCCCTAACCTCAAGTTGAATACCCAGCAATAGTGATACAAATTATATGGTTTTGGTACAGAGACAGACAAGTAGAACACTTGTGTTGGATCATCTAGATGTCAGCATGTAAATTAATGTAAATCCATCCATTCTTATCACGCTGTAAAAAGCTGAAGTCCAAGTGGATTAAGGGCATCCAGAAAAAAGAGATATACACAAACCAATAGAAGAAATAGTGGGGAAAAGCTTGAACACATGATAACAATGGAAAATTACTTGAACAGAACACCAAACCAGTGGCTTATGCTTTATGATGAAGAGTTAACAGGTTGGATCTTGTAAAAATGCAAAGTGTCTGTAAGGCAAGGAACACTGTCTTTATGACAAAATGGCAACTAATATCTTGGAAAAAGATCTTTGCCTTCCTTTATCTGAAAGAGAATTAATATTCAATATGTACAAAGAACTCAAGAAGTTATACTCCAGAAAGTCAAATAACCCTATTTTAAATGGGGTACAGATCTAAACAAATAATTTTCAGCAGAAGAATTTTGAATGGCTGAGAAATACATAAAGAAATGTTCAAAGTCATTGTTCTCAGGGTAATGCAAATCAAAAGATAAACCAGGCAGAATGGCTAGGATAAAAAATTCAGTTAACAGCAAATGCTGGACACAATGTGGAGAAAGAGGAAGACTCCTATATTATTGGTGGGATTGAAATATGGTACAATATTCCGGATATTACTCTGGGCTTTCCTCAGAAAATTGGCCATAGAATATGCTGAGAACTTAGCTACCCTCTCCTGGGTATATTCCCATATGATGCCCCAACATATAACTAGGACACATGTTGTACTATGTTTATAGCAGGTTTAGTCATGATACCCAGAAGCTAGGAAGAACCCAGATGATTTGACCACATAAATTGATACAGATAATGTCGTTCATCTACATAATTGAGTTCAACTCAGTAATCAAATACAATGACATCATAAAATTCATAAGCAAATGAAGGAAACTATAAAATACAATCCTGAATGAGGCAACAAAATAACACACACACACAAAAGAAAAATAAAACACACACACACACAAACACACACACACACACACACACACACACACACACAACCCCAAAACCTTGTATTACAAAACATACAATTCACATACCTCTTTAAGTTCAAGAAGGATGAAACAAGTGAGGATGGTCGGTCTTAAAAGGGGAAACAAAAATATTCATAGGACATGATATGGAGATTAAGTTTAGAGCAGAGATTGAAGGAATAGCCATTCTGAGCCTAAACCACCTGGTGATCCAGCCCACATACATACAACCCCCAAACCTAAACAATATTCCTGATGCCAACAAGTGCATGCTTACAGGAGCCTGATATAGCTGTCTCCTGAGAGGCTCTTCCAGATCATGACAAATACCGAGGCTGAATCATCCAGTCAACCATAGAACTGAGAACAGGGTCCCCTTTGGAGAAGATAGAGATAGTATTATAGGAGCTGAAGTGCCTTGCAACCCAGTAAGGACAACAGTGGTCACAAACCAGATCTCCGCGGGACTAATGCACTTCCTTAAGTCTGAACATGGACAGACTGGTGGCTCTAGCTGCATATGTAGCAAAGTATGACCATGTTCTATACCAATGGGAGAAGCCCTTGGTCATGCCAAGGCTGGACCTTCCAGGAAATAGAATGTCATGCTGGGGAGGCAGCAAGGGGATGTTTTTGCTGAGTGGAAACACCTTTGAAGAAGACAGGGCAGCGGAAGTGGATAGGGATAGGGGGCTTATGGATGGAGTCCACACACATACAGCCTTTATATTTTTCTATGCCTTTAACAGCTCAATGGCAAGGCCACTTCCTAACCTCCGAGTGGCTAAGCTATCCCACACTGATATTCCCACGTTATTATTTGCTAAAATCTATATCACATCTTTCTTGACCTGGACACCATTGGGCAGCTCTCCTGGGCCTGCTTATTCTCATGCTCTTCTATGTCAGCTGCTTCTCTGTCCTGAAAGTCTGTCCTGGAGAATCTCCATGTTTTCTTCCTCTCTGGACCTTTGTCCAAGCATCCTGAAACTCCTGTTCTGTCTGCCCTGCCTAGTCACTGCCTATCAATATTTCTATTTTCCAATCAGAACCAACTGAGGCAGGGTCCCTAATTCATAAGTTCAGGACACTATGAAAAGCATGAGAATAAAATCAGCTGCAATAACTATTTGTATGTGATTTTATGGGAACAATATTCCCCAAACAAGAAAGAGATACCTGTTAAAGTACAAGAATCATAGAAATTATCAAGTAGACACATAATAATGATATATATACATTTAAATAATTTAATATATTATAATAAAAGTGATGATAACAATAATAAATATAATAATTATAATAATAAATTATAATAAAAATAAAGTAATCATCATCATCATCATCCTCACTCTCATCATCATCATCAAAGCATAATTGAATAGAGAAATAAAAATACAAAAACTGTGAAGGAAAAAGACTAAGTCACACGTAAAGCTGATCAAATGAGACTAACACCTGGATCTTCAATGGATATTCTAAAATATAAATGGGCTTGGTTCACCTTTTAACACGTCTTCAAAGAATACAGATACTAGCCTAGAATTTATTACTGAGCAAATGTATCATTCACATCAACAAAGAGGACAAACTTTACATAGCCTAATCATTAGGAAGCCATGTCTCTTCAGCAATCTTAGTCTAAAAATGGTAAACCGCGTTCTGAAAATAAGGGATAGTCTCAAGAGGACAGAAATGGTAAATAACCCTGTAGTAATTCATCGGAATAGGGAAAAAGAATATGGCAAAAACAAAATAAAAAACTACTCCTCATTAATAATGCTAAGCATTAACTGTCCCACACTAATAATATACAGGCTATCAGTTTGTATAAGAAAACAGGTTTATTTCTCCTGCATCCAAAAAGTACATTTGTTTTAGATACAATTGCATACTCATGTTTAGAATGCAATTACCCATATTTCTTTTTTCTTTTTTTTATTTTTCTTTTATTTTTCTTAAGTATATTTTTTGTTCATTAGTTTTTTTGTAGTAATATAGTAGACATTCATTTTAATTTTAAGTATAGAATTTTCATTTAAATGTATTTCTTTTTTTTTCTTTTTTATGGAAGGATGTTCCCCTACTCATTCCCCCCCCTCTTTACCGCCCTCCCCGCAACAATCACGTAAACTGGGGGTTCAGTCATAGCATGACAAAGGCCTTCCCCTTCCACATATTTATATATATGTATATATATTTATGAAAATATGTTCTGTATATTTTTTCAAAGCATTGTTTAGATATGTATACTAGATTAAGCATTCTAATTGAATTTTTAGCTTTTTCCAACACTAATTTTTATCATATTAGGTGTCTAGATAGAAATACATGGTAGCATGAATCATCTCAACTTCAAATGTCGGTACACTCAATGTTATATCTTCCTTTTAAACATGATTGTTCATTATTGGTCATATATATATATATATATATATATATATATATATATATGATTTATTTGCTCTCTTTATATTAGAAATGTGTTCTACATTGTATATATGTATTCGTTGATAACTTCCCCCTGTGAACAAATTTTAAGGATAAATGACTTATGTACATTATTATAAAATCTAAGATCATTGAGTATTTTCCGAAATCAAATATCATAATGCATAAATATAAGAAGCATTTCTTGACTGAGGCTATTAACAAAAAATATTTGATATACAATTCTTAAAAATTTATTTTGATATTATCTATTCAAGTTTCTTCAAGGAGTTGTCCAACTTTTAATAAAGGGAAGTCAGCAATTATGTCAATAAGTTTTTCATTCTATATTCCTTTAAATTATAAAATATATTTTATTTAAATAAGTCATAACAAAAAGGGAAATATTAAATAGAAAGCAAAAGAGACCAAAGGAATTTAGTACCAAACTCTAATATTTGTGTCAATATCAGAAATGGCGAATGATAATTACTGTATTATTAATTAAATGAGACGAGATATCATTTTTATTTAATAATTTTTCCTGAATATTTTATGTATTTACATTTCAAATGTTATTTCCTTTCCTTTTTCTCCAATAACATCCCTGCCCGTCTTCTGTGAGGATGTTTTAATTCCCACCAATCTACTTCAACCTCAATGCTCTGGCATTACCCTACATCGGGGATACAAGCCTTCACAACATTAAGGGTTTTCCTTCCAATGATGTTAGACCAAGCAATCCTCTGCCACATATGTGGCTGGAGTCATGGGTCCCTCAATCTGTACTCACTAGTGGATGGTTTAATCCCTCGAATTTCTGGTGGGTCTGGTTAGTTGATATTGTTATTCTTCCTGGGGATTTGAAAATCCCTTCATCTCATTAAGTATACTCTCTAAGAACTTCATTGAACTCCCCTTGTTCAATCCAATGATTAGCTACAATCATCCTCACCAGACTCAATAGGGTTCTGTCAGTGTCTCTCAGGAGATATCCATATCTGACTCCTGTCAACAAGGACTTGGTGGCATCAGCAATAGTGACTGGTTTATGAGACTGCATATGGGACAGATCCCCACATGGGTCAGTCTCTGGTTGACCCTCTTTTCAGTCCCTGCTTAACTCTTTATTCTTGAATTTCCTCCAATGAATATTTTTTTTATCCCTTCAAAGAAGGAATGTAACATCTACATTTTGGTCTTCTTCCAGCTTTAGCTTCATATAACCTGTGAATTCTTTCTTATGTATTCCAAACTTTTGGGCTGATACACAGTTCCAAGAAATGTATACCATTTGTGTTCTTTTGTGACTGAGTAACCTCACACAGAATGATAATTTCTAGTCTATCCTAAGAATTTTATGCAAACATAGTTTTTGATAGGTTAGAAGAACACAGGTGTGTAAATGTACCATATTTCATTTATCCATTATTATGTTGAGGGACATCTGGTTTCTTTTCAGCTTCTGGCTGTTATAAAAATAAAGGTTGCTCTCAATCTGTAGCATCATGTGTCCTTCTTATATATTGGACCATCTTTTGGATATATATATCAAAGAAATGGGAATGTTGTATCCTCAGTTAGTACTATATCCACCTTTGTGAGAAAATTCCAGACTGATTTCCAGAATGGTTATAGCAGCTTGCAATCTGACCAACAATGGAGGAGAGTTCCTGTTTCTCCACCTCCTTGCCAGAATCTGTTGTGAATTTCTTTTCTTAGCCATTATGAGTAGTATTCTGTGTAACCTCAGAATTTGTTGACTTGCATTTATCTGATTGGTTAGGATGTTAATATTCCTCAGTAGAGAATTCTTTGTTTAGTGCTATTCACCATTTTTGAAAGGACTATTTGATTTTCTGGAGTCTAAGTCCTTGAGTCTTTGTATAGATTGATTTTAGCTCTATATCAGATGAAAGATTGGTAATGATCTTTTCTTAACCTATTGATTTTACCTTTTTCCAAATTCCAGTGACCTATGCCTTACAAAAGCTTTATGAAGTCCCATTTGTCAATTCTCGATCTTGGATCAAAGCCATTGATGTTCTGTTCAGTAAATTTCCCGACTTTTTCTTCTATGAGTTTAAGATTTTATGTTTCTTGTGGAGAGACTTGATTCACTTCAACTTGAGCTTTGTACAGGCTGATAAGATTTGATTGATGTCCATTCTTCTACATGCTAACCTCCAGTCGAATGAGAACCGTTTTTGGAAAATGTTATCGTTCCATTTGATGGTTTCGGTTCACTATCAAATATCAAGTGGCCATAGGTGTGTGCCTTCATTTCTGGGCCTTCAATTATATTCCATTGATCTATCTGACTGTCTCTGTAGCATTCCCATTCAGTTTTTATTATTATTGTTCTGTAATACAGTTTGAAATCATCGATAGTGATTGCCCCAGAAGTTCTTATACTGTTGATGAACGTTTTCCCTATCATGGGGTTCTTGTTATTCCAAATGAATTTTCAAACTGCTCTTTCTAACTCTGTGAATATTTGAGTTGGAATTTTGATGGTGATTGCCTTGAATCTCTTGATTTATTTTGGCAAGATGGCCATTTTTACAATATTAACCCTGCACATGCATTACCATGGGAAATTATTCCATCTTCTCACGTCTTCTTCAATATTTTTCTTCAAAGACTTGAAATTCCTGTCATACAGAACTTTCACTTGCTTGTTTAGAGTCAACCTGAGGTATTTATGATTTTTTGTGACTATTTTGAAGGCTGTCATTTCCTTAATTTCTCCTCAAACTGTTTATCCTTGAAGTAGATTGCTACTGATTTGTTTGATTTAAGTTTACATCCAGCCACTTTGCTGAAGTTGTTTATCAGCTGAAGGAGTTCTCTGGTGGAATTTTTGGAGTCACTAAAATATAAAATCACATCATCTAAAATCATGATATTTTAACTTCTTGGTTTCTAAATTTTTCCATTTTGCCTCGTGTTTTTGTCTAATTTTTGTGGATAAGACTTCCAGTACTATATTGATGGAGTAAGTAGAGATTAGGCAATCTTTTCTTGTTCATGATTTTTTTGGTATTACTTCAAGTTTCTCTCCAGTAAGTTTGATGTTGGCAACTGTTTTGTTTTTTTGGTTTTTTTTTATTTTGTTTTGTTATTTTTTTGTTTTTTTTTAATATTGCTTTTATTATGTTTAAGGATGGGCGTTGAATTCCTAATATTTTCCAAGACTTCTAACATGAAGAAATATTTATTTTTTTAATTTTTATATCAGCATCTGAAAAGATGATCATTTGACCCCCCGCGAGTTTATTTACATAATTGATTCTTCTATATGGTGACATAGAGTTGAACCACAATTTCTTGAAAATTCTGTCTTTTTTCCATTTCATGGTTTTAGCACCATTGTCAAAGAAAAAGAGACCATAGGTGTGTGCATTCATTTCTGTATCTTCTGGCTAGGATATCTGGTGAAATTTTCAATTACCATGGATCGACAAACCAAGATATTCCATGACAAAGCCAAATGTCACAATATCTTTCCACAAATCCAACCCTACAAATGATAGTACATGGAAACTTCCCACACAAGGTGGGGAACTACACCTTAGCAAAAAGTAGGGAATTAATCTTTCAACAACCCAAAAGATGATAGCCACACAATTTTAATTACATTTCTAACAACAAAAATAACAGGAAGCAACCGTCCATTTCATTTAATATCTCTTATCATCAATGGACAAAATTCCCCAAAGAAAAAGACATAAACTAAGAGACTGAAAACATAAAGAGGATGCAAGATTTTGCTGTATACAGGAAATACACCTTAGAGAAAAAGACAGAGAATCTCAGGGTAAAAGGATGGAGAAAAATGCTAAGCAAATGTCCCCAAGGAACAAGTTGGAGTATCCTTTCTAATATTGAACAACATTGACTTTCAAAAAAAAGTTATCAAAAATGATAAGGAAGGGAACCATACCTGTCAACGAAAAAATAATACTAAGATGAACTTTCAATTCTGAACAACTATTTTTCAAATGCAAGGACACCTAAATTCATTAAAGAAACATAACTATAGCTCAAAGCAAATATTGCACCACACAGAATAAATTGTTGGAGACTTCAATTCTGCACTCTCATCAATGGACAAGTTATGGAAACTGTAACTGAACAGATATGGTTAAAATAACAGAAGTTATTTTAGTATCTTAAAAAATCCAAATGAATTTAACAGATAGTTAGGTAACATTTCATCCTAAATCAGAACAATATACCATTTCCTATGCACCTCATTGTAACTTCTCCCAATTTGTCCAAATACTCATTCACATAACAGCACTCAATTGATACCAGAATATTGAAGTAATCCTACGCATCCTATCAGATCACCATGGACTAGGGCTGCTCTTCTTTATTTTATTATTTTCTGTATTTGTTTAAATTATCGATGACATATTTATGTGTTTTTAGAAACATCATCTTTCTTGATAGTTTGTCACTATGCAATAAAGACTAGGTTAAACCTATTGGTAGTTCTTCCATTTTTGCCTCTTCAATAGCAAGAGTGATTTTTCCATTCCAATCGTGTTTTATATACTACATTTTGAGTTAACTCTTTGTGCATATATTGCATTTAATGTTTGCCTCTTTGTTTGAAAATATATTTGTATTATCTAATCTAACAAATTTGTAATCTTATAAAGAAATTTTTAATTTCATAACTTCAAACTCTAACTTTTGATCTCATTTTGCTTATATATTTCTCCATTATTATGCATTTTTTCTTTGTGAATTCTTTTCCCTTTTCATGTATGTTCGTGCCTTAATGGGATTTTGTTATTGTTTATCAATGGAAAATGCAATTTATTCACAGCAGCAGCCATATTTGAAGGAGAATATAAGAGTTAATTAGCTATTTCAATAGGATGGATTACTTATTAAAATAAGAATCTCTGAAACAAAGAACAGTGATGTATTTCACACTACTCTTCCACAGTGATCCCAGCATGCAATAATGCCAGGTAGTATGCTGTGCACATGTGGTGGTGGGAAATAATTTATGGAAGAATAAAAGCACAAAACAGAGAAAATTGAAAGAATCCCTTTCCCCCTACACACAGATACATAATGGTATTATAGGGTGATCAATACAATTAAGTGAAGCAGAAGTAAACATTTATATTGCTACAAGAAATTGAAGTCAAGGAAGGATTTTAAACCATGGTCATCTATATAATTGTGAACATTTTTTCCCAAACTTTTGGGTTGTAACCCAGGACAATAATAGCTGGACTGAACCCACCTTTTATCTATACAAAGTGGGGAACCCTGCCCTAATGGGAATGATGAAGACAAAAATCAAAAACAATAACAAAAGTGTATATTAATAGAAGCAAACCATTACCACAAACTACCACAAACAACTTTATGTTCTAACCAGAAAAGGCACCAAAACTAAAGTCACCTTTGAGCACACTATGTTAAGACAAAAGTGAGTGGGCCATGGACTTTCCCCCCTTTCATATTTTTCAAGTATTTAATAGAAACAAGAAACTCAGACTGCTTTTCCATGATTTATTAAAGATTTTTATAGCCCTGATGTATTAAAATACCATTTGAAAGTATTGATATTTTTTGTCTAGGTTTTTTCCAAGTTCACAAACTTCTTGGAGTAAAGTTTCAAAATGTAACTAGGCCAACCCTGAGCTGTAAAACTATGACAAGGCAATAATAATAAATATTTTCAAGGCCCAATCACTATAGTACTATACTACTGAGTTCAGTGTTCCAAATTAATTCAAATAGCTCAAGAGAGCAAGAAGATACATCTAAAAATGGGTTACAAAAGTGTAGAAGAATCAACTCCTTCCTCGTGTACGCCAGCATTTACGGATCTGCAGTAAATCCTAAGAGACAGTATTCAAGTAGCAATGGGAAGAAAGAATTCAGGACAAGACAGGGAGATAAACTAGCATGGTGGGTTTATATAAGAGAAATACTTAGAAATGAAAATGTCTTGTAAAATTAAAAAACTGTTTTTTTTATTATTTTCTACTTCCAATCAAAACAAACAGCATTGAATAATTCTCCTCTAAGGCTTCCCTAAAACAGGTTAAACAAAAATTAACATAAACATTTAAAAGTTTGAAAATGAAACAAAAGAAAAAATTTTGCGTATGTTTCAGAGCAGGATCACAGGGAAATGATATGAATCTGGTCAAGATTAAAACTAGAGTGGCAAGTAGGATCTAGAATTAAGAACTGCATGAGAAAGGCAGTGGAGTAATGACAGGAACATGGCCAGGCCTGACAGATAAGTCTGTGCCCTTTACAGTGGCACAGAATGAGGTAAGAAAATATTTCAAATAAAGCAGCAACTTTCCTTTTTTTTTCACCTCAAGTATCCCATCCCCGAAAAAAAAACCCATTTTGATAATAATATAGAAGAGTTATGGTATGGCACTCACTTCCCATTTGCACTTAACCCTCTCTCCGAACTCAGGATAAGAAAATTTCGAATTTTCAAGAAGAAAAATTCATTGCCAGGTATATGGATGTCCTGAGAACCAAGTGACAAAGTGAAATACGTGAAGGCAGAGAAGGTGGAGACTGTCTCATTCCACAGAGCAGAAATGTGACTGGGCAAGTTAAGAAGGGATAAGGCAGCCATAACAGGTAAACTAGTTCTCATACCATTAAACTTATTTACATTATTCTTCACTGTACTTAGTACAAAACACTTTCCAGCTCAATCTTCATTTTGAATGATGCTGATCTATCCTGCAATGTGTCTGTACTATCTTCTCTTCCTAGTACTGGCTTTAATCATGGGGATAATAGATGATTGTGGCTGCATAGGTGATGTTTTTTATTTCTACATATCAGTCACTTTACGTACTATATGTGTAGTAACATTTAATGAGTTTCATTTGGAGAAGTTATGAATGATTGATCTAATATATATGGTTTAATCCTCTATTGAGATTATTTAGAAATTATCAGGTGTCCATTCTCTGTAAATAATTGCTTCTCTCGGGGTTGGGGATTTAGCTCAGTGGTAGAGCACTTGCCTAGGAAGCACAAGACCCTGGGTTCAGTCCCCAGCTCCGAAAAAAAAAAGATTAATAATATCTTCTCTCATGTGTAAAGAAACAATAAAATTTTTTCTAGTCAAAATAATTCTCTATAAATTTAATGTATAATGATACAGAAAAACATTTAGATAATGTGGAATATTAGATCAGCTAAACTGCATGTTCATTTATTTAAGAATAACCAGAATCATTGAGATTTTTCTGGAATATATATAGGAACAAAAAACAAAGCATTGAATAAGTAGTGGCAGAACAACAGGGTCATTTTGTTAAATGTAGCTTACCTTCAGATCCACTGTTTTATTTTATTTAGTAAAAATTCAATTTAAATACTCTTCTTCAGTGTTTCTCATCCTGTCATTGACTCTATTTTCAAAGCTCTATCCCATAACTAGCATGATAATTAAATTTAAAACCACGAATTTTGTGTGTGTCACTCACTTTCTGCATTTCCTTATTTGTGGTTTATTCTTTTCCCAATGGCCATGTTGTGTTGAAGTCAGGAAGAATTTCTGCTCATTTAATGAAAATTTTCTGAAAGCATATATTATTAATAGTTTTAAAATGCTGTGCATATGTTTCATAGTACTGGATATTATAGTTAAAAATCATCTGGATAAAGAATTTTTGGATGAATATCAGAACACGCTAAAAAACTAAAGAGGAAACGTAGAAGTAGATATTTATTAAATATTTTTACTCTTCTAGAGTTTGTAGCTTTACAAAATATGAGCAAATCACTTCTTTCTGTGAAATTCACATTCATGAGCTATTACATTCTAATCAAACTCCTGTGTCAGCTCCCATAAAGTTAAATTAAATGCTAATTGCAATCCAAAATATTTGCAGAAAGTAAATGGCAAATTATTTGTCCACATGTACTAAACAAGAATCTAATGTAAGCATAGGTTTGCTCTTAATGAAATAAGAACTACCAGATATAATGGGGAAAAATACACCTTTTAAAGTAAATTTTTTGTTATATAACAGCTATTAATTCATGGTCTGAGTAATGGCTTAAATCACCAAACCTTGAAGTATGAATTTTTAGTGAGTTAGAGATTCTCTCAAGCATCTTCAAATAAATCGATCTAAAATATTTCCTTGAAAATCTCCTAAATACACTTATCATGAAATATTCCACATCACAGTAAATAACTCCAACATATTTTCAATTGCTCAAAACAAGACATTGTCTTTCTTTCTATCGGCCCTCACCATAATCAGTCTACTACCAAACAACATAAAATTCCAACATATCTGTCTGATATGAATCTTTTTCTTTATCACTGACTCTACTTCCAGATTGACTTCAAAAACATCCTTCTAATCACTCTGTGTATCATTTCATAATATATAAGTAACCAGAGTCCCTTAGTATGTACATAGAGAGTTAAACAAACTTATTTCAAACTATTTCATGATTTCTTAGACAATTTTCCATAAATAAAAATTTATATCTCTCATATTGTTTCTGTAAGCCCATATGTGATATCTAAGCTTCAGCTTTATTTGGTCCTCTCTTCCATCACTTACTCTATAAAAAATCCTTTCAAATTTACTTTTTGTATATGTCAAGATCTTTTCCTTTTATTTGCCTCATATTTATAGTAATATTGCCCGAAATATAGTTCAATTATTTTTCATCTAATTTAACTTAGCTTTCACTTCCTTAGGACAATCTGCATAACCTTATTTCTAAGATAGATTCTTCAGTTATTTGCATACAATCAACTCCAACACACTGATTTATGCATTCATTCCTTTCTTTTTTTATATCATAATGCAATTTTTAGAAGATAAAGCTCATAATACTTTTTTTTCATTCCTAATCAACAGCATTATTATGGAGCCTGGCACATTAATGAAGATTATTATTTATTACATGATTCAGTAAGTTGTAAAAATAAACCTTATACTATTCTTTGTTTTAATGAATATGGATTCCATGCATTGGTTAAACCATCATGAATTATTTATGTGAGTTTTTCAATATATTACACTTCAATGAACTAGATGACATTGCCTAAACATTTTTATTTGTCAACGATAGTCTATTTCATATTCAACAGCAATGCTTTGTTGACTGAGCAATTATCTCAGCTAGGAATACTTTTGACATGAGAGAAAAAGATACCTAATTTTAATTGATAGCACCCATGTAAAAATGCCAGGTGCCAATCATTTGTGGTCCCATCTCGGAAAATACAAATAGATGATTATTCTTAGGGGCTTACTGTTCACGGAGTTAAAGATCATTTGTGAGCTGTTTCAGTGAAAGATTAAAAACCAAGAGGACCCAAAGCTGTATTTACAGAGCTGAACCTGTACCTCATCTCTCTCTCCCCAGATCCCACCAGGAAATGGCTGGAGGTCCAGGAGTGCTGACACACTCAAGATCACAGGACAGACTACCACTTTTTAGGGTGAACTGCCTGCAGCCCTCAGAACCCAGGAACAAAGGGGCAATCTGTTACAGGATACATCTGGTTTCTATCTATTCTAGATCGCTGAACCTGATCCACAGCTCTTGGTACACAAGATCATTCAGGAGAGAAGTAGTGTCCCTGGAGTCCTGACACATAGGCTTACAGGAAGATCAATCCATTGTCAGAGACAGTAATACCAGCTAACACCAGAGATAACGAGATGGCAAGAGGGAAGTATAATAGCCTAAGCAATATAAACCAAGGTTATATGACTTCATCAGATCCCAGATCTCACACCAACACAAGGCTAGGATATCCTCAACACAACAGAAAAGAAAAAGAAATGTTTGTACTTCAAATAACTTAACATGATGAGGTTAAAGGATTTTAAGAAGGAAATAAAGAATTCCATCAAAGAAATACTGGACAACAGATGTAAAGAGAAAGAAGCCCTTACAAAGCAAACACAAAAATCCCTTAAACAATCACATGAGACTTTAAGGAGACCATATCAAATGGATAAAACTAGAAAATATCATCCTGATGGAAGTAACAAAAACACAAATAAAGGCACATAGAATGCACTCACTTGTAAGTGGAAATTAGCCTAAGAGCTCAGAATATCCATAAAAAACTCATATACACTCTGCAGCTCAACAAGAAAGGACAGAGAGGGACTGCTTCAATCCCAATTAGAAGGGGGAAGAAAATTATCATGGGAGCAACATGGAGGAAGGACCCTGTGAGGGAGAAGGGAGTTAAATGGAAAAACAGGAGAGCAGGATAAGATGTGGGAAGAGAGAGGAGAGAAGCACAGAGGACCAGGAGAATGAGTATAGAAAGAAGGAACATTGGAGGATGGGGGTATCCTCTAGGATGTCCCAGATACTAAGGATGCAACAGGTTCTCTGGACTCAACAGTGATGACATTAGCCAACATCAACAACAACAGTGAAATTCAACCTGAAGGCACCACCTGCAGTAGATAGACATGGCCCCCAGTGTAAGGATGGGACCACTCACCCATCTCTTATTAAATCAGAGGTATCCGTGTCTATTGAAATGCGGGAGTAAATATGTAGCAGAGGTTGTAAGAAAGGCCATTCAGACATCTGCAGACACCAAAATGGGAACTGTTGCTGATGCTGAGACATGCTTGCGAACAGGAGTTTTGTATGGCTGTCCTCTGAGAGGCTCTGCCAGCACCTGACTGATACAGATTCAGATATTCACAGCCACGATTCAAATGAGCCTACAGATACCAATGTAAGATGTAGGGGAAGGGATGATGGAGCTGAAAGAGACTATAATTAACAACAATATCAATAAACCAGACCCCTCAGGGCTCTCATGGACCTAACCACCAACCATAGACTATTCATGGTCTGCTATCCTACATATGTAGGAGAGGACTGCTGAACCTCACATCAATGGAAGGGGAAGCACTTGTTCCTTTGGATGCTTGATGTCCCAGGGCATTTGGCTTCCTGAACTGATGTCTCCAACAGGTTTACTAAAGTCTAAGTTTAGCAGTTTTCGCCGGATTACCTGTGCCTTATATAGAGTGGAAAAAGGGAATTAATTCTGGCTTATCTGAGACCCTGGAGGTAGTAGGTGCTTATAAAGTGCAGGTGAAGGAATTATAAACATGAAAGTGCTAATCCATTCTTCGGGTGCGAACTTCTCTAACTTTTTATACATTTTTTTTAATCATTTAATAAAGTAAGTCAGTATCACAGACAGGATGAGTGTCTGGCTTATGCACCAGCCTCTCTTTTCATCCTAACTCCTGGCCAAGATCTTCTAGATGGGTCTTCACAGATATGGCAGATATGGAAAGACAACAAGGTTGAATACATGATGCCTTTCTTGCTAAGGAATTGGAGACCTGCCCTTCAGAGAAGATGGCTTCAAAGAATGAAGTCTACAAGCACCTCTCCTTGGAACAAGTGCTTGTTCCTATGGGCGTGGTGGGGGGGCAGCTGCATTTCAACCTCAGGCACAGGAGAGTCTACGGGTCCAGAACTTCACAAGCCAGCTCAGTGTGGGATGACTTAGGTTGATAACTACTAGCTTCCTCACTTCAACTAGACCAAGGAAGGGTGCTCTGCTCTGTCTCCCTGCCTTGGAAAGACACCTTCATCCCTGTTGTTCATGCCCAAGGCTTCCTATGGTCCTCACCTGTTTGCTTCTGAGTCAGCTGAGGTATATTGCCATACTCACTTTTTGCGAGCTTTCCTTAAGAGCACTAAACCCCCAACCCGTCCTGTACACTCCATCTCTATTGTTCTATTTAGCTTGATTTTTTTGTCTTCAACAAAACATGAGCAGTAAGTGGATTTCTCAAATGGCTAATGCTTGCAGTATTCTAAAGTTGAGGGCCAGGTGAACGAAATGAATTGTGGGCAGTACCTCACACAGACATATCTGTGTGCCTATTTTCTTTGCTTTCGATGATTTTTAAAATGTGGGGTTTTGAGGAAGGAAATTACAAGATGGTAGCAACAACGAACCATCATGTGTCTCTGTTAAGGTGTTTTTATTCAAGGTGACAAACTCTTCTTCCTTGACTCCATATTTAAGGAGGTGAAGAGGTGAGCTAGGTCAATGAAACTATGCCCTTAGGACCCAGGGCTGGTGGTTGTCTTCCCCAGTTTGTCCTTCAAATATATCTTGCTACCAACCGGTTATAGCTGCGGTTCACAACCTGTGTGTGGTCATGTTCCCTTTGACAAATTTCAGTCTCCAAAATGATTACCTACTACAATTCATAACAGTGGGAAAACTACAACTATGAAGTAGCAACAAGAATAATTTTGTCATCAAGGGTCGTAACAACATAGGAAATTTCTTAAAGGGTGGCAGCTTTAGGAAGGTAGATCACTGACTTATAGTTCAAGAAAGAGAGTCTAGCTATGGGCCAACTAAACAAAATACAGGATCTCCAGCATGCCAGTAACATGGGATAAAATGCAAGCTGGGTAGATAGTTTTTTGGGAAGCAGTGCCTGCTGTGAAATTACCAGCACCTGCATGAAAGCCCATAACCCATGATTTGAGGGATAATGACAGGACACATGGAGGGTCCCATGGCTCCAGCCACATATATAGCAGAGGATGGCATTGTCTGGCATCAATAGGAGGAAAATACCTTGGTCCTGTGAAGGCTCATTTCCCCAGTGTGGGGGAATGCCAAGGTGTTGAGGTGGGAGTGGGTGGGAGGTAGTTCATCCTCATAATAGCAAGGGGAGAGGGAAATGGGAAAGTGAAGAACCAGAAAATAGGATAACATGTGTGGGGTGCCTATGATAGCCAGGATCAGTGAGTTTTGGGTTCAGTAAGAGACTTTGTCTCAAAAACTAAAGAGGAGGAAGATGAATGAAGAGATGTGCAGGGTCTGCCTCTGTTCTCCTCATGCACATACACAGAAATATGTGTAGACACACACACACACACAAACACACACACACACACACACAAACACACACACACACGCACAGCTGCATTAGGACAACACTCAAAGAATTTGAATTTAGGATTTAGGTTGTCTTTTGTGTGTCTGATCACACCTTTCCTTCCATAAATTTCACTTGGAAAAGTATATCGAAGGCATGCATGTCAGATACATTTCCCATTAATATGAGACCATTTTTCTCCCAAACCTTTAGGTTTTGATTCCTGTTATAAGTCATAGACCCAAGACACAGCTACACCTGAAAGGAAGAGCTAGATATTTGAGCTAAGAATTTGCATTCCAGGGCCAAGTTCTATGATGTCACGGAATGCAGAATGTGGTCCATAGAACTGAGATGTTTTTGGCGCCTCACACTGTCCCTGACTCCCAAGGAGGGCTGCTGAGAATAAGTATACAAAAAAATAGACTCGAGGATAACCATGTGATACCCTCCTTGATTGTATTTATCAATGACATGAAGTTTTGTTTCTCACAAAGAGAATACATCATCAAAAGTCAATGTTGACCATGTCCGTTTGAGGGTCCATGCCCTCTCCAGGCTCTGTGGATGGAGCCAAGAGAACCCTACTGTGCTCAGTGAAGCACTGACTCTAATTCACATGGCCCGGATATGAAGAGCATATTGATTCTTCTTGTTGTTGCTATGAAAAAATACAAAGCAAAAACTTAACGAAGACAGGAGTACTTGTTGACTGGAGTCTGATATGGATGTCTCCTGATAGGCTTTGCCAGAGACTTGCTGATACAGATGAACATGCTTACAGCTAATCATTAGACTGAGCAACAGGACCCCAATGGAGGAGGAGTTAAAGAATGGACTGGAGGAGCTGAAGGGGGTTGCATCCCCATGGGAAGATCAATGGTATCAACCAACCAGACCCCCACAGAGATCCCAGAGACTAATCCACCAACTGAAGGGTACACATGGATGGTCCAAAGGCTCCAGCCTCATATATAGCAGAGGATGGCATTGTCTGTCATCAATAGGAGGAGAAGCCCTTGGTCCTCTGAAGGCTCATTTCCCCAATGTGAGGGAATGGCAGAGTGTTGAGATGGGTGTAGGTGTTAAGAAAAGCAACATCACTGAAGCAGTGGGAGAGAGGGGATCCAGGAAAGGGGATACCATTTGAAATTTAAATACATAAAATTACAATAAAAAAAGAGACAGGAAGTGTTTACTTTGACTCATTGTTTGAGCTGGTACCATACATCATGATGGGGAAAGCATAGCAACTGGAGTGTGATGGTCACATTGCAGACCTGGAGGATGTTCACTTTCTTTCTTTCTTTGTTTCTTTGTTTCCTTGTTTTAAATAACATATATAGGTGTTTCCCTTGGTTTTATGTATCTGTATAAAAGATGCATATACAGAAGCCACAGGAAATTTAGGGAAGAAAAGCAGGTATAGCTGTCAATAAGACATGGGAGGCCACAGGGCTCAAGTCAGTTTCCCTCACGACCACAGGTGTATTCATCAAAACAAGAGAGAGGAGCAGGGCACAGAACTAAACAAGAGTAATCAATGCTTGTGAGCCACCATGTTTGTGCCAGGGTCTGAACTCAGGTCCTCTGCAAGAGCAATAACGGTTCTCAACTTCCAAGCCACCTCTCCAGTCACACACAATCATTGTTTATACAACCCCCCAAACACAGCAACACTTGATGTGTGCAAATATGCATACAAGACTTGTGGTGTGATTTATTTGTGTGAATGTTCAGTCAGTGTAATACAAATGCTCTTGTATTCATGAAATTTGGCATAGCCATTTTCACTTGGAGGTTCTCTTCATTCTCAGCTTTGGTGTTTACATACATCTTCAAAAGAGGAATAGCCCTGACAGCCTAACCCAGCCTACTCCCCATATTCGGCTATGCCTGCCTTTCTTCACTAAGTTAAACACCATCTCAGACTCTACTCTTTCATTTTGTTCAGTGTAGTAGACTCTCCAAAACCATAAAATGGAATCCCAGATGCAGAGGGAAGAAGTTTTGCTCCTTGTTACTTTGTTTGCTTTTAGTTGTTCTTCCCACTACCACTGGTTTGAACTTGTGTCCCATTCAGTGGTAGGTACTTAATTCAGGCAGCATTTTGAGAAGGGCTGTGGGTGGAGTGTGATAAAAAGAATATTACTGGAGAGAACTCACTGGGATTTTGACGATAAATACATAGTGTTTATTGACTTGATTTTTCATTTACACAGAACCCTGAAGGGCACTGACTCGAACTAAAACTTCACATCTGACAATTTGCACGAAGGAAAAAAAAAGCCATAAGACAATATTGATCCAACAAAATGAGCCCAAAGTTGTAATGATTGACCCTCTATAAAGAGAACCATTAAACTTTTTTTTTTAAAAAGACAATTTTGATGTTTTTGTTTAACAATTTCCTATACTTATATAATGAGTTTTAGACATTTCCTTTCTGGATTTCCCTTCCCAATTCCCCTCCCTCATCCTCCTCCCTCATTCTCCCATCCCATCCTTCATTTCACCCTTGCTTCCTTCCTAATCCTCCTCCATCATCCCCTAGGTCAACGACCCCTTCTCTCACTCCATTCCCTCTCCAATTGGCACCGATATTTTGAATAAGTCCCCCCTCCTATTTCATGTCTCTTTTATGCATGTAATCCCTAAGTTTAATTAATTACATGAGCACAGAGGAATTCGACAGAACAACTTATCTATGTGTACAGGAATAAAGAAGGTAGTGAAGGAGAAAATTCTGGTTTCTTTGCAGACTCAACTGTGTCATGGATGTTGTTCTGGAAACTGTCTTAGGAGAGGATGTTTTGCTGAGAACAAACACATGGTGTTTCTGGTAGCTGCCTGGGAAAAGGGCATGTGATGTTTAGAAAGGTTACAAGTATAACCCTGGACAACAGTGGGCAACACCATGGAATTGGCTTGCCTTGCCACTTTTCGCTGATGCTCAATGGACTTTGATGACTCTGGTCTTCATTTACCATGCTTTGGAATTGGTTCACCTTTCTTTCTTCACTGACCATTGTTTGCCATGGCTTTGTAGAGAGAAAAGCACCAGGGAACTTCTTGTGGTGATAAATCAATGGCTTCTTGCTGCCTCCTCGAACCCAGGCCAATTAGAAGAGCTCAGCAATTTCTTCTGGGTTGAACTGTCCTTGGTGATTCGTGAATGGTGTTTGCAAGTAGATCGACCCACCTCTGCTGACTCACATCAACTGAACTGATATCCTGATGATGAAGGTTTAAATCGCCCCAGAGAACCATTTTCGAAGCAGGTCCACATTGTCCATTGTTTGCCCTATTGTCCTTTCCTTTTCACTACCACTGGTGGATGGTGGGCTAAAAGAAGGTTAAAGCGTTTAAGAACTCTTACTAAAGTAGGTCTTGAAAAATCTAAGCCTGCAGGATAGAACCCCTCCTCCAATAAATGTTGATTGCCAAGGGAGTGGATGGACTTTATGGCCTCTCCCATCTGTAATGAAGTGTTGAGGGGCCTAGTCTTGTGCCCATGACCATAGCCACAATAAGTTGAAGAGTTCAATGACTAGGTCCAATCTAAAGGATATCCTTTTTCTGTCCCCTTCCCCATCTTCTGTTTCATATATTCCTTCTACCCACTCTTTTATGATGTTCTCTGAGCTGTGGAGGATAAGAATTACCTTTCCTATTTCCACCTGAACAGTTCAACACCACTGATTCCCAGCACTTTGTCCAGCTGTATGTCTCTGCCCATGGTAGTCAGAGGCTTCTTCTCTGATTAGAGCTGAGTGCAACGCTGATCTGTAGATACAAATATGGATTTTTGGAAGGAAGTTCGACAATGTATTTAGCATTAGGTTCTTTCATAGGGCATATATCACCCTAACCATAGGTTCTTGACGACTTTACAGAACCTGGTGTGTATTCCCTCGTGTGGAATATGACTTGTATCCAATTGGAAAGCCACTGGGTACTCCCAAGACTGTGATGCCACTAACAAATTAGGGGCACATCTTGGCTGACATTTTAGCTTGAATGGTTCACCCCCGAGTAAGTTTGTAGATGATTTTCTCCCATGGAAGCCTACATAGCACTTTCTTGAACCATGAAGGCAAGCCATTATAGAGGATGCTTCCACCTCAGCTTCATATTGACCCTTCTGTGACCTGTGACCAAAAGGATTCAGTATCCTCAGCAATAGGGTCTTACCATCAAGTTCTGGAGTACTACAAATAACACTGGCAACAACCTGTAAGGTTGTGAGGGCTTTTGTGATCTCGCTGGTCAGCAACTTTCAGGAAGATATCCCACATCTGGTACTGTGATTTTATCTTAATTTTGGTTCTCTGTTGCTCTGATAAATACAGTCACCCAAGCCAGCTTGGGAAGAGAAATCTTTATTTCATCTTATCTGTTCCAGCCCATCATCAAGGAAAACCAAGACTGGATTGGGAAACAGAAACTACAGAGACTTCTCACTGGCTTGCTTCTAAGCTCACATTCAACTACCTTTACAGAATCAAGACCCACCTGCATAGCGCGGTCCTGCCCACAGTAGAACAGGCTCTCCAACATCAGTTGACAGTCAAGGAAATGCCACCTAGACATAGTCAAGGCCAATGTGATGGAGGAAGCTCCTCAACCGAGGTTCTTTCTTCCAAAACTAGCCATCAAAAGAAATCAATGAAAATAAAAAAAGAAAAGAAATCAATAGCTTCAGGGATATCATGGCTTATCCATGGAGGGTGCCTCCATTTGAACTCAACAGTTGATCTTATAGATATATTCTGTAACACAACGTTTTATAACCCCTCTCACCAAACCGTGTTCTAACCTACTCACCTAAGGGGAGATGGAGTGGAAAGTAAGTTTTAAAAAAAAATAATTGGAGCAGAAAGAAATGCTTCTAGGAAATAAAGCAAAAAAGGAAGCATTTCTGCATCCTAGATGCTTTCCTTGCATCATCTGTGCAAAGGTAATGAAAACCGTTACGTTCCAGGTACCATAATTACCAATGTTACAAATCATATAAGTAATACTGCTTATCATTCATAAAACACACTGGCACTAATCATTTTGATATGTTTTATTAACTCACTCCTAATGTAGATCTGATGAACTGGAATTGTTCGCCTGCTCATTTATACATGAAGGAAGTGAGATTTAAATGTTGAGCCAATTTCCCAATACTCTAATATAATAAATGGCAGAGTAAGAAAGCCGCACTTTCTCTGGCTTCATGGCATGGCCTCGTGTGAAATGCAAGTCAGGGTACTTTTGCAGGGAATTCAAAGGATCAGTACATGAGGCAGCTGAAAGTTGTCTTGGATGCAAGAGTGGGAGTAAGGCTCAAGTCAGCTGAGTAGCAGCTCAGGATTCCTGAAACCAAACAACAGAATATGTTAGAGAGCGAGGAGACTAAACTAAACATCTGGGATTCCTCAGCAGATTGTACAGATCCAGGGTTGAGGGTTCATAATTATGTTGGTCATTCTGGTCGTGGAAAGGTACACTTATTTAGATTCCCACCTCCTACTATGTGCTACTTACAGTGGAGGCAATGCCTTAAGTCCAAGGATTTATGTTTTGTTCCTGTGTGTGTTTGTGAGTGTGTGTGTGTGTGTCTGTGTGTGTGTGTGTATCTGTGTCTGTGTTTGTGTGTACATGCATGCACGTGGAGTGTATAATAAGGGACTAATTCATTTCTCTTCTACCTTATTCATTGAACCAACATTTCTCAGTCAAACCCAGAGTTCACCAATATGACTAGTCTTGACAGCTATCTTGCCCTGGGGATCTGCCCTATCTCAAACTTCCTGGACTGGGATTCTATGTGGGCTACAAATCCTACCCATCATTTACCTGAGACCTGAGAGCCATCTCCTCAATTGTGAAGGGTCAAGTCCCGGTGTTGGACCCAACTCCTTTACTTTTGTTTTCTTATTTTTTTTCGTCTTGGTCATAATATCAGAACCAGGTTAAGGTATGACTGGATCACTCAAACAATCACTCAAATCCCTCAACACAAATCTGTTCTAATAAGGAGGAGGACCCTGCTTACTCTCTGTTCTGTAAATTCCGACCTTAACAGATGAGTTAAAGGATGGGATTATTCTAGCATGTGATTGTGGATGCTGTTGTTAATGTTGAGGGAGGCTGGCAAGTGAGGGGCCACAGCTGTGTCACTTAAAATAACTGAGGGAAAGCTGAGTGTGGTAGTGCATACCTATATTCTCAATACTCACGAAGATCACAAGTTCAAATCCAGCATGGTTTCTGAGTGTCTGAAAAGTCCAGTGGTACTTGAAGGAAAAGAACAACCTGGTGATACTAGGGACTGTCAGTTCAGAGACATTGGCTGGTGAAGCCATCTCATCCTAGCTGGTTTTCTGCCTGCTTCTGTTGATGATGGGCTGATGCGTGTCTGCAGCTTTACTCATAATCGCCCTGCTTCATTTTTAGCTGTACCCATTCTTGTTCTCTGCTGAGGCTGTGATGGAGTAGTTACACAAAGAATTGGGGTCTCCTTCCAGCCCACTGATTCTCTCAACAATAAGTTCTTTATCTGTAGAAATAGTTTCTCTGTTGCCTACATTATCAGAAATAAATAAAACACTCTTTTCTGTTTTATTTTGACACTTGGTTTCATTATGTAGGTAGGGCTGGCCTGAAACTCACTGTATAAACCAGGTAGGCATTGGACTAACAGAGATCAGCTTGTTTCTGAGAACTGGCATGAAAGAGACATACCTTTCTCCTTCTTTTTTTAATTTGTTTTTTAAATTTATCTCTATGAGGAGTGTGTGTGTGTGTGTGTGTTTTGACCAAAGAGTCAATCATATGCTCTGAACCCTGATCCTCTGCAAGAGCAACCAGTGTTCCTAAGCAGTGAGCCATCTCCTCAGCCCCTTCTGTCAGTTTTGGAAGTTTCTCATTGACGACACTTGAATACTGGCTTTAAGATCCTTGCTGACAATTCTGACAATGGTTTTCTCTTGGTGCCACCACCAGGGAACTGGTTTTTCTCCTTTGCTTTTCATTTAGGGGGATGGTCATGGTGTGATGTAATTTCCATTTTGACATCATTTGTCTAAGACATGAGCAGTCCTAACACTGTGGATACAGTGGCTGTTTATCTTTCATAAGCTTATGGTGGCGTTTTGGTTTTTCTGGATTTGCCTGATTGAATAAAAGGGATTATACCTCCAGTTCATACCAACAGGCATATTTTATAGGGGCAGGAAGATCGGTTCTCAACCTTCCTAACATAACCATTTAATATAGCTCCACCAACTGTAAAATTTTTTAATTGCAACTTCATAACTTTAATTTTGCTATAGATATGAATTGTAATGTAAATGCCTGGAATACAGGATATATGATATGTGAATCCTGTTCAAGTGTAATTTGAGCTCCCAAAGGGGTCTCAATCCAAGAGTTAAGAACCACTGATCTGGACTTAGTGGGATGCCCTTACCAACATAGATGGGTTGCCCAGTGTTGGTGGGGAGAAGTCTCCAACTCTTGAAGGCAAAGGAACTTCCAAGATCAGGCTTTTTCCTCGGTCCCTCTGTAACAGTGGACACACTCTTGATGGTTACTGATGTATCAACTGACTCCAGGCAGTTTTATTTTACATCCTCAAAGATGAGGATTCTAAAAAGGGTTCTGCTAGACAAAAGCAGTGGCTGAAGCTATCCCTAGTGATCTGTCCCCTTACCTAATGGCTCCTTGTACACAAGGCCAACAGTAGATGTTTGAGTCCCTTCTAAGTTGCACCTTTCCAATGTACACTCTTCCTCTGTGCTGTTTCTTTAACCAAGAGCACACATGCTAAACCTGAACCCATCTTGTCTTCAGTCAACACTAACAACCTAGTCCTCTCTGCCAGCTATGCTTTCCCAAATGACCCAGCTGCTCACAATTGTGAGGCATGTTCATGCCTCCATGGACCAACAGAATGGCACCGATTGGCTAGTCTATAATGACACAGATTCTGTATGATTCTGATTCAGAAGCCTGTAAATCCAAGATGAAGAGACCATCGGCCGAGGAAGGAGTTTTTGTGGGATATTGACACCAAAGAAGGGATCCAATGTGCTAGGAATAAAAGAGAGGGAACCAAACGCCCTTTCATAATTTAACCTTTTTGCACAATAGCATCATTAATGGATCTTTATTAGTAGGTCGTATCCCTCTTGACCTAACCAATTCTTCACAACTAAATTCCCTCTGGGTATTAATCTTCAGAAAATTAATTTTGTGTGATCACATTCACAGAGATGACGGTGAATATTTAGATATCTATAGTGGGGGTGGGTATTATTCTTCCCACGTGGTGTACCCTTAAGATCTCTAACTACATCCTTCTCCACGGAGGCCTCACTGAATGATGTGAATTCCGGGTTATTAATGAGGTACAGACACCAAAGCTCATTGTCATATCCTGTCACCAGTATCAAGCTCGAAACAGCAAGAGCCACCTGTGGGAAGGAAAATATGAATAAACTTTATGGTATCTCTAAACTGTAAACCCCCAATTTAATCAAAACATTGTTTTCGACTCAGTTCTCTTATATCGATGTTCTTTAAATGTACAAGTCAGTGGGCTTGCTTGTGACTACTTGTATAGTTTTATACTGTACACTAGCCATCTTCATCCTCACAACTCACCTCCATTTCCTCCTGCACACACACACACACACACACACACACACACACACACACACCCTGCTTCTCCCCTTCCTCTTCCTAAATGCCCTCTTTCACTTAATATCCCTTATTAAAATCTAAATTTCACAGTCATCTGTTTGAGTCTGGCTTGTTTCACTTAACATTGTATTTTACAGTTCCATCCTTTTTTCTGAGAACAAAACCCTTTCCCCTTATACATAGATGAAAATCACATCAATGTATATCACATTTTTTAAGCCATTCATCCAGTGATCAACAGTTAAAGTTATTCCAATGGCTTGTCTATTGCACACAATGTGGCAAACAGAATGGATGTAAAGTGGTAAGGAATTCTTTTTTTTTTTTTTTTTTTTTTGATCGTTGATGTGGAAGGGTCTAGCCCACTATGTGTAGTTTCATCCACTATGAAGTTGGTCCCTGGGTTGTATGTGAAGTAGAGAAATCTGAGTAAGTCATGGATAGCAATCCACTACTCAGCATTTCTAAGTTGTCTTTGCTTCCATTCCTGCCTCTACAGTCCTGCCTGAGTTCCTGCCCCAACTTCGCTCAGTAACAGACTGGGAACTAGAAGCCTAGAGTGAGTAACTTTCCTCCTCAAATTGATGGCTATGATGAGATTATTCTTCTTTTTGCCTACTTGGTCTTCCTTTTTTGAAAGTTGTCTCTGTTTACTGTTCTTAGAAAGATGATATTACATGTTTTCTCATGGGCTCTCTGTCTCTCACCGTGTCTCTCTCTGTCTCTGTCTCTGTCTCAATCTCCCTCTGTATTTGTGTGTTTGAGTGTGTATATTGTATTTTTTGTGTGTTAGTGTGTGCATGTGTGTGTGTTTGTGTGTGTATGTATGTGGGTGTTTGTGTTTTTATAAGTGTTTCTGTGAATATGTGCGTAATTGTGTATGTGTGTGCGTGTGTGTGTGTTTGTGTGTGTGTGTGTGTGTGTGTGTGTGTGTGTGTGTTTTCTTTCCAGGCTTAAAAAAATTTCCCAAGGCTGTAAATCTCATCAGGTGCCTAGAGAAGGAAGATGAAGGGGAGAAAAGGGGGAAAAATCACGTCATTTGAGTCAACCACACTTTGAGGTCAGCCACATAGTAGACCAACAGTCACATAATGGCAGAGTAGTCATAAGAGCAGAGAGAGAGTAAAACTCAAAGTGTGAAGGAAAATGTGCTTTAAACTACGATAGAAGGGAGAAAAAGAAGACGGTGCACTTAGAAAAGTGGACATATTTTAAAAAGTTGCCATAAGTGTTAAGCTCTAAGTACATTTAAAAAAATTATAATGTTAAAGAGGAAGGGAATTATTGGGAAGAGGGAAGGGATGGTCAGAGTGTAGTGGGGACAGGGGAGGGTTCTGAAAGAATCCTTTTGAAGATCTGGAGAACTATGTGACACAAAAAATTAAAGTGCGCTGTTATTTACAGGTAAATTCCATACTTACCTGCATCCAGTATTCTGTCTACCCATATTTCAAAAAAAAAAAATTACCTCATCTATTTCATCCTGTTTTGGTGCATTTGATCTAATAAATTCCATGTAACCAGAAGTGCTGGTAAATTTTAAAGACATTTAAAATATGACTGATCGATATCGGGTTTGTCATCAGTTTATCCAGACTTTGGAAGCAGGCCTAGGAGCTAATTTACCTCGCTTTTTGCAAGGAATCCATAATTCATGATTGCCATTTACTTCAATACAAGGTATTTAATCCTGTCAAATTCCAGTTTTGTTTGAATAAAAGTGGTCCTCCTCTAATTGTGTGTTTTGATATAGCTAATTTTGGTGTGCTATCCTGTGGGCTGCCTCGGAGAGAGAGCCTAGCAATATTTCTGATATGTAGAATGACTTAAAGATAACCAAAGGAAAGATAGGAGCTGGGAAAATAACCACCAAGGATGTTGGTGACTCAGAAACCAAAGACTTTTTTCAGAAAAAAAAATGCATGAAAAGAGCTACTTGGGCTGACTGTGATTCGAGTCATCAGAATAATTGGGTGGGGACTTTATTTTGGGTCATCAGGAGGATACACGAGAAGCTAAAACCTAGATGCTGGAAGTTTCTAAGCGTAACTAGGGAAGGAACTGGCCTGAGAGGGCTTCTATGACATAAGAAGAGCCTGAATGATGTCACAGAGAGAAGGGGGGATGTTGCACATCTCTTCCACTTGGAGGCGCTAGATGACCTTGAAGGTGGGTTCACTATCTTCGCAGCTTTGTGTGAAAGCCAGTTCAGCTCCTGAACCCCACAACTGTTCAACAGCCTTTTGGTGCCTGACCTGTTTCAGAAGACAGAATCTGGACGACTAGGATATTTTCTTTCGGTAAATGTGTTTATGAAGATAACTGGGACCCTTGTATCCCAGAAAGCTAAAAGTTTTCCCTCGTACAGCAAGTAACCTTATGTTCTAATGTCTTCCACGTTTGAGAGCTAGGCGGATGGTCTAGGCTAGTCAGTCTCCGGAGTTTATTATACTTTGATAACAATATCTAATTCATAACTCTACTAAAATCTCAAAGTCCTCTCTGTGCCTGTGCATTTTAGGAGATAGTATTTCTTTGTTTTTTTTTTTTTTTTTTTGGTTTTTTTTTTGTTTTTTTTGTATTTTGTTTTCTTTCTTTCTTTTTTTTTTTTTTTGTTGTTGTTGTTGTTCTTGTTGTTTTTTTTCGGAGCTGAGGACCGAACCCAGGGCCTTGTGCTTGCTAGGCAACTGCTCTACCACTGAGTTAAATCCCAACCCCAGGAGATATTATTTCTAAATGGCTGTTTTTGCCTACACAAAAGACTCTTGTTGTGGTTGAAGATGCAACAGCATCGCGGAATAAACCTGGGACTCAGTCAAGATGCACAGTACAGAAAGCCAGTGGACTGGTGTGCATTGTCTCTGGGCAGATACTTGTGGATGTTGCCACATAGCTCATATTTAGAGGGTAGAAGAGGGGTGTTGCCACCCTTCTGGCTCCTTTGCTATCCTTTCTCTTTTCTGCTTGATTAAAGTGGGGACAGGGATACTTAATCCCTCACTGACCTAGGCATTCAAGATGTTCCTCAGCAGAGGCAAAGTGCCTCGGGCTGAAGAATTGTGTCTGAATATGTTATTCTGAGCTGTAGAGAACCATTTTTTTTCATTTCCCTTTGAACTTTAGATTTTGATTTTTGGGAGAGGGTTTTTATGTGGGTAGCTTTAGCTACAATGGAACTAATTCTGTAGACCAGCCTGGCCTTCATCTCACAGAGGTCTGCCTCCTTCTGCCTCTTGAGTGCTAGAATTAAAGGTGTGCTCCACCATTGCCCAGCCCTCCTACGAACTTCTGATTATGACAGAATTAGATTCAGATGCTAAAACTGTTTATCATTGCCTTCCTCACCTTTTCCAAAGTTCTCTTGGACAAGAGAATTGGTTGAGCGCCCTCCCCCACCCCTCCCCAATCATTCTTGCAGGCACTCATATGACAGAGGCAACAGCACTGTGTGTGGTTTAAGCAGGTGAGCTCTTCAAACCCAGGCCATGGGAAAGTATGAAGCCTGAACACAGAATGATAGCCACAAGACAGTGGACAAGGAGTGCCTTGGCCTACCACACTAGGTCTTCAGCCAAGAAGAAGAGGATTTCTCTGAGGAGGATGAGCACACCATCCTTCCAGAAGCAGAGGAGGAGGAGTCCTTCTCCCCAGGCCCTGGGGACAATTGTGGGCTGCAGATTTTCTCATGGATGGAAGAAATGTGATGACCCCATCACCCAATGGAAGGCCATCATTCTAGATCAACTGCCAACCAGTCCCTCCCTCTATCTGGTCAAGTATGATGGAATTGATTGTGTCTATGGACTGGCACTTCACAGTGATGAGAGGATATTAAAACATAAGATCTTGACTCACAAAGTAGTGTTTCCTCAAGTGAAAGAAGCCCATCTCGCAAGTGCCATGGTTGGCCGAGTTTTGGAGCATAAATTTGAGGGAAAACATAGCTCTAGGGATAACTGGAGGGAGGTGGTCCTAGCCCAGGTGCCGATAATGAAGGACTGGTTTTACATCACCTATGAGAAAGATCCTGTCCTATACATCTACCAGATCCTGGATGATTACACAGAAGGTAACCTCCATATCATTCCAGAGATTACTCCAGTAGAGGTAAACTCAGATGTTGACAGCGACATCTTAACAGGGCAATGTGTGCAGTTCACCAGAAGTGACGGGTCCAAAAAGATCAGCAAAGTCGTTTACCAAGTTCTTGCAAAGCCTTCCGTGTACTTCATCAAGTTTGACTGTGACGTCCACATCTATGTCTATAATCTGATGGAAAAGATCCGTAAAGGTGAAATTCACAAAGTGTGCGGGACATGGATGGGGAATTTATAGGATTGGGGGAAAATGTTTGTTTTTCTGTGTTTCAGATACACAAGGGCCTTTGACAACCCCAGGATCTTTTCCTGTGGAATGTGTTTTTGCTCTAAAATTAAAATGTGTGATGTGACCTTTTGTGTGTGAACACTTTGGAGGAGACTGACTGTGGTGGATGGAACATGGAGAGGAAGCCTGAAAGGTCAAGGCTGTGAATAGTAAGTCTATTCTCACATAGGCTAAAACAAACAGGACAGAGCTGGTCTGGTCTTTAGGGAGAGAAAAAAACTTGAGATCAGGCTTAGAGGAGCAGGGATGGCACAGGGAAAAAAAATGATGTTTAGGAAGCAGTGGAGAAGGGCCAGAAATAGATAGACTCTCTGAAGTGAAGTTTGAGGGAGAAACAGCCAGTTGGGGAAAGAGTGGCAGGTAACAGGGAGGTGGTCTTGGAACTCAAGGGGAAATCCAATAAACTGATCCAAGCAGACTCAGAATCAGAGAAGATCTGGGATTGTTTGACTAACAAAACCTAATGAAACCTGTTTCTCATCTGAAGATGTATTATTTTTAATTATGTGGTTAGGGGAAGGGCATGAATACAGGAGACCACAGAGACAAGAATAGTCAGGTCCCCTGGAGTTGAAATGAAAGGTGGTTGGGAGCCATTGGACATGAGCTCAAAGAACAAATCCAAGTCCTCTTTCAAAGCAGACGAACTCTTAATCCATTGGTTATCTCTCCAGGCCCCTAAAGTCATCTTTTTAAATATATCCAACCTTCCCATGCAGAGAAGAGACCAGGATGAGGGTAAGAAAGATTAAATTGATGGTGATGTGGAAGAAAGACTAAAGAACACATGGGGGAGTCGAGGACACTGAGGGACGAAGGAATTCCAAGATGGAGTTCTCAAAAAGTGAAGCAGGAGACCCAGGAAGAACAGAAAGGGTCTAGAATGAGTTAAACTTGGGCCACATCCATATTGGTCTCTTTGGTTCCTTAAAGAACAGCCAAGCCATCATTTCAGAAGGTGGATGTGAGGTGGAGGCTTCCCCAGAGGACATTTTGACGAGGATAACTCAAGAGTAGTGAATGCTAAACTCAGTTTATATCTATCGATTCCTGAAAGTATCATAAAGCCCATTATTTTGTATGATCATTAAAATGTAATTTAAAAAAGAACATGAGGATGCCGTGAGTTTATGTCAGGTGTTACCTAAATCCTGTGTATAGCTTCCCTGTGCACTGTTAGACTCTGTTGCATCCTGTAATATTTTTTGACGTCACTTCTCAATGCCCCTAGATAACCTCAAAGAGCTCCTGCACTGGCTTGTCTTGCCTGGCTCTTCTTCGACTGGATGGCTTCCTACATACCTGTGGGCCCTTTTACCCTATCTAGCCTCAGGAAGTTCCCGTCTTTTATTCACATGTAAGCTTATCCTCAGGAAAATCTTGCTGGTGCCTCCAATGCAGAGGTGCTGAGCTCTTTCCTATGCCATTTGCCCTGACTTTAAAATGCTTTGTGGTTCCTGACCATGTAGCTCTCTCCTCCTTAGAAGCCCCTGTGCACTCCATGGGGTCTACCTGAGCCACATCTACACTACAAGACTGTCTTTGGAATCAACCTTATCTTGGACTCATTCATTGCTGTTTCTTCTCTCAAGAATAAGTTTCTCACTGCAGGACTTGAAAATACTTTCTATCATTGATTATTTCTGCTATTTGGGAGTTTTTATACTGGCTGGTTGTCTGACGGTTTCATTGCTGCGAAAAGACACCATGACCAAGGCAACTTATAAGGGACAACATTGTTTTTTTGGGTTCTTTTCTTTTGGAAATGGGGAACGAACCCAGGGCCTTGCACTTCCTAGGCAAGCACTCTACCACTGAGCTAAATCCTCAACCCCAAGGAACAACATTTAATTAGGGCAGGCTTTCAGGTTCAGATTTTCATTGTATTTTCATCAAGGCAGGAACCATGGAAGCTTCTAGATAGACATAGTGCTGGAGAAGAAGCATATAACCCCCACAGTGATATGCTTCCTCCAACAACGCCACACCTACTCCCACAAGGCCACACCTCCTACTTGTGCCACCCTTCCCATGGGACAATCACATTCTAACCACCACCATGATTTTATGACAACTTGACACAAGCTAGAGTAATCAGAGAAGAGGGTGCCTCATTTGAGAACAGGCCTCCATAAGATCTAAGTGTAGGGCATTTTCTTAGTTATTGGTTGGGGAGGGCCCAGCCCACTGTGAGTGGCACCATTCCTAGGCTGGTGGTCCGGGTTCTATAAGAAAACAAGCTAAGCAAGACATGATGAGCAAGATAGTAAGCAGTGCCACTACATAGACAATGCCTCAGTTCCTGCCTCCAGAATCCTGTCCTGTTTGAGTTCCTGTCCCAACTTCCTTTGCTGATGAGCAGCAATGTAGAAGTGTAAGCTGAATAAACCTTTTCCTTCCTAACGTGCACTTTTGGTCATGATGTTTCCTTACAAAAATAGGAACCCTAAGTAAGACAATTTCTTATAGAAACAGTGAGTCTAGTAGAGCCACAGACTCTTACCTCATAACCATAAATAGAAAAGTATAGACACTTTGTTTTAATTTAAAGGTAAGACTTGCTCATATACTGACCTGTGAAGTTCTAGTTTGCTTCCTTCTCTCTGTGATGAATGCCATGATCAAAACTAACTTGGGTAGGAAAGGGTTATTTGATTTACAGGTTACAGACCATCACTGAGGGAAACCAGAACAGGAGCTTGAAATGGTAACAAGGAGCACTGCCTGTTGGCTTGCTCCCTGTCTCAGTCATTGTTCTGTTGCTGTGAAGAGACAACCATGGTCAAGGCAACTACTATAAGTGAAAGCATTTAATTGGAGGCTACCTTACATTTTCAGAAGTCTGCTGATGGCAGGGAGCATAAAACTGGAGCAATAGAGAGCTACTGCTCTGTAAGCAACGAGAGAGAGAGAGAGAGAGAGAGAGAGAGAGAGAGAGAGAGAGAGAGAGAGAGAGAGAGAGAGAGAGACAGAAAGTCTGGGAAAGCATGGGTCTCTTGAAAAAGCAAACCCACCCTTGTCGACACACCCACTTCCTCAAATGAGGCACACCTCTTAATCCTTCTAATCCTTGAAAATACTGTCACTCCCTGTTAACTAAATATTCAAATATATGACTGTGGGAGCCTTTCTTATTCAAACTGTCACACTCCCCATGGCTTGCTCCATTACTATTTCTTACAGCCTAAAAGGCTATTCTTTTTATACATGACTACTGATTAACTTGCCCACAATGGTGGGCCCTCCCACATAATCATTAATAAAGAAAATGTTCCATTGACTTACCCAAAGTCTCATCTAACGGAGGCAGTTCTTGAATTGTTCTCTCTTCTCAGTTGACTCCAGATTGTCAAATTGGGAAAAAAAAAGAGAGAGAGAGAGACCCAGCACTGTAAAGTTTCTCTTATTCCATGCTACATACTCACCACCAGCCATTCTCTTCTCTCAGTGTATAGACACACTTCCCTGTATGGCAGAACTGAAGAGTAACTACTGTCACCAACATGAATACGCGAGGATATGTGACAAGAAATGAATACATTCTAAAGCTCCCAATGCCAAGCAAAAGCGTTTTAGTGTGTGCTACACTTACTGGGAGACAGTCAGTCACTGGCCATTTAATGGGTTACAGTAGACCACAGAACCAAAAAGTCACAACCTACATATCATCTCCTCTCAGCAGGAGACATAGCCCTTCTCAAAACCCATGAATCTATCTGTATGCTTAGATTTTTTCAAAACCTACTTTATTTAGGGTTTTTAAACCTTCTAGCCCACCAACCAGAGGTAGCAGAGAGAGAAAGTTGATAGGAAAAGGGAGAGAGTTGTGGACCTATTTAGAAGTAATTCTTTGGGGTAACTTCAATCTTCATGGTGCAGTGTGGTCCAATAGCAAATGCAAAACACAAATCAGTAGCAGTGCCTTGATCTGGCAGAGACCTCAAGGCTCTAATAAACCAACAAGAAGCAGCAGAAGCAGCCAGAAGCAGCCCGAATAGCACAGGTTCTTTTGTGCATTTCTCATTACGAAATAAGACCAGCAAAGACAATCGAATCCTTGCAAGGTGTAGCAATGTAAAAATGTCCTGTCCCTCTCTGTGGGATTACATTTATGTTCTCCATAAACATCCTGTCCCCCTTCAAGAATGTGCTCTAGCTAAATATCATATGCCTTCTCATGTGTCTCCTTCAGCAAAACATCCTCTCCTAACATAGCTTCCAGAAAAATATCCTGTGACACAAATTAATTTCCAAAGAAATCAAAATTTTTTAACTTCATCTAGCCTTATCTCACACTCGGCCATGACATCACAAAATTTATAATGGCAGTCTTGCAAGGCTCTTAGGCCTCAGCTCCATCAGCCACTAGAGCTTCTGCAATTGCACTCTATGAAACTCAGCCCCTTTCATGAGCACAACCTTCAGTTATCCCCGTAAACATTGTGTTCTCTCCATCTTTGCTCTCCCCTAATAGCTGTCCAACTTCTAGCCAACTCAACTGTGACCAGAAAACCCTCACCAAGAAGGCCAATGAATTTGACTTGATTTTTTTTCCCTGACAAAATGGAGTGTTCTCCCTGATGGTTACACTGGTGTCTGATTCATCTGTAATAAAACCCACTACTATTAATATCAATGTCACAGGAACTATGACAAATAGCAAATCACACGACAAGCATCATAGTTATCCAAGCCTTTTCTGCAGCCTTATTGAAGTATAATTTACATACTTAAAAATCCATTTATTTTAATTGTGTAATTTAATGAATTTACAGCAAAATTTATAGCTTCCTTCCCTTTTTTAGTACTCATTTCCCACTAGTTCATACGATATCGAAGTCTATTAAAAACACAGAAGTGAAATCAGGAGAAGGACCAGAGCGGGAAACAGGAGGTTCTTGATTTGCTAAGACAACAGATACATTGGCAGAATCGTCTGGATAAAACCACTTGGGAAACATTGGGTCTTCTCTTACCGTGCAGCATCCAGACAAAGAGTTTAAAGGATTAAGTCATGGGTCTTCCTACATCAAATCCAGACCTGACCTGGTATGGTCAGCATCACTTTTGGACACTTTGAAGTTAATCTCATTCATCACACTTACAAGTTGCCTAGCAACTCACATAGTAAACAAACTTATTTTAGTTCATGGTTTCATAGGTTTCGGTCCATGGTCACATGACCATGAAAGAGGCACGATAGAACTCAATTGCTAACCTCACTGACATCCAAGAAGCATCAACACAGGAAGAGACCAAGGACAAAAAAACACCCTCCAAGACATGTTCCAAATGACCAAATCCCTTAATATCCTATCTCCTAGTTTCCCGCCACCTTCATACACATCCATCAACAGATGAACTCATTGATTACAGCACACAGGGTCCATTGCTTTTCATAGTCCCACCTTTGAACATTGTACTGGGACAATGTGTTTCTTAAACCATAGGGTAGGGCCAGAAAGTTGTGTCAGAGGTCTAAACTTCACCTCACACTAGAAACAAATGGGTAGGTTTCTCAGCATCTCCTATTTCTTTCTGGTACTGACCTACACCATGTCTGCATTGCAGCATTTTGTTTGGGGTGAGATACTGTCAGCAGTCAATTGTAAAGACGCCCCCCAACCATGTGTTGATTGAATGTAAAATGGTACATCTATAATATAGACACACAAGCATGTACCCAGACTCACAAAGAGGGGCAAAAAGGGAAGGAGTTGAGTCTTAGGAACCCTCAAGGATGAGGGAGTGAAAATATAAGATACAGATGTTAGTGAGAACCAGAACAAAACAGTGTCTTCTATACACGACAGGACCACTATTCCTCAGCCCTAGCTGACAGGAAAGGGAGAGTCAGTTTTCTGCACAGATATAGCTGGTGATAAGCTGGCCAGTCTGTAGTGGCTTGTCCAATGCCCATGAATTTATGGGCAGCATAAATGACTTCAGTAGGTTATTACAGAGGGGAGAAAGAGAGCTTGAATTTGGGAAAAAGGATTAGGTGTGGATGGATCTGGGAGGAGTTAGGAAGAGAAGAGAGAAGTAAATTCTATCATTATATAATGTACAAAGTTATCAAGGAACTAATATAAGTGGTTTTTAAAATACCATATCTGTACTGAACACAAACAAACCATTTTTCTTGTCATCTCCTAATTAATAGTCCCTCATGATTTCATTTCATTAAGTACAAAAATAATTCAGAGATTATTTAAAATGTAGGAGGATCTGGGGAGACAGCACAGGGGTAAAGCCAAGTGAGTAGTCACACTTGCAAACACCAGTGCTTGGTATGGGAACAGGAGGAAGACGGGGGCTTCCTGAGAGTGAGCCTCACCTCAGGTTCAGCAAGGGACCCTGTCACAAGGGAATATAGTAGGTAGTGAAGGAGCAGAACACGCTCTACACTCCGCCATCCTCTGAACTTACATGTATCTATGAACACACGCCCACAAACACACACATAAATATGACTAGAGTATACAAGAGGCTTTCATAGGTTATATCCAAATGCAGTGTCATTTTATTTAAGGAACCTGAGGACTTTTAAATCATTGGGAGTCCTGGGGCCAACTCTCAGAGGACAGGATATATCTCCTTATTGTGAAAAACCAATCCTTTGTTGAGTGTGTGTCAGTGACTCCACACAATTCTCCTCCTCTGGGGTTCCTGTGTATCACAGAGAATGATCTGGAAATACTGAAACAAATATAAACTAAAGGCTTTGTTGGGGTTTCTAGTCTTGTGTTAAAATCATATTTATCACCTTTTATTAAATGGAAGGGAAATCTTCAGCTCCCAGCAACAATAGACTCAATCATGTTGGCTTCTGTTTTATCCCATTATGAATAGCAATTAATTGCACATCAATAGTGTCCCATGCTTTTAACTAAATCATTATGAAGGGATATGTTTCTGTAACCCCTACGTGGATAATTAAGTAGAAAGGGGGAGGTATGATGCCTATTGCTTATGGGAGAGTTATGGCTTGATTGGATGCTTGTTATGCAAATAACCCTATGTAGAGGGCCACAATAACATGCACGACCATTAGATGGCGCTGGCTTCCACTGCGCCCCACGTGGAAGGCCAAGTCAGTCAAGATGGCGCCAGCCTTCGCTGCGCCAGCTGGCCCCCCATCAGGAAGTTAACTGTGCGCATGTGCAAGAGTGCCTTCCTGCCAGGTCTTTGCCCATTCCGGGGCGTGCCTGATGAGATCATGAGTAAACAACCAATCAGGCGTGGATGCATGCCCGAGGGTTAAATAGGCGCGCCTAGCTGTTGCGCGGGGCTTTCTCCATGAGATAGGAATAAAGTATCACTCATAGCAAGAATTTCTATGTCTCGCGTGCTTCTTGCCGGTGGAAAGTCGCGCGCGGGACATTAACTTTTAATTAAGCACCAAGAGGACCAAGTAAAACTCCTTGACAAATACAGCAAACAGTTTCATTATTTCAAACACAGTCATCAGTCCAAGATTTCAAACACAGTTGTCAGTCCAAGTCCAAAAACAAAACAAAAGCCAAAAAGACACTCCACAATACCACAGAAAACAAACCAGACAAACAAGACCAAGACAAAGCATCCTATAACCAATTTGCACAGATGCCTGGTACCTTCAGTACCTGGTCCAAACTGCAGCTGAACTTTAGCTGCTTCTGGAATACTAAACACAGAAACAGAATACAGACAACAGACACTAACACATCTAAGCACACTTGTCCATGCCTATACTTAAAGAGGCAGCCGAACACAACCTCCGAAGTCAAGTCACAGTCAGATCTTTTTGACTGTCAGTCGCCGGGTTCTCCCAACAATATTTGGCTCTTGTAACGTCTCCCAGAGCTGAGGCATCCCCACTTCCGCTATCTAAAAAAAGAAAATGGCTATTCGGAATAGGAACCCAGTACCTACTCACAGGCATCTGTCCGGGGCGGGAAACCCATCGGCCCAAGTACTCTCAAATACAGGGTGGAAAGCATATCCACTCGAGTGCACTCAAATTCGGGGTGGGAAGCCCATCCACCCGAGTACACTCAAATTAAACCTAGACCATGGCACAATGTACAGTACATAATACACAACATACACACACACACACACACACACACACACACACACACACAGCCGCTTTCAACACTCACTCCAACGTACCTCCAAGAGGCATTCGAGTCTCCGGGGGTCTCACTCCTATCCCGGACAAGGTCCCAATGAAAGACCCCCACACTTGGGGAGACTCTCACTCCAGTCACGGGTTGGGGTACACCCAGAAACACGAGTAGCCGGTCTTGATGTAATCAGCAAGAGGCAGTTTTATTTATGAGATCTCGGGCTGACACTTATCCCATACAGGAGATTGAGTCAAGCCCCGAGCCTCTCTAGGCAGGAGCTTATATAGGGAAAACCAGGGGTTTCGTGTGGATACACATAATTGGCTAATACAAAGGGTGCACAGTTACTTTTGGCATCGAGTTACATCAACAAAGCATACATGTAATCTAGGATCTCAGCAATGTGGGCAGGGCAACTCATCTCACTGCAGCAGGGGGATGCCCATCCTCAGGGAGTGAAGGAAGGGGAGGGGGTGGCTCCAGATGGCCAGTGTCCTTGGGAGCTGATAGTTGGGATGGTGAGCCCTATCTCAAATTCTCTCAGGCATGTCTGTACTTTGTTTGAGACTAACTTTTTGAAATTTAACTCTTCACACACACCAATCATTATTCCAAAAGATGCCTCAGAGATCTGTCCACAAGCAAATGCAATGGAGGCAAATCCTCAGCTGAGGTCCCCTGTACTAAAAAAAAAAATATATATATTTAATAAATCCCGACGTGGAGTTACTCACATCAATGGTTTCTGTTCCCGAATGAAAGAAACAAGCCCAGCCTCTATATCTAAGGCAGCCCATAGCTGGGCAGCTGCCTGCCCTCTATGCTGTTAGAATCCATCTCCCAGCAATAAGTCCAAGTTACTATTTATTAATTTCTATGCTTCATCTTGGCTGTTCTTGAATCCAAGGTGCAGCCCTCTGGGCCATGATCTATTAGCCCTTTTATACGGCAGCTCTGCCCTTCTGCAAGTTATTTCCCTTCCATGACAAACTCTGTCTCCCCTCTTCCACACTCCACTAAGGCATGGGGACCTCTCTCTCCTGCTTGCTCCAGAACCCAAGCCCGGGAACCCTAAATCCCGTCTCTCTCTCTCTCTCTCTCTCTCTCTCTCTCTCTGTCTCTCCTTCCCAGCTATCGGAGGATAGCATCTTTATTCACAATTCACCACCACCAACTGTGGGCAGGTTCCCAGAAGCTAGGGGCAGACTTTCCCCTGCAAACAAATTTGGGGATTAGTATTAGAAAACAAGGAGCTACAATCTCCTCTTCCCAGGTGTGTCAACTTGACCACTGTAGGGAGTTGAGCCAGTGACTGAGGAAGACAGCTAAGGTTGACCTCTGACCTCCCATGCTTATGCAACCACACACACGTATGTATTCATTTATTTAATTCCATAGCAGGATATTGGCAGGGAAGGCAGGGTGAGTGGATCTGGGGACAAGTAGATAAAAGAGAAACAGGTATTTGTAATTTCCACAGAGAGCTCCCTTCTTTCCTCTCAGAACAAAGTAGACTACAGCCATTGTGTCCTCTGCCTAACAATGTAGGGGCTTCTCAAGGGCAAACTCCAAACCCGCAGCATTTCCACCCAAGTCTTTGTTCCATGATGCCACAGTGTGCATTAAGTTGAAAACAAAAACAATAACAAAACAACAAAACTCCCCCAAATAGGGTTAAACGTACCAAGCAAGATTAAAACCATCTTGTTTAACAAGAGACACCTGTTTATTCCTGTTTGATAAATGGTGTTTCTCTAATAGTTAGGATTTTTTAAAATTTTTATTAAACAAAATAGAAATAGAGTAGAAAGGAAGAGAACAAGACAAGAAGCTGTTGCTGGTTTTCAGTGGAAACACTAGGTAGAATCAGGCAAATTTTAATTCTGAGAAAGCTCAGGATTGAAAATGCGGTCTGTATGTTATTTCATGGTTTCTCGTGAACTCATCTGAATTTTGGTTTTGCATACGTGCATGAGGCACCCTTCTGTCTTGGACCTGTGTGGTGTTTTGCATGCCCAGGGTGCCCTTCGTTCAACAGACAGACACACTAAGAATTCTGTCAGGTTCTAAGCACTGGTTGGTGATAATCCCACATGGTCCTCTCTTTGGTGAGCCTGAGAGAGAATGGGTCAGGGGTCAGCTAATAATGCAGACCCTTTCATGCAAGCGACAGCTTTATAATGTTTTATTTCTTAAAAATTGGTAATTTACTTTAATTAATTAGTTAGTTAATTAATTAGTTAATTAATTAATTATTGTGTGTGTGCGTGAGCTTGCCGCTGCACATATGTGGACCTCAGGTCCTCAGGTCTGGCAGCAATTGCCTTGACTTGCTGAGCATCTCACCAGCCTGGAGCAAAATGCTGACCAAAGGAGGCAGTGGGACTTGAATGAAGTGTTTTCTTTTTCTTTTCTTTTCTTTTTTTTTTCTTCAGAGCTGGGGATCGAACCTAGGACCTTGCACTTGCTTGGCAAGTGCTCTACCACTGAGCCAAACCCCAAACCCAGGTGTTTTCTTTTAATCTCTTTTATTATTATCTGAGAATTTATATAGATGCATGTAAGGCCTATTTGTTCAAATCCAGCCATTCATTCCCTCCCTTTCAATTCCCTTGTTGCAAAGTCTGTGTTACAGGAAATGTCTAGAGAGGTATGGATTTTTGGAAGCCCTGGGTCAGGTCTGAGCTGCTCACATTGGCCCTTCAGGGAGACCTGGTGATTAGCAGGACCATTAGCCACTTAGTGGGTGGGAAATGCCCCATTATTTCCATTTTAAATGTCTAACTAGGCCCGGTGGGAGGCAGATTCTTATCACTTCAGAAAAGACTTCAGTCTCCTTGACTCCTGTCCACAGCCCAGTGCCAAACCTAGAGGGCTCTTGTGTTTGGTGAGGATTGTCCTGGTGTGCTCTGGGATTTCCGCATTTTCTCGAGGAATCTGGGTATTGGTGTGACTCAGACAGCACAGGTCTCCTGGCTTCTCTGGATTTCCATGAGAGTACTCCTGTCCTTCTGCAGACTTGTTTGACAGGGTGTCAGTACTGCTATTGGCGTTTCCATTAGGGGCTGATTACTACTCTGACTCATTGGAGCCATACTCCTCTCACTGGAGTCTGACCTCCAAGGTTTGCCCTTCACACTCTTTGTCTTAACCTCAGGAAGGGAGCATACAGTAAGTCATAGCAGAAAAGATGCTGTGCTTCTGAGTCGAGGGAGAGTGTGAATTTGGGACAACTGCAGCTTTGTCTGATATTTGATGTCTGGATTTGCCTTCTCTGAGATTTTTGCCCACCACCCCCATCCCTGCTACTTCCTTTCTTTGCCCTTCCTTCCTGTCCTCCATCCTTCCCCACTTCTTTTCCATGATGAAGATCATTGCTTCATAACATCTTATTATTAGACAAAAGAGTGGCAAAGACATTGGAACTTGTAGTCCCATAACTTCACAGAGCAGACAAAGATTCTCAACATTGCAGGCAGAAGTGGATGGTCCCTGCTTCCCTCTGGTGCACCCCTCCCTTTTTCGGATAGTTTCAATGTGAAATGCTCCTCAGAGACTGTAAACACAGAAACACAGTTCTCACCTTAAGGGACTAAGGATGATTTATTCTGGAGCCATGTAGGTCACCCCTTATCCCAGTGTGGATGCAGTGTCACGAGGTTTCATAGTTTTACACAACCAAAAACGTTATAATGCAAGGCAAATGCAAAATACGTTGGTGGGCATACAAGCAAGGCAGTCAAAGCTAATTGGGGGGATCCTTTCTATGTTCCTACGATGCTATCTGATGACATTCTTAGCTTTTGGATTGTTGGTTTCTAGGGATTTATTAAGTTAATAGATCCCAAAAAGATTTTATTTTAAATCTATGACATAGATTAGTTTTGACAAAACGGTAGGCAAAGAATTCTGGGGGCTAAAATTATCAGGTAACTAGTCTCTGGATCAGCAACATTCCAACATCTCCTCACCGCTGCAGTTCTAACCAGACAGTCAGCTTTCACAGACAGCTTCTTCCTAGAAATTCTCATTTAAAGGGCACACATGTTTAAACAGTTAGACCTCAGTTGTGGGAAACATTTTGCGAAGGAACATTTTGTGTGGAACATCTTTGACATGGGGAGAAGCTGGCAGCCATAGAGCCACAGAGGCAGACTGCGAGGTTCATGGCCTGCCTGTCGCTGACTCCAGCCTGCTTCTTTATATACAGTGGCAGGCTCTTTGTTCTTCTGTCAGGTACTTTGTTATGACAGTAAGGGAACTGATTAGCGCAATTAATAGCAGTTCAACTAACTAGAAGCAGTCTTGAGAGAAAAGGGTACCGTTCTGGCTTTGCGCTAGGTGAAGAGTTGGTGAAGATCCTGTTGTCTCCTTCCAGAATGATGAGTTGACATCTTTACATGAAAATGTCTGTGTATGTCATTGATTGGAAGGCAGGTCCTTACCCATTGTAGCCGAGTGAAGCTGATCACATATGGACTGGAGTTGGCTCCTGCTCCATTGCTGTTGACTTCTGAGACCATGAGAAGAATGGGAAGCAGAGGAGGTCACTATGTGACAAAAGAGGCAGGGATGTACGATTTGTCCACAAGCAAAGGGTGGTGGCATCCTGCAGAAACAAGGGGAGATCTCTCTTTCTCTCTCTCTCTCTCTCTCTCTCTCTCTCTCTCTCTCTCTCTCTCTCTCTCTCTCCCTCTCTCTCTCTCTCTTTCTCTGTGTGTGTGTGTGTGTATGTGTTTGTGTGTGTGTGTGTGTGTATGTGTGTGTGTGTGTTTATGTGTGCGCACTCCCCACTGACACTTAGGCCCTAGATACTCACCTTCCAGAATGCTGAGAGAATGAGCATCTGTTGTGATATCCCCCATGTATGTGCATGTGTTGTAGCTACGTTATGGCACTCACACTGAATCCCTTGCTGCTCTCAACTTGGCCCAAGCCCAGTGGGCATGAACTGGCCACACAGAAGAGGAGATGCTTGCCCTGAGATAATCCCTGTAGATCCTGTCATAGTTCTCAGTTCTCTGGGTTGAGTGGTTGTATATCCCAGGTCCCATTGGTAGTCAGTACACTGTTCTTAAGCAAGTGCTATTCTTGATAGGATGAGCAGCCAACTCTTAGTGGGACATCCGCTACTGGAGCCACTGCTGTAGCTTCTCCTAGGACAGTGGCACTGAATGTGTGAGACTATTCCTCTCTTAGTGCTAGACACAAGGTAAATCCGCTCAGCCCCAGGACTGCTCAGTGTGTGTCTGCTTCTTTCTCTTCAGTTTATCATGATCTTAGAATTTAGGATGGGTCTTTATGTGCAGAGCAGTGAGTACCATACTCTGCGAGGCGAGCCTCTCTTCTCTCCACTTCCCCAAGCTTCATGTCTCATTCATGTCAGCATAGAAGAGACACGGCTGATGGTGAAGGAAGTCCTTCTTAACTCCCCTGGGAGCTTGTTAGGGATGCTTAGAGGGGCACAACTTGTTGAATTCTGTCTGCAAAGCCAGGTCCACTCTGTGCAGAAGGGAGGGGGCAACAGCCTGAGGGGTAGAGCTGAACCCAGCTTGCTGCAGACTAGCTGACCCCAGCTTGCTGCAGACTCCCTTGTGTTTCCTGTGTATATTCATGACACATTTTTGTTTGCTCAACTCGGTTTTCGGTAGCCTCACTCTGGGCGCCTTTACTTGTGGTTTGAAATTTTGAGATAATGCCAAAGTAAAGGGGTGGAGGTGGGAGATATGGTTTCTTCTGTTCAAGTAAATCACAACTTTGTAAGTGGCGGGTAGGTTTTTGCAAGTTTAGCTATTTTCCCCTCTGGGTTTCTTGTATCTTCTTCTTTGAGGTCGGGAAGTTGGGCAGGAATCCTGGCTTTTTCACACTGAACACCTTAGGCCTTAGGATGTGCTGCTGGGGAAACAACCGCCATTCTCTACAGCACTCCCACCCTTAGCACGGGACCTTGGGAGACATTTGGTATCCATAGGACAGCACTAGCAAGAACGTTCTTTGCTCTGGCTTTAGTTACATTGACTGAATGAATGTTGTTTCGGGACCTCTGGTTTATTTATTCATGGGTTCTGTTGGGAATCCATTGGAATTGAAGCATTCCCTTCTGGAGGAAAGAAAGAAGCTCAGAAGTTTCAGGAAGCTTAAGAAACCTTTAAGGCTTAGGAATCTCGAAGGTTATGACGCTCAGGTCCTGTTCCAAAGAGCAATAAGATGAGAACAATTGCCCTGGGGGTCGGGGGCAACCATGATGAAGGGGGCTTCTTGGGAGGAGCTGCCTGCTAGTTGGGCTGAAATCTACAGGATGTAACTATTTTGAGTGTCTCCCATGCTGGTGTGGGTTTCCCACTGATAGAGTTGACTGAGCCACTCGTCTGCTCCTGAATAGCCATGATAAGGTAGACCTGGATGGAATTGTTTCTAGTTGGAGGACTACATGAGGTGAACACACATTGTTAAGGTCTACCCAGGATGGGTCATGTAACATAAGCTGCTAGACATTAATGTAGGTTAAAACGTAGCAGAAGTCACCCTATGTTTAGATAACCAGAACTAGGTAGCTAAGGGAGCAAAACTAGTGCAGGGTATTGGGCACAGGTTCTAGAGGACCCAGGGGAGGAAGGATGTTCCTCATCCTCCTCCCTCATCCCTGCACCTCTGTGCTGGTCCAGATACCACCAGGCATGACGTCATCCTACAATCCACATCTACACTGGTTTACCGCCCAGATCCAATACTTCAGGAACCTACAGCACTACAATGATCTCACTGGCTGCAGGGAGGACACAGCCAGTACAGAAGTTGATTAAAGTTAAAGGAGAACTATCACTCGTGTAGGGAGAGGACATTTTCACTCTCCAGGAGCCTTGCATGAGAGCTCGGGCCTCCTGGGAACCACAGTTCTTGCTTCAGGGCTCAGCAAAGCTCAGGGCAAATGTAGTCATTGGTTGGAACTGCCTTCCTTGCTAACTGAGGTGCCATTCTTTTATTTTCTGCCACAATGAAATTAACACTTAATTATGGTGCCATGTTTTTCATCTTGTGATGCACAGTTCTGACCCATGAAGGCATAGAGAAAACATTAACATCTGTTTCCACCTCTCTGCTGGAATAGGATGCTTGTTTTCTGCGGAAAAGTTGTGAGTTCCCCTGTAATACAGGTTATGTTCTAAAATGGAAGGAGGCGGACTCCAATCTGCTCTGTAGTAGTTGCATTCAAATACAATGCTGTCTATTTATCTTATCTATCTGTCTGCCTTGCTGTCTATCTTATCTATCTACTCTATCATTTGTATATCATCTATCATCTATTTATCCCTCCATCCATCCATCTACATTCTATCTATCTATCTATCTATCTATCTATCTATCTATCTATCTATCTATCTTTCTGTCTGTCTATTATCTATCATTTTTCTATCTATCTATAATTTGTCTATTTACTATCTATCTACCATTTGCTTATCTAATATCTATCATCTATTTATCTAAGGTGTGTTCATGGGTGCGTGTAGATGCATATGTGTGCAGATGTGTGTATTTGTTTCCATATTCAGGTAGAGTCAGAGAACAACCTCAGGCCTCATCCTCAGGCATGGTCTGTTTTTTAGAGACAGGTTCTCTAATTGGCCAGGAGTTTACGAATCATGCCATCTGTGGTGGTCAGCAGATCATGGGTATCCTCTCCTTTTTTCCCCAACTGGCATTAGAAGCTTTCTCCATTCACATTTTGATGTGGGTTCTGGGAATCAAACCCATGTCTTCATGCTTATGAGGTATCCTGGTTAGTTTTCACTGACATCTTGACATAACTTAGAAGAGACTTGACACACTGACCTAGTGACCTGCTTATTTGCAGTCATGCATTTTAAAAGAAAAAGCTTTAGGAATGGGAACCAAATGGCTGACTCTTTCTAGGGTGAATACAGAAATCAGATACCACAAAACTAGTATTTATATATATATATATATATATATATATATATATATATATATAGATAGATAGATAGATAGATAGATAGATATAGATATAGATAGATATATGTTTGTTATATATATATGTGTGTGTATGTATTATATATATATATATATATATATAGTATGTTGTATATATACTGTATAAAGGTATCACATGTGTGAAACTAAGTGCACACATGCTAATATGTATATGTGTATTTATAAAATTATCAGTGCATTCATGTATGCATGTTTATGTGTGCATGCATGCATGTGTGCTCATGTTCTTGGTGTGCATATGCATGCGGATATATGTGTCATGCATGTCTGTATGCATGAAAGTGTATGTCTGTGTTGTTGCTACTTATTCTTGTCCTCCACCTCCACGCCGTAATTGTCCTGCTTCTCAATAACACTTTAGATGGAGCTGGGTGTCTTCTCCTTCTGGTAGGAAACGATGGACCGAAAGTGGATACGATCATAGACTGGAGACCCCAGCACATTTCATACACACATGGTGGGAGTGGCTCTGTACTCAGTTAGAAGCACATACTCAGGTCTCTGACTCTTGTATCGGAGCCAGAGAAGGACACTTTCCTCTCTTCTCTTCTGCCCTGGTTTCCATGAAGTGTCCTCCTGTTGCTCCTCAGAGTTGCTGGTAGGACGCTCCCTGCATGTTGCCACAAGAGACAGACCTGCACCCGGAGAAGCCCAAGTAGGGACAGCGTGTATCTGCTGGTCCCCAAATCCAGGTTAATTCCAGCACTCCTGCTGATCATGTAATAGAGCTGTGCAGTAGTTGTCGGGGTATAATTGACCATTCCCACTTGCCTTATAAAACTTGGCCATTATCTTTCTGGTCCAAGCTTGAGAAATGGCCATACAGAGAGTTTTGCTACTACCTTCCCCTGGGAGAGAGCAAAAAAAAAAATTAGTAGATATTAAAAGGCTTTTAATCCATGAACACATAACCAGCTGAAACGGGCTGAAAGTGCCATTGTGACTGAACGGAAGATGTGTGAGGCATCTTTATCTAATAACCACCATTTGACATAATAAAGATTTATTTTAAATCAAAGCAGATGAGTCAAGCTCTTTTCTTTAAATCTGCTTTTGCCAATAGCCCTACACATCCGGAACCCATTTTAGTGCCGTCTCTTCTACTGAGAGCAGAGGCAAAGGCTTTCTATTCTCCCCAATGTCCCAACAGACTCAGTACTGATTCCTTTGGGCCCTCCGTGGAAGGGTACTTTTAAGCCTAAACCCGAAAGGAACCTTTTGGTGGGGGGCGGGGTTGTGTGGTGTTCAAAGTCCCCATTTGTGTGTCCTGCTTTCGCTCAGTTCTCACATCACGTTCTCTTATCTGCGTGCTCGCCCACCCCGAATCATTCCAAACAAGGTTGTACCCACTTTCTTTTGCCTAGGTGGGGCTTCTGTTCTCTTCTTGTCTCTTGGGCTTCACGGAAAGCCCCTCCCCCCAAGTCCCCTGAAATAGTTGACAAGGTAAAGCACATCTTTGGGTGACCGGCATGGGTATTCAGAGCTAACAGGCAAAGTGGAAGAAATATGGGATGATTTATTAAGTCATGAAGTAGTCCCGGGACTAATAATATATGAAAATAAAAGAAAGAAATAACAATGCTTAAATAACAATGCACACGTGCATACACACAAAGACACACAGTCCTTCTATAGGAACATGCACACGCACTCAGGTGTTCAAAGTACACAGACAGGTGTCATCTTCTTCTGTGTTCTGACTGTGTTCACAACTGGCTGAATTTACTGTGGTAAAGACCGCCACCTATTTGATTATTAAACCACGCCTTTCCTCCTGGGCATCCAGCTCAGTGATATTGCCTGGCATCCGTGGACTGAGTGCCAATGGAATGGTCAGTGTATATGACTGGATTACTGGCAGCCTCCTCTCCAGCTCTTCTTGTACTTTCTCCCCTCCTTTCTTGGCTAGCTCTTTAGGTTCTTATGCTCAAAGTAGGGCAGAGCTATGGGGAAGGGGAAACCTGGGTCCCAGGAGACAATGTGGATCCAAATTGAGACGGAAATTGTAGCCAGAGAGAAGGTCTGGGCCCTGGGTTGGAAGCTGATATTTCAAAGGCTCTTGTATGAGTCATTTATTGAGTTCTTCTTCAGAGATAACTATACTTGGAGAAGCAATCCTCTTTATACGCCACCAGCTGGAAAGGAGCTTTCTTTATTGAATTTCCACATTTCATTTTTCATTTTTTTATTGTATGCAGCATGTGTACACACGGTCGTGTGCACATGTTTGTGGAGGCTGAAAGACTGGTGTCATTCTCAGGAACACCACCCACATCATCTGAAACAAGGTCTCCCATTGTCTTGTATCTCACCAGTTAGGTTAGATAGGCTGGCCCCCCAAGCCCGAGGATCCACCAGTCTCTACACATCAGCACCGTATTAATAATATACAGTGTGCACACACACTCCCAGCATTTCCTTCAAAGTAAGAGCTTGAACTTATGGACTACAAAGTTAAAATAATCAAGGGGCTGGAGAGATAGCTCAGCAGTTAAGAGCAATGACTGCTCTTCCTAGACATCCTGAGTTCAAATCCCAGCAACCACATTGTGGCTCACAACCATCTGTAATGGGAACTGATGCCCTCTTCTGGTGTGTCTGAAGATGGCTACAGTGTACTCATAAATAAAGTAAATAAATAAAAAAATGAATTCAGTGTTTTTGTGGCTTTCATAGGGCTGCCTCCTTCTCTTCTCTTTCTTCTTCTTTTTCTTTTCCTCACTGAGCAAAAAATTAAGTTCTAGAAGAGGGATGCCCAGACTAGATGTATAAAATCAGAAATAACAAATTGTGTTGGAACTCGCTCTGAAGGAAGAGGGGGACCAGAAGGAGTGTTGTGAGTGTGACTGTCTGCTTGTTCCAAAGTGTAAGGCTATATAAACCCAGTGCCACCTCCTCCAGGAATTCAAAGCCACAGCTCTATCTGAGGTCAGTGCTGTCCGTTGTGTGTGTGAGTGTGTGTGTGTGTGTTCGTGTGTGTGTTTGTGTGTGTTTGTGTGTGTGTGTGTGTGTGTGTGTGATCACTTTTGGGGGTGTATGCGACCACAAGGCCATGCTCATCAGGTCGAGATCCAGAAAGTGCTTTGGGCCCCATCTTAAGTCATCACATCTCTCAGTACCTGAGGTTAACTGACTTCCAGAAAGCATCTTAGTTGGGCTGACTAATGTTTCATTACATCACAAGGACATTTTCTACTGTAGATAAAATAAACACATATACTTAATAATGGACAGAGACTTGAAAAATGGAAGTGGAAAAAATATCACTACCGAGTTTGCATTATAAAACACATTTATTTAGAATTCTCCAGGATAGTTGTAATTTCCCATATAACCTACACATGATTTCCATATATTAGCATAGTACATAATCATTTGAAAATAATTAAGAGAAATTAACCTTTGGGAAAAAAAAAAGTACTTTTTTTAAATCACAGCTCCCACTCCCACAATGACAACTATGAAACTAATTATTTATTAACAAATTCCTAAGCCACAGTCTTTGGCTCATTCCCGGACTAACTTAATAACCCATTCAAACTATTCTGTGTCTTCTACATGGTTATTTACTATGCTTTCAACCCCTTTCTTAGTATCATCCTCAACATCTCCTTTAGCATCTGCCGCAGCGTCCCTCCCTGGGTCTCCTTTTATACACTATTTGCCAAAATCCTCTCTTCCTGCCAGTGTTCTGCCTTCTATTTCCTGCCTCAGCTCATAGGTCATAGACTTTTTTTTATTGACAGGTGATGCTTAGAAGAGATTCTCTCTACAAACCTTGGTGCATTAACATCAATTAAATGACCCATTTTAAGTTCTCATTTTTAATTTTGTTCATGGATCTATTTTGTGTTATGTCATGTGGCTGCAGTACATGCAAAGTCCAGTAGACAGAGGCAGATCTCCCAGAGCCAGAGTCAGTTGTGAGGATGCTAAGGGTTCTGAGTTGCTGAGCCATCTCTCCAGCCCATAAACGACACAATTTTGTCACAGTAAGGGGAAAACTGGATACTACTACTCCTATGCCTTTTCACAGTGTAGATTCCAATCCACACTTTATTTAGAATCTAAGGGTCCTGTAAATGTATTAAACTTTTTTTTCCTTTTTCTTTTTTTCGGAGCTGGGGACCGAACCCAGGGCCTTGTGCTTCCTAGGCAAGTGCTCTACCACTGAGCTAAATCCCCAACCCCTTTAACTTTTTTTATTCCCACTTCGGGGGGTACCTATCCCTCGTTTCCCCTAGACATTGAAGGTTGTCAAGGTATGAATGGCACATTTTCCAGGCTCTTTGCTTATGGTCCACCTGTCTGATCTACTGAGCCTCCATACCCAATCCTGTAGGTCCTCGATCTCTGATGATCCCTTCAGCCTTGTGGATTCATGCTTTTGAACACTGATTTCCAATTTTTCTAGTGCAGTCGTAGGGAGGTTTGGCACCACCTGATTTCATTCAACCTGTGATATTTAACAGATAAAGATCGGCTGAACTTTAAAATATCCATTTGAATAATTTAATTTTATATAGATAGTAATATGATCTGGTGTGGAATTTAAATATTTCGTCACCTAGGAACTGAATTTAGGACATTGTGTAACCTTTTAGAAAACATTCTGTGGTTTTAAATTTTGGTGTGTGTGTGTGTGTGTGTGTGTGTGTGTGTGTGTGTGTGTGTGTTCATGTGTTTCACAGAGTCCAGGATCCCATCTACAAAATCTGCAAAGATAAATCCCAGAATAGACGGGTGGAGACTCTGGAAGATCCCCTCCCCCAACTGAGGAGCTACTGGCAACTGATGAGTACAGGGCAGAGGGACGGTTTTCTTCATGGATTTGGCCCCTGATTGCTGTCCATGCTCCCCTGGATGTTTGTACCCACCCCACACATCTAGTCAGCACTAAATGACTCAGCAGTTTCTATTAAAATGCAGATGGAATTAGGAGGGAGGAAAGGGGAGGGATTTAAGGGGAGGGGATGGGGATGGATTTTCTCAAACACATTATGTGTATGTACCAATTTCTTAAGGAAAAAATTAAAACAAAGTAAATAAATAAGTAAATAAATCTGCTCATGTTTGCACATGTGCATGGGTATATGTGTGTGTGTGTGTGGGGGGGGGGTTGCAGCACCCTGCTACAAGGTGATACCATGCAAGTCTCTTTCTGGTCTGCCTTCGGATTTAGATATAGAACACTCTCCAGCACCATGTCTACCTGGACTCTGCCATGCTTCCCACCATGATGATAACTGACTGAACCTCTGAAACTGTAAGCCAGGCCCAATTAAATGTTTCCTTTATTAAGAGTTGTGTTGGTCATGGTGTCTCCTCACAGCAATGGAACTCTAACTAAGAAAGGTGGTGTCTTTGCCTGACCCGAATCTCTCATATTTTCATCCGGGCTGGAAGCCAGCAGACCTTAGTGATTCTGTTCCCCCTTCCTGTCCCTGCGGTTACACTTTTCCCTTGCCTGTTTCATGATGACTGGGATCTGAGTTCGGGTTTGCTAAGAAAGCAAGCGGTTTTACCCACCCATTCTCCTAAGAACCATCCTGTGGTTTTTAAGGCTTATCAGACGATTACAGTCAACATACAAACACAAATTAGAGATGGCAAGTGCATCTTGACTTTTCCTTGTTTTGGTATATTTGAGTTGTTTCAGTGTCTTGATTTCACCTTGTTTCGGTATATTTGAGTTGTTTCAGTGTATATGAATGATAGCTGAGGATTGGGAGACTTAGCAAGAGATGGAAAGGAGAAATGAGGATGCAAAGATCTATCAGATCCCTGCCACTTGCCCTTGCATTCAACATTTCATATTTAAAAACAATAACAACCACTACCATCGACAATAGTCAACAACAAGGCATGCAAGCAACAGACTGGCAAAGAAGACACTAAAGGGCATTACATACTTTTAACCTCACTTTCTCCACTAAAGCCTCATGTATTGAGCCGATGGATTTTGTTCTCAAGCCCTGACGATTAATCCCTAGATGGAAGCCCCCTAACACCGAGATGAATGACACCGTGGTCAATGGGGTAGGCAGAGCTTGCAATTTTCTTTTCTTGTAAAATCAACCCAGTAGGGAACTAATAACAACAGCTCACATATATAAATAAAAGAGCCTTTGACACTGACGATTGGAATTGTTACTATATATCCCAGTTCTTTGCATTCTATTTTCATTAGTGTGTTGTTTTCAGCGCCATGATTGCTACATAGAAAACTGTGTATTTTCTACACTATGTATCTTTTGGGGGTGCACTCTGTAAGCTAAAGACTAAATCAATCCATATCAAAGGGTTCCTCCCTGACGTGTTTACAGAACTGAAATTAAACTGTTTTCACAAAATATTTCACACTTGCCTGGATCATTGTTGTTGGGGCTTGAGTGTGACATTTCCCCAGGTTCTCAGCTGTGGGAACACTTTGTCTCAAGCTGATGGCACTGTCTAGGAAGGTGGAGGAAACTTTCAGGCTGTGCCCTAGCAGAAGTAGGTCACTGGGTCAAGAAGGAAGGAGCTGGCTGGTTCAGACCGAACTCTTGGCTGTCTGATCCACCCAAATATAAGCAGGGCCCATACAAGCTCTCAGTGACACAGATCAATACACTGTTGCCATGAAGTCATTGCCACGACAGTCTGAACCCAATGACTGTGACTGTGTGCCCTTAACAAACCTCTATTCCTTTATTTTGATTGTGTCATGAATTTTGACTCTTTGACATAAAAATAATGTAAGTGTACATCTGCATGTGTGAGTGTGTGTGTGTGTGTGTGTGTGTTTGAGAGAGAGAGAGAGAGAGAGAGAGACAGAGACAGAGACAGAGACAGAGACAGAGACAGAGAGACAGGAGAGAGAAAGGGACCAAAAGACAGAGAAAGTGCATTATATTAAGTACATATAATTTGCTCCTTGAATCATAAGGCAGTCAATTGGTTTGATTAATGTTCAATATTTGAATTCTTCAGAGTCATACAGCCTTATATTACATAGCTAAAGCTTATAGTATAAATTTTCTATTAAATAATAAATTGTCATTATCCTTGAGAATTTCATACATGGATACAATGAAACATGGCCATAAACTCTTCCATTTCACCCTCTGTTCTGCCCAAATTCCCTGACAATAACCATCCCTCAAAATTCCTATCCTCTTTCCCAACCTATAACCACTAAGCCCAATTAGCATTGGTTATGTACTTATGGGTGTGTGACCATCTACAGGCATGTGGGAAGTATACCAGTGACCAAACCCTCAGAGAAGAATGATTCTTTTACCCCAGCAGCCATTAGGACCCGAAAGCCTCCTCAGTAAGGGATTCTGTCTTGCTGGTTGTCCTTTATAGACCTATGCAGGTGACCACAGCTGCTGTGAGCTCACAATTGCAGCAGTCATGTCCTGTCCTGAAGGCAGCAAACCACAGCCCTTCTTCCCACCCTCTGGGTCTTACACTCTTCCCACCTCCTGGTCCAAGATGCTTCCCGAGTCCCAGGAGTTAAAAGAGTCTGTGTGCTCATCCATAAATGGGGCATCTACTGCTTCACATGCTAAACTGCTCTCTTAAGAAACTTTACTTTAGGGTTGGAGAGATGGCTCAGTGGTTAAGAGCACTGACTGCTCTTCCAAAGGGGCTGAGTTCAATTCACAGCAACCACATGGTGGTTAAAAGCCATGTATAATGGGATCTGATGCCCTCTTTTGGTGGTGTGTCTTAAGACAGTGACAGTGTTCTTACATTCATGGAATAAATAAAGCTTTAAAAAAAAGAATCTTTATTTAAATTTTAACTGGAACCTGAAACTTTTTCTTTTTATTTACCTTTATAAAATTTACACACACACACAATAACACACACACAAACACACACAAACACACACACACAAAGAGAGAGAAAGAGAAAGAGAGAGAGAGAGAGACAGACAGACAGAGACAGAGTGAGAGAGAGAGAGAGAGAGAGAGAGAGAGAGAGAGAGAGAGAGAGAGAGAGAGTGAGAGGGAGGGGGGAGGGAGAGAGATCTATCTAAAGGACTAAAATATACTCCTAAGTCAAAGATAAAGCCCAGACACTTGTCAACAGGATGGTGGAGACTTAAGTGTGGAATGACCATGGAGCCTCCAGAAGGCAGGAACCAGAGACAGTGGCTCTACCAGGTAGGGAGTCTACTGTTTTTCGATGACTTCAAGACCAGGATTTGTGAACTGCAGACTAGCCATGTGGGTATTAGCCTGCAAAGTGCACTTTGTATGGAGACTGAAGTGTGATGCCCAGGCTGCCTTGGTTCCCTCTCACTTCTATGATTCCTAGGAGAGTAGGAAATGTTTCACCAGGTTCAGTGAAGCTTGTGAATCTGGAAGCTAGTGCTAAAACTGGACACTTAAAAGTTACTAGTTATTAGAAATTGTGTTTAAATTTAAAAATCATTTCCTCATTTGTGTGGGCTCACCCGACACGTGTAGGCAGTGCTTACTGATTGATCATAGCGCCGTACACTTCCGACCTCACACAGACTGACAAGGATTACTTCCGGTGCTGTGTGACTTATTTTTTCTCCTTTCAATGAAGGTGCAGACGAGCCATTTCCGGTGTCAGCACGTAAATGACCTACTTCCGGTTTCTCACAGGCTTCCTGCATCTAGGTTGAATCCTTGACATGGGACATCCTCGGCACGGCACAGCGTTCCGTTGGGCTGAGCAAGAGGGATCTCTGGTGTGGATTGTTTTCTCTGCCCAAAGTACATGGGATTAAATTCGCAGACACCATGAGTCTATAGTGGCTTCTGTGAACTCTGGGTTGTTATAATCTTTTCAAATCCTCTTAGTTCTTGGCCTAGTCGGTGACAGCTGCCTCACTCTGTGAACTGGTTTCCGTCGTTCTTTTACAGTGATTTGATCGATATGTTGCCTTCATTTTTTAGATCTCCTAGCTCCATTTTCTGAGAAAGGCTACTTCCCTCTGTGCGCATGACCTCACTTGTTGGACGCTACCTCTTTGGAGGTCTCAGGACATTCCTTTGAGGTTCTGCATCCCTGCAGACAAGGAGCTAAAGTCTTTCAAACAAAATTCTGTAACTCCACGGTGGCTTTTTCATGCCTTTTGAGAAATCCGAGGACAAGTCTTTCCTCTGGCAGCTATTCACACACGTTAAAATCTTAAGTCAAGATATCCAACTTATTTTAATCCAAATATCAACAAACACATGAGTTACCAGTAGATTTATTGAAAGAATCAAGTATGAGTTTGGACACTCCTTTGTCTCTCTCTCTCTGGAACACAACTTTTCCCCTTTGAAAGCTAAAATTTCTAATTTTATTCAAGTCCATTAAAAATCCACATTATTCTTAATTTTTTGATGGTAATGACTTTAGTTATCTACAAACTGACTTGCTCCACCCCCCTCCTTCCATGAATAAAAGGAAGTCTATTTTAAAAACAGTTCTGCCTAATGAAAACCTAGATTTTTCTTTTGTCAAATATTATTTCTTCACTTCTGGATTTTTTTTTAAATACCAATAAGGCACCAACTGTTTTCTAGATGTCTCCCCCTCCCACATATACTTTATTCTTTGGTAAACATGGGGTGAGCCCCCTGTATGCTCATTATCAAATGCTTCTGATTCGATTTGTGAACAAAAGCAGCCTACCCTCTGTCTTTTTCTAGTGGTGTTCCTTTTCAGGGAAAGAGAATTACCAAAGCCTGCCTGAGAATTAGGATTTTTCAAAACTCTAATTTCATTGAGGATTCCAATTTCCAAAGTTGACATTCATTAAGGGGAACGAATATGAACTTCCCATCACGGTTTGGATGTGTATTATTATTTCTTGTTATATTTATTTTCCCTTTGTGACTTGAGATGTAAGCTACCCACAGAAAAAAAGAGCTATCTAACCAAGTTCCCATCTTCCCCTCTCTGTAAGTTGAGATTTCCTTTTTTTTTTTTTTTGGTTCTTTTTTTTGGAGCTTGGGACCGAACCCAGGGCCTTGCTCTTCCTAGGTAAGCGCTCTACCACTGAGCTAAATCCCCAGCCCCGTAAGTTGAGATTTCTAAGACTGAAGAGGAGAATAAAGTAAAATGAAGCGAGTCTGCAGATGTTGTCCACGTAATTCCTAGAACAAGAAACAGAGAGAGACATGTTACATGAACACTTGTATCAGATGGACCAATGAAACTGCAGGGGCCCTGGCTAGATCTAAAATCCCTGTAAATTGTGTGTGTGTGTGTGTGTGTGTGTGTGTGTGTGTGTGTGTAAACCTAGGTGTATATGTATATGTATATATGTCTGTATGTCTTAGGGTTTTATTGCTATAAAAAAAACCATGACCAATGCAAGTCTTACAAGGACATTTAGTTGGGGCTGGGTTATTGGTGCATAGGTTCAGTCTATTATCATCAAGACAAGAGCATGGCAGCATCTAGGCAGGCATGGTGCAGGAGGAACTGAGAGTTCTACATCGTCCTCTGAAGGCTGCTAGAAGATTGGCTTCCAGGCAGGTAGGGTTAGAGTCTTAAAGCCCATGCCCACAGTGACACACCTACTCCAACAAGGCCACACCCACTCCAACAAGGCCAAACCTCCTAGTAGTGCCATTCCTATTTGGTACTATTTGTCTTTAAACTTGAAACTTATCCATAAACCTTTTCAAGGAACAACAGGTAACTTTAATGAAATAAATACAGAAGTATTAGAAAAATACACAGGAAGATGTGTGCCTTAGTTACTGTTCTATTGCCGTGAAGAGACACCGTGACCAAATCAATTTATGACAGGAAACATATAATTGTGGTCTTACACTTTCTGAGGGTGACTCCATGTACCATCGTGGTAGACACGATGGCAGCAGGCTGGCAGGCAGGTAGGCATGGCTGGAGTAGTTCCTGAGAGCTCTCATCCTGCTCCCCATATGAGAGAGAGAAGGAGAGGGAGAGGGAAAGGGAGAGGAGGAGGGAGAGGGAGAGGGAGAGGGAGGGAGAGAGAGAGAAGGAGAGGGAGAGGGAAAGGGAGAGGAGGAGGGAGAGGGAGAGGGAGAGGGAGGGAGAGAGAGAGAAGCCTGGTGAGCTTTTGAAATCTCAAGGCCCCCACCTCCCATTGACACATCTCTTTTAACAAAAACTAAACTCCCAATCCTTTCTAAACAGTCCACAAATTGGAAACCAAACACATTCAAGTATTTGAACCTCTGATTGTCACACTTATTCAAAATCCTAAAGTATGTTTTATTTTCTTTTAAAAGAAATTAAGTAATGAGTGTCCATCCCATTTGGTAGTATATTTTATCATTACATTTCATTTCTCAGAGGTTAGGGTTGTAGAGGGCCGCAATAACATGCACGACCATTAGATGGCGCTGGCTTCCACTGCGCCCCACGTGGAAGGCCAAGTCAGTCAAGATGGCGCCAGCCTTCGCTGCGCCAGCTGGCCCCCCTATCAGGAAGTTAACTGTGCGCATGTGCAAGAGTGCCTTCCTGCCAGGTCTTTGCCCATTCCGGGGCGTGCCTGATGAGATCATGAGTAAACAACCAATCAGGCATGGATGCGTGCCCGAGGGTTAAATAGGCGCGCCTAGCTGGCGCGCGGGGCTTTCTCCATGAGATAGGAATAAAGTATCACTCATAGCAAGAATTTCTATGTCTCCCATGCTTCTTGCCGGCGGAAAGTCGCGCGCAGGACAAGTTAAAAATAATTTGCTTGAGAGAAATTGTTTTCTTCCAGGGAGTTTTATCTTTCTCTCTTGAGCCTCATCCCCAAGGAGAGCTGCCCCTCTCTTTACTCCCATTGTCCAGTCCAGCTGCTGTTAACCGTTGTGTATGAAGGACTCCAGGTTAGCGAGTGATCCGTCTGAAGCAGGCATTAACAAGTACCTGAAAGCTTTACCTTAGATCCTGAAGAAAAATTCTCCCTGTTGCTTAAACATTCACAGCTTCTAAGGAAGGGACAGCACAGAGTAGGAAAATGTAGGGGCTGAGGGTGGCAGGCATGCAGGCCTGCTAGCAAGCTACAGGCTGTGCGTGGGCAGCAGTGCAGGTCTGGCCAAGTCAGTGTAAGAGGAGTTTCAAGGTAAGGAGGCCGGCTGGGGTTGACGCTTTGACAACAAAGATAGCGTAGAGTTAGTGGTTGTATTATGAGACTTTTGTCCCTGGAAAAAATAAATAAATAATTACAGTTGCTGCCTTCAGTGGACAGACCTTCAACACTTGCTAACAAAAGGAGAGTGTTTATTAAGAGAAGTTCTTTAAAGGATCCTGCCTTATCTGCTGGCCCTATTCCTGAGAGGAGTTGATCTCCAACATTAAGTAACCTTCCCTGTTAGTCATCACTGACATGGAGAGTGCCTTTTATCCTATCCCCACAGCAGCCATTTCCTGCCCCTGTGGTCAAAATGCCCCAGGTTGGGGGGGGGGGGCAGAGAAGCCCCTAAAATAGTTTCAAGGAATCTACAACAAACTGTGAAGAACTTTGTTTTGCCAGTCAAAATTTAGAATTCAGGCTTTGGCTGTGGCCAAGGTCAGGATTAATGTTTTCTTTTCCATGGGCCTTTAACCCAGTGAGACAGCTTGGTAAAGGACTACTACTACAGTCCTCATAGCCCCAGGTGAACTGGTTACAATTCTTTTGTCAGCCACTTAGTATCTAACACCGAGGTTCTAACCCTCTCTTCATCCTTTTGTTATTAGTTCTTACTAGAAGCCTAGTGTCCTTCAGAGGCTGGGTTTATTGAGAGACAGAGCCACTGAGCTGACACTGAAGGGAGGTACTTCTTAAGTAAAATCTAAGTCCAGAGAGATAGTTGATAACAGATCAGCTGCCTCCCTGCTTGCCTTTCTGTTTCACAGGAACAAAGCTTGCGCTTATTTCTACAATGGCCTTTTTGTCCCAAGAAGGCCTCCTGGTTTAGCTGTGTGACTAAATGCTGTTTGCCCTCTTCATTAGACCTTTATTCTCAAGATTCCCTTGTTTTCTCACCATCCCATCTGAGATGCTTGTTAGTAACTGTTACAGGTCTTCTTTACCACTGAGGAAAGACAGATTCCTACTAGAAGCCAGAAAGAATGTTCCAGACACCGATGGAAGACTGTCACTCCTGACTGTTGACTTGAATACCCCTGAAGGTAGGGAGTGCTGCGGGTCTGCCGCCAGGCTCCAAGGGTGGGTCTCTGAGGGGCTAGAAAATGCCCCACCAATTTGGCTAAAGTAAGAAAAAGGTATAAATAAAAAGTTACAGAAACTTGAAGGGTTAAGCTAAGTCACTGAGAGAGTTGTTGTAAGTTGCAGAGAAAATAAGGTTGATATATGGTTCAGGGTCAGTGCACAAAAGTAAACAGCAACGAATAGCTGTAGAAGAAGATACAGACAATGAGACTGAGTCAGAGAAAGAGGGAAGAAGGTAAAAGGAACAGGAAGCTATGGAAGAAAAGAGAAAAGAGTGGAACATATACTGCCATAGTAGTTAGGGAACCTAGGAAGATAGTACCTGGCAACAGAAGATAATTCCTGTCTAAAGATCAGTGTGCCTAATACGAAGAAAAAGGGCACAGGGTTAGGTTCTGCCCAAGAAAGAACAAGAGGGGCCACTGGTCCCTCTAGGACCAAGAGCTTCTTGGTCCTAGAGTGCTGGCTATGTACAGAGATAGAAGGGAAGTGTGGATACAGGGACCCAATGCTCTGTGGTCCTATGCCCCCCCCCAGTGGGCCAATATCCAAAGACCTTGAGTGCAAGGGGCTACTGGCAATGAACAATACTTATGGACTGCCTGAAAAACAGTGGACATTGGCGTGGGCCGGGTAACCAACACACTAGTTCATGGTCATCCCTGACTGGCCCTATAACTTGCTCATGAGAAAATTGCTCTCCAAAATGGCTTGCGTGGGCTAAAATGACTGGGTGAGGCCTTGTGTATGCATATCTACAGACTGTGTATGTGGAGCTTAAGACCTGTCTCAGTGTACCAGTACCTGATGCTGTGAGATGTGTGTGTGGCTTAGTGCCGTTCTGCCTGGAACACATCATTCCTGCCAGCCGGGCTCTTACAATTATCACCCAATCCAAGACTTAAACTGTGGTAGAGTGGCTGATGTTTTGCCTTTAAATGAAATGTCACAGAGGATGGGATCACTGATCAGCTGACATGGACTAGATTCTCCACCTGTTGGGGGCAATCTGTTCAACTTGCTGCCCAATCCTGACTTGGAAGCCACCACAGCACAAGTGTCAAGCACTGGCAGAAGCCCATGAGTGGAGGAAAAACCTCTGTGACTGGCTGATTGACCCCTGCTGAAAGCCAAGGACCTTGTCCACAGACGGGAACAGTTCTCTTCATGAAGGTCAGAGATAAGTGGTTACTGCCATGGTGGGCAACAAACACAATATCATCTGGGATGGCTGAACTTCTACCCCTCAGCACATCAGTGCTGCAGATGCCTTCACCATACCTTGGATGCACTGATGAAGCCAACAACTGTGAGTACTATTCATTGCTCAGCATATCAGAAGGAAGAGATTCAGTGGCATGGGAAAGTAACAAAGCAGATAAAGTGACTCGGAAAATGGCTATGCAGTAGCCTATCCTAGTTACAGGCCTACAAGAGACAGCCACTGGGAATTGGGATTGGACTAAGGGATGGCCTCACTTAAAATGTACAACAGAAGAAAAGGTCCAAATTGATTAAAAGAAGAGAAAAAAAAAAGACAATGACACACTTGAGAAAAAAAAACAAAAACTATATTCCTCAGAGAAAGATATGTCAGTAAGTAAATGCTTAACAAGAAAACAGGACAAAGAGACCTAGAGAGTTTAGTAAAAAGTCGAAGTGAACTTCACTGAGATAAAACCAGGAAAATATGATCACAAGTATCTCCTAGTGCTTGTAGATACCTTTCCAGGAATAGACAAAAACTTTCCTCACCAAACAAGAGACGGCCTCTACAATCATCTAGAAAATACTGGAAGAAATCTTTCCCCCGATTTAGAATACCCAAGGTAATCTGGTCAGACAATGGCCCTACTTTCGTTGCCAAGGTAAGCCAGGGTGTGGCCAAGTATTTAGAGGTTGATTGAAAATTACATTATATTTACAGACCTCAAAGTTCAGGACAGGTAGAATAAATAAATAAGACTCTAAAAGAGAACCTGTTCAAATTGACCATGAAGACTGGCGCCGACTGGGTGACACTCCTTCCCTCTTGCTCTCTTCAGAGCAAGAAATACCCCTTCCACATTCAGCTTTACCCCCTTTGAGATGTTATATGGAGCCTCAGATCCTCTGACTGTATTAGATGATGTTACTGAACTAACATGTCATAGTAATAATGATTTATATGCCAGGCTAAAAGACCTAAAGGTGATACAGAAAGAAATCTGCTCACAGCTAGCCACAGCCTATGCCCCAGGAACCTGCAAGACAGCTCATTTGTTCCAGGTCGGAGACTGTAGCTACATACAATGACATGGAGCCTAGACACTCGAGCCTCGCTGGAAAGGGCCATACCTGGTGCTGCTGACCACCCAGACAGCCGTGAATTCTCAGCCCTCACCAGCCGCATACTAGCTGTTGGGGCTGAGAGCTGGGACCTAGAGGGACACTCAGATCTTCAGAAAGTTCCCTAGACTTACACATCAGATAAGTGACTGGGAGGTTGTTATAATGCTCACTTGAGGAGTGTGCTTTAGAAACAAGAATTTCATGTTTGCCCTGGGTTCCATCGAGAAAAATATAGAGATAGGCTTGATTTCTATTACAAATGATGTAACATTACATATGTTAATACTTCTAACACTTCTTGGGATTGTACCTCAGGGACCATCAGTTTAAAAGTTCTAAGATAGTCATGACCTTGGTGTATAGGTTTAGATAGTGTTCAGATTAGAATCCTAAAGACTTTTTAGCTGACCTCCAAGAATACCTAACCTCTCTCTCAGAGGTAGTCCTTCAAAATAGGAGAAGATTAGACCTGATATTCCTTAAAGAAAGAGGGCTATGTGCTGCTTTGAGAGAAGAATGAGGTTTTTACCTCGATCACTCTGGGACCATAAAAGATTTTATGGCTAAACTTAGAGAGAGGTTGAAAAAGAGACGATGAGAACGAGAAACCACTGATAACTGGTTTCAAAGCTGGCTCCATAGGTCCCCATGGCTTACCACCCTGCTTTCAGCCTTAGCTGGTCCCTTGATTATCCTCCTCCTTTTGTTCACCTTTGGGCCCTACACCATTAATCACCTTTTAGCTTTTGTCAGGAAGCGGATTAGCGCTGTACACGTCCTCATGTTAAGACAACAGTACCATGATGTTATGCCAGATGAAGCTGAGTTCTCCATGTAGTTCTAAGATTAGAATTACTCACAACACATAGAAGGGAATGAAGAGTTAAATTTCAAAAAGTTAGTCTCAAACAAAGTCCAGACATGCCTGAGAGAATTTGAGATACGGCTCACCAGCCCAACTATCAGCTCCCAAGGACACTGGCCATCTGGAGCCAACCCCCCTCCTTCACTCCCTGAGGATGGGTCATCCCCCTGCTGCAGTGAGATGAGTTGCCCTGCCCACATTGCTGAGATGCTACATCACAGGTGTGCTTTGTTGATGTAACTCCATGCCAAAAGCAACTGTGCACCCTTTGTATTAGCCAATATGTGTATCCACACGAAATCCCTGGTTTTCCCTATATAAGCTCCTGCCTAGAGAGGCTTGGGCTTGACTCAATCTCCTGTATGGGATAAGTGTCAGCCCGAGATCCCGTAAATAAAACTGCCTCTTGCTGATTACATCAAGACCGGCTATTTGTGTTTCCTGGGTGTACCCCAACCCGTGACTGGAGCAAGAGTCTCCCCAAGTTTGGGGGACTTTCATGTGGAGGCCCATTGTGGATGGTGCCACCTCTGGGTGGGTGGTCCTGGTTACAGAAGAAAGCACGTTGACCAAGCAATAAGCAACAACCCAGTAAGCGGTTGTTCCTTCATCGCCTCTGCTTCAGCTGCTGCCTTCAAGTCTCTGCCTTGAGTTCCTGCCCTGACTTTCTTCCTGATGGGCACTGATCAAGCTTAAGTTAATCCTTTCCTCCCTGAGATAGTTCACACAGTATTTCATCAGAGCAAAGAGAAGGAACTGAGAGAGTTCCACCCTGCCTTGCTTTGTTTTCTTGCAATAAATTCTCACACTTACACCCCAAACATACCAGTTGAGCTGGTGGACTAGAAAACATCGGGGATTCATCTGTCCACCTCTCTGGTACCAGGATTCCAGGCCACTATGTCTGACTTTTATTTTTTAATGTGGGTTCTAGGAACCAAACTCAGACTCTCATACTTTCATGGCAAACACTTTACTGGCTAAGCCAGCTCCTTAACCCAAGAACCCCACCTCAGAAACTTGGAAATCCACTTCTCTGTCAGACCACAATCTCTCTTTAAGGCACACGTTCCTTCCATGACAATGCCATGTGGGTTAAATTTCTAATCAGAAGAGAGGAAGCCACGTGAGCTATGAAGGATTTTGCATTGTTTCTCAATATGGGGGCATTTTGCATTTGTAAAATGTGAAGTTTCTGGAAAAATCCTTATCTGCCTTATTCCCCACAAAAAAGGAAATATGTTTAGTCCATGAAGTATAACTTAACACCCACAAGAAAGAAGGCAGGGGTGGATATCATCTGTGTTCTGAGATCCTAAGAAAGGTCAGATATTTAGAAGACAGTTATCAAACATTTAATGGGGAGAGGGAGAGATAAAAGAATGTACCTTTAAAATTAAATTGACTTCACTCTTCTTTGGGCAGAAACATTTTAAATAATATTGTCCATTGTCCTTCCTGGTGAGTGTGTTTTAATTGTTGTTTCACATCCACCTCCTGGGACATTGGTCCTTATGTGAGTGTGTGGTTGCTAATTGCTAAGGAGGGCCTGGGGAGGGGCTGCCAAAGTGAGGTTCCAATAGGACAGAAGATGAGTTCAAATGAGGCTGGCAATAATTCTGGCCTTAGATGGGCAAACACAATAAATATATATATGATGGGAATGTGTCTGGTCACAGAAATATAAAACCAATCAGTATCCCTTAATCCCAAGGGTGTGATTTACTTGGGAAGAAACACCAATGCACACACAGCATCAGTTCAACAGCCCAGCCATCCCACAGGACTCTTGGCTCATCCATCTTTCTCCTCTTACTGCCCTCAGTGATTGGCTATAATGTAGTCACAAGATGGCTGCTGCATTCCCAGAGAACACATCACAGTCCTCCACAGCAGAACTCCAACACTGGATGGGAGGAAGTAGAAGAGAGATGAAACTGTCTTGGATAACTCCCTATTTCTGACAGGCAGAAAAAAAAATCTTTCCTCAGAAGATTTTTGGTCTGTCTCAGTGAGTCTTCTGACGCACCTCAACACCAGTGATATGCACAGAACAAAGCTAGCATGACTGATTCAAACTAATCAGGATTCCCTCCGTGGATTAAAGGATAGAAAGTCAGATATACTAATATCCAAATGAAACTGGCTATTTGCAATGAGAATTTTGGTGTATTTAAAAAGATAGAAATATTATAAGACTATGTTTTTGTTTTAATCCAGGCTGTGGGGCATGGGGTTGCTTCCGATTATCAACAGTGGCTGATTATGATTTGCCTTATGTTCTCGCAGGGGCGTGATTTTGCGACCAGCAGATAGATTTTGCAAGTGTGTAACATTTGGAATGCTGGAGACTTTTCAGAGAACATATAAATGCTAGAGCCCCATAGTTGGGCTGCTGTTGGTTGCAGTTTGTTAAATAGTCACGCCCAAAGAAGAAACTAAACATCCTGACAATGAAGATCAAACTTGCCCCCCAGGGAACTCCATGCCCCTAATCAATAGGAGGTCATCTAATGGTAATAGAAACCCTTTCCCTCTCTCCTCTTTTGTCTCCTATCTAGTGTTAGGGGTTGAATGTGGGAGAAAGGAGAACCTACAAAGTAGCAAAAGGACGACTAGTGCTATTGAATGAAGGTCCATCATCAGACACAAATTATAAAGCGTGTGTATCAGGTAAAAACAGAGACAATTTTAGGAAACTGGCCAGTTGGATGCCACTGTTATTTAAATGGAATTTAGCAGCTCGGTATAGAGGTATCTTCCCTTTTCATTCATTTGGGGACATGATACAATTCAAAGGGATATACTTGTTTGTTCCATATGTCTCAGTCTCTCTCTCTCGTTCCTCACACTCTGGTGTCTGAAGTGGAAATTTCTGGTTGTCCTGTGATGCAGACTCATGTGGCGTTTCGTTAAGGCGAGTCACGTGATATTGGGAGAGATTATGAATATGACTCAGTAGACACTGATAAGGTGCTTGCATTGTTTGCCTGCAATCCATCCTTGGTCTTGATTCTCACTGAACTTCACTTTATTGAGGTGTGGCAAAGTACTCCTGGTATTCCAGCTGGTTCTGGTCACTCCTGCTGACTAGTGCCAGTTTGATGGAGGCCTGATCATTTCTGCAAGGTTGTGCTACCAGTGCTGTTTTGTGTTTGGTGACATTTTTTTTTCAACTGGATTATTGGTATCCTGACACTACTGGACTGGACTGCAGGTGTCCTGTCAGGTCAGATTGGATTTGCCCCAAAGAACTACTTCTAAACAGGTCCAAATCCACTTGCCCTATATATCATCTTTTCTCCCCTACCTTTGGACAGTGGGCTAGAATGGGGCTCTAAGCATTTGAGAACCCTTATTAATGTATGTTTGAAAAAAAATCTAAGTCTACATGAATCCCCATATAATGAAGGGTTTTCAGAATCGTTTCCATTACAACTTCTTTTCCCTTGCATCTGCTTTTGCAACTATCTTTTCTTTAAAGAAAGTGCTCAGGGAGTTTTCTGAGGAAATATCGTTACATGCATGGATGTTTAATAACATATTTTCCCATGTGTGTGTATGCATATATGCATATGTGCTATGCCTGTGTGTGTTCATATGTGTGACATGCAGGCCAGTGGACCAATTTACCTTGTTTATGATCCAGTGTCTCTCTGTGTCCTGAATCAAACCAGTATAGGTCAGAAGGACTGGCAGTAAATACCAGGAATTCTCCAACTCTTGGTACAAGAACTTATACCCATGCTAAGTTTTTTACCTTGTGTCCAGTTCCTCAGGCTCCACCCCAAGCTGTCTCCCTCATCCCAAGCAGTGTGCTTGAAAAGGAAACCTTAAGTAATTATTAGGACTAATGGCCTGACCAGAGTGATACAAGCACCATAAGGGCATTACACACAAAGAGTGGGAATTCGGAGCATTGAGATGAAAATGATAAATGAAACATGTGACAGCTTTTAAAACCTTAAGGACAACCCAGAGCCTATTAGGGAAAGCTGAAAACTGTGTCTTCACTCACTCAAGAAAAGAATCAGCAGAAACCCAAACTTGTGTCAGCTTACGTCCTATGAAACTCCATAAGCTTGTTTCTTATTTAAGAGGCATAAGCCACTTTCCCGCTGATGCTGTCCCTACTATGCAACTAAAACAGGGAACGGCTCCCTACAGCTGTTGGGTTGTGCGTAGACCAGTACCAGATTGTCTTTCATCCCTGTCCCACCCCTAATGTCATATTGACACATCCAATTGACCAGGTGACAGCAATGTCTGGCTATCACTTCTGAAGATAAGCAGGAACGTGCAAGGTCACAGAGCAGAATGCATTGAATTTCATCCTGAAATTGGGAAACATATCATTGTTTCCTATTCCGTTAGATTGGAAACCTTGTGCATACCTGGCCCTATTAGAGATATCTCTCTCTTTGGACAATAGAACAAGAACTGGACTAAGACCAGTATTATCTTGAAAAACATCTACATGAGACTGGTCTCCAAGACAAGTGGTGTGTGTGTGTGTGTGTTTGTGTGTGTGTGTGTGTGTGTGTGTGTGTGTGTGTGATGTGTGTACACTCATGACTTGTGTATGTGAATGTAGGTAGAGGTCAGAGGACAATTTTGGGTGTCACTCCTCTTTGAAATAGTTTTTCTTATTTGGAGGAGACACATACATGCTACAACACATATGTAGAGACCAAGGGACATGTTGTAAGATTCAGTACCATCTTCCACCTGGTGGGTCTTGGTGATTGAACTCAGATCCTCAGGCTTGGTGGCAAGTGCCCTAGCATTCTGAGCTATCTTGCCAGGGCCTGTCTTGGTTTTTGAGGTAGGCTTTTCTCACTGGGATCTGGGAACTGGTGCCTGTGATGGTTTGGTTGCATGCGTGCCTGTGTCCGTGTGTGTGTGTGTGTGTGTGTGTGTGTGTGTGTGTGTGTGTGTGTATGTTCAGCCTAGGGAGAGGCAGCGTTAGAGGTATGGCCCTGTTGGAGTGTATGTGTCCTAGTTGGAGTGAGTGTGTTACTGTGTGTGTGGGCTTTAAGACCCTCATCCTAACTACCTGAAATCCAGTATTCTCCTAGCAGCCTTCAGATGAAGATGTAGAACTCTCAGCTCCTCCTGCACTATGCCTGCCTGGATGCTGCCATGTTCCCACCTTGATGGTAATGGACTGAACCTCTGAACCTGTAAGCCAACCCCAATTAAATATTGTCCTAATAAGAGATTCCTTGGTTAGGGTGTCCGTTCATATCAGTATAACCCTAAGTAAAACATTGATTCTGGGGTGGCCAGTGAACTTCAGAGGTCCCCAAGAACTGTCTCCCTTATTCTGGTGTCAGAGTGGATGCTACCACTTTGGACATGTAAGTTGGCTCTGGGGATCCAAACTCAGGTCACCATGTACAGCAAGTAGTTTACCTACTGACCCATATCCTTTACCTAAAATATGGGTTTAAAAGGAGATAGAGGTAGATCCCAGGAGCCTGACATCAAGGAAGCTGAGCTCTGGTACACACAATGGCAGCTGTTACAGGGTGAAGGTCATGGTACAGGGGACTTTAGGACCAAGAAGACATAACTGGGACATTCTTGGGACTTAGGTTGCCAGTGCTGCCTCCACACAGAAGCCTGATGATGCTGATGCAAGCTGGAGGAGAGTCATCTCCATTGGTAGAGGTTGTGGTCATCTAAATGTCTCCCCCCACTCCACCCCCAGTAAGACATCACAAAAGATGACATCATTGGGGAGCAGCACTTTGGAGGGTGTGACTTCAGTCATAAAAATGGACTCCTCCTCTGTGTTAATGGTGCAATTATGTTTAAAAAGTACCGCCAGAGAGCTTGCTGGAACTTCTCAGCCCAGGAAAATATAGGCAGAATGCACCATCTACAAGCCAGGTAGCAGGCTTCAGTAAATTTGCCATTTCTCTGATCTTGGACTTGAAGCCTCATTATCAGTCATCCAGTCTCTGAGACTGGAGTGACAGCAAGCTGGCTAGTTCCTGGGTGAGGCAGGGATCAGCCAGGAGAGGGGTGACCATACAATGTGCTTCTTGATTTCTAGTGAGAACAGAATGCAGATGAATGCTTCAAGGCTAAGCAGTATGAGTGGCACAGCTTGGTCAATCTCGGGCCCAAAATATAAAGCAAACAAGAAAAATAAATTGTATGAGAGAGTTGGCAGACATGATCACTAATCTTGGTTGCTGACTTGAGTGGCTCTGAATTCAATTAAATTGCACACATCTGGGCACTCTTATGAGGGATTTTCTTGATCAGGATATTTGAATCAGGAAGATTTGCCCTAAGTGTAGGTGGTGCCTTCTGGTGGCAACCCAGATTTAAGAATGTTAAAGAAGGAGGCTTTGATTTTTGTCTGCCTGCTTTCACTCTCACTGGCAAGTTCATCTCTCCTGTGGCTGCTGCATTCCTTTGCTAATATTCTAACCACCTTCTCTGATATCACAGGTTAGACTGAAGACTAACGCCTCCAGTAAACTCACCTGACTTCAGCACCAGGTTAAGATGGCTGAGTAATCAATCGTCATAGACTGAGCAGCCAATGGTTTTCTCAATTCCCTTGTATGAGACAACCATTGTTAGATTATCCAGTGTCCTGTAAACAAATTACCTTTTGATGTGTTTGGTAGTTTGAATAGGAGTGGGCACCTTAGACCCTGTGTTTGAATGCTTGACCCATGAGGAGTGATACTATTAGGAGGTGTGGCCTTGTTGGAGTAGGTGTGACCTTGTTGGTGTAGGTTTGGCCTTGTTGGATTAGGTGTGGCATTATTGGAGAGGGTGTGGCCTTGTTGGTGTAGGTGTGGCCATGTTGGAGTAGGTGTAACTTTGTTGGAGTAAGTGTGCTACTGTGGTGGGTTTTCATTGAGATTTGTATATACTCAAACTATGCTCAGTGGTAGAGACAATCCCTTTCTGCTGCCTGTGCATCAATAACTTTAGGCTCCTCCAGCACCAACACTGCCTGGATGCTCCCATGATTCCTGCCATGTTGATAATTGACTGAACCTCTGAAACTGTAAGCCAGCTGCAATGGAATCTTGTCCTTTATAAGAATTACCTTGGCTTATGTGTCTGAAGCCATGAGAATGCTCAGGCTACAGAAGAGCCTTGCCTCTATTGTCCTCCACTGTGGTAAAAAGAAGGTCAAGTTGGACCCCAATGCGACCAATAAAATCGCCAATGCCAACTCATGTTAGCTGAACAGGAAGCTGATTGAAGATGTCCTGATCATCTGGAAACCTGTAACTGTCCATTCTCAGACTCGCTGACAGAAACACACCTTGAAGGGCAGGCATATGGTCATAGGGAAGGAAAGAGTGCTGCCAACACTTGGGTGCCTGAAAGGGTGACTGGAATGAGAAGGATGAGTAACCTGCACCGGCTTCTCAGGAGATACTGTGAATCTAAGAAGATTGACTGCCATATGTATCACAGCCTGTACCTGAAGTTTAAAAGGAATGTATACAAAAACCAAAGGATTCTTATGAAGCAGATCCTTAAACCGAAGGCAGTCTAGGCCCGCAAGAAGTTACAGGCTGACCAGGTTGAGGCTCGCAGTTCTAAGACGAAGGAAGCACAAAAACGCGTGGGAGGAGCGCCTCCAGGCCAAGAAGGAGGAGATCATCAATACTCTGTCCAAGGAGGAAAAGACCAAGAAATAAAGATTCCTTCATGTCTGTGCATAGTGACCTCACTGTGGCCTCACATGATCAGTCATTAAAATAAAACAAGCCTTAAAATAAAAAAAGAGTTACCTTGCCTGTGATGTCTGTTCACAGCTATGGAAATCTAACTAAGACAATGTGTATTCATGCTGCCATTTCTGTTTCTCTGGAAACACTAATACAATGGCGCTCTTGAGAGAGGAACAAGTACCCACCATTCAACATAAATTCCAGTTTACTTTTCTGGTGAATATGAAGTTGTTGTGGTTTAAAAAAAATACAAACTTGGTTTTTTGTTTGTTTCATTTGGGGTTTTGTTGTTGCTGCTGCTGCTGTTGTCGTTGTTTTTAAAGAAGAAACACATTAAGACTCTTCATCCCTAACTGGCTGGCAAACACCGAGCCCACATCATCTAAAGCGATTAAGGCATTAGGAATGTGTTTACACAGAAACATAAAGTTATCCTGTCAAGTTCAGATGAGAGACAACATCGGCCATGTGGGCAAGCCTAGAGCCTCAACCATTTAACACAAACAAATCAGGACACACTGTCAGAAGCCTGTCAGTCCAACAGAGAGGAGGGCCTGCATTTTGTGTTGTTATTTTCTTTTATGAATTTTTTGAGCCACCCTGCTCATTAATCCAGTTTATAATATTAACTCTGGCACTTTTTTCTTGGCTCATCAAATAATTCTTAATGAACTGTCAGCTCACAGCCCCCATCACCATTGTAATGACTATCAAATTAAATTCATCTTGACCACAGTGGTTTTTAGAACTCTATGATGACAGAAAACACAGGGAAAAGAACCTCTTTCATTGTATTTGAAGGAAGACATAGTCATTCACCTGCAGCCTTCCCCCAGTGCTGACAGTTCCCAAGGTCTGTGATGAGAACTCTGCCTCATGGGCACCATCAGAGCCATGAGGTGAGCACTTCCAAACCAGGAGGCATTATACTGACATGACCATACAGTGCTCCCTCACCTACAGTCACCGGGTTCCAAACTTCTGCTGTCCCTCCTCCCCTTAAAAGAGAGCTGTTGGGATCCACACTCAGCATCAACCATGCCCATAAACCAAAGCTCATACCTTTTAAAAATCAGATGTGTTTATATTATCAAATGTGTTAATATTCTGGCTACATGGAACTGTGTGCACCATGTGCCTGCCTGATGTCTGAAGAGGCCAAGAGAGGGCATTAGATCTTCTGAAACTGGCCAACAGTTCAACTGTGAGCCATCATATGGATGCTGGTTATAGAACCTGGGTCCTCTGCAAGAGTAACAAGTGTTCTTCGTGGCTGAGCTGACTCTCTAAGCCCCAGAATCTGTCCCCTGTCCCCGGATATCCTTTGCTACTCTACAAAACCACATGGGAGACTTGGTGACCATCCTAGAGAATAGACTTCACCCTTTCAATGAAGAGGATGCCATGGCTGGTTGTATTGTAGACACTAGGAGACTCTTAAGGAAAGTGCCTAGTATAGGTGAGTCCTGTGAAACCAAGACTGGAGGAGCATCCTGGACTGGATAGAGATTGTATTGGGCCATTGCAGAAGATAAAAGTGTGATGGTGCCTAGGACATTTGAGCAAACCCATGAACTATTCTGTCTGGGATCTTATTTAGGTTTACACTGTTGAGAAGAGACACCATGACCAAGGACATCATGTAATCGGGGCTGGTTTACAGGTTTAGAGGCTTAGTCCATTATCATCAAGGCAGAGGGCATGGCAGTGTGCAGACAGACATGGTGCTGGAGAAGGAGCTGAGAGTTCTACATCTTTATCTAAAAGAAGCCAGGAACAGACTGTCTCCCACATGGCTGGGAGAAGGATATCAAGAACTCACTCCCACAGGGAGACCCCTCCTTCATGAAGGCCAACCTCCTAATACTGCCATTTCCTGGGCAGTGCACATTCAAACCACCACAGGGTCTCTTCGCATATATGATAATTGCACTCTTGTTTTAAAGACTTGCTTAAAGACTCATGATGTTTGCGTGAAGAACATTCGTTGGGTCTTGGTGGCTCTAAAACCCCAAAAACATGAAATCCTTTATTACCCTGAAGTATGAAATTGGCATGTGTGCACAGCCCCTCCCTTCCTCTGCAATATCATAATGTTAAGTGTGTGGAGCTCCAGTATGCTGCCTCATAAGTGCCGACATGTGTGAATTCTTGAGCCACACACTCAACAGAATCAGGCATGAGCCTTCTGTTCTTTTGTTTATGGCTCTGAACACTGGCCTAGACTGATGGGCAAGTAGTTCCGGGAGGAAGATTGCTGGGTGCAGCCAGAGGCATGAAGGTATGTGATTTAATTACAGAGCTGAAGGAATCTGCCTGGTTTCTTCCTGTACCACATGAGAGAGGAAGTCACTCTGCTCAGCCAATTGCAAAAAAATAAAATAAAATAAAATAAAAATCAAAGAGAATAAGCACAAAGGATGCTTGTTTTACATAGAATAGATCATGAGCCCTGTTAATATTTAAATATCCATATATACAGAGGAACCATTGCTTTTTGGTGCAGAGATGGGGTCATTTTTAAGCACCAAGGTCTAGATCAGGCAGATCTGGGTCTTTGGTGTGAGAACACCTCTCTTCCTGTGGAGTTCCCCTCATGACCACTAAGATGGCCACATGATCCCAAGTTCACCACCATTCTGCTGAGCCCCATAACAAATGAAGTAGAACACATGATTTGGGGAGATGAGATGGGCAGATTTTAGACCATCTCCTATGCACAGCAGAGAGCAGTGTTGAAAGGACTGGAGAAGACTTTGGCTGACCCCAGGCCTTTTCGCAAAGAAACAGCTGACAAACCGCCCCACAATGTTCCAGTTGTGGGTGTTTCCTACAATAACAGAGAGTTTAAAACAGCACCCTTGCCTCTCCCCACCTGCTCCAAGTGATGGGCGGCGGGCCCACGGGCCACCAGGCTTCCTGTAGGAGAAGGCTCTCTGCTTCCCTCAGAGCAGCTCTCTAAGAAAATAAATAGCATGTGGTCATTATTCAAATGAGGTTTAATTAATGTAGAACTCGCCCCCTAAATTTTCCAAGACACCCGTGATAGTGAGCTCCCAGCTCTCTTCCCCTCCAGTTTGTGATGTCAAGCTGAAGAGCTGCATGTGAAAGAACCTGGGAAGCTTAGGACCCGACAGCAGTTTGACTCCACAGTCTCACAACTTGTAGAAGTATCTCGGCCCCAAAGCCTGTGTTCATCCTTCCTTTCAGGGGTAAAGGAGGTGTGGTTGGTGACATGCTCCCCAGAGAGCCTCTAAGGTTAAAAAAGAGGCTCAACTCAACAGACTTTGAGGCTGTCTCTAATTTACACACCTGAACCAGCCCTGGCACTAATTCCTGCCAAAACATTTCATAAATAGGACAGTGAAAGGCACTGTGTCACACTGACCTTTATTCATAGCCTCACGTCCTTGCTCAACCGACAAGAATACACCTCCAGAGTCATGGAGGAAGCACTATTGTGCCTGTGGTTTGAACAAGACAGGTTAGAGGAACTGGAGAGTTAAGGGTGACGCTAAAGTGGAGAGAAGCTATCTTCAGGTGTCTAGCCTTTGTCTCCTGATGGCTGAGCATCAGAAACATCAACACAACCAACCCAGACAAGGCTGCCTGCAGAGATAGTGCATGTTTTCCTAAAGATATCTCAGTCGAGGCTGAGAAACACATGGGCCTGAAGAGATAGCCCATCAGTTAAGAGCATGTTCCAAACTCGCATGGAACCCAAATTCTGTTCTTAGGATCCACTTAAGCAGCTCACAGCTGCCTGTAAATCAGCTCCCGGGAACCTGAGGTCCTCTTCTGGCCTCCAAGGGAATCTGCAAAATATATGCATGCACGTGCATGCATGTGTGTGTGCACACACACACAATTGAAACTGTCCTTACTGAGGTTCAGGAAGTGTATTGCCTGTGGTTTCACGCGGTTACTAATCCACTCTCATTCCTAGATCCAAACGATGTAACTCATAAAACCATGTTGGAAATTTATTTCCAAAAAGAAAATCACCGAACAGAATCAAGTGATGGGCTAGAGAGATGGGTCAGTCCTAAAGAGCAATGGCTGCTCTTGCAGAGGACCCAAGTTCCATTCCCAGCACACACGTGGCAGCTGACTACCATCCATAAGTCCAGTTCGAATGGATCAGACATCCTCTTCTGATCTCTAAGGGTACCATATGCATATAGCACACGCACATAGGTGCAAGTACTTATAAAATAACAAAATATATCTAAAAAAATTTTAATAAAAACAAGTATATTCAATCACTATATTTTACCTAATTTTTAAACTTCACTTTGTCCTTCAACCTTGCTGTAAATTATTTCTTTTGAACAATGGTGCCTGAAAAGCCAAAGAAGTTTGTATAAAGCTCTCTAAATGCCCATGTTCAAATCAGAAACAGTGACAGTCACCTTCTCTGTGTAATAAACTCACTAATTTCCCCCTGTGGTTTAGAAGAGGATACAGTTTTACCTGAATTGAGGTCTCTGAATGGGACAGGAACTGCTCAGTCTGTGACTGCAGAATCCAGTGTCCCCACCACTGCTGACAAAGGAAAGAGCCCTCCCCACGGGTCCCACAGACTCCAAATGCTGGTGCAATAATCGAGTCTCTTGATTTTCCTCTCTGTGAGAAAAAGGTATCCATTCACCTGGAATTCATCCAGAACCTTCAAGAGTCAGAAACATCCTGCAGAAAAAAGCAGCTTCTCTGGCCCTCTCCAAGGTCCTGAGAACATCACTAAGTCCAGTCCACTGAGAAGATGAGGGCACCCTGCCATTGCCACAACCTCCTTGCTAACAGAGAGGGTGGGCAGAGGAGGCAAACAATCTCTTTTTCCCATTCCTCATTGTTCCCATTCCTTACATATTAAATATGCAACTTGCAGACTCATCAGACAAAACACCAGGGCCTGGGAGATGGCTCATTATGTTAGGGATTCAATGATCATAATTTAAATTCTCAGCCCTGAGCACTCTGTCAGGAGACACAGTCATATCGATGTGGGTTCTGAGAACAGGAAGATATCTGGCTGCCATGTACAGGGCAATACTCTAGCCCCACACCCTTTCAGTCTTACATTCACTCTCTAATCAATAATCATGGGGCTCAGTGCAGAGGCCACTGGCTTGAAGAAGAGCCTGAGAACATCGAGTGTGTGCTAATTCAGCCTGATATCACGATGTTTCCGTGATGTCAGAGGCACAGTCTCCAAGATACCACCTGGACCCATTCTCTCTCTGATTTAACACCTTAATTGGAAAGCACATAACGGGAGGATACTGGAGAAATTCCAGTTTAGTTCAAGTCCTGCCAAATCCCCAGTAGTGAAGTGGTCTCACAGCCACAAACACTTTCACCGCTCCATCCACTTAAGCTTGTGATTCACGAATGATATGAATAGAAACCAACCAGGCATGGCCATGACTATGGTGCTATTTCCAGCAACAGATGTTTCTTATAGTGGTTGTACTAGAATAACCATAACTCAAGATTGCAGCCCACTCATCATTGCCAGATCACCTTCACTAACAAGGGTGGTGGTGCGCTGGAAAAGGCAGCTGGAACTTAAGCTGTTCGTAAGCTGATCCTGACTGAAATTGATCTGTTTCTTCCAGAGGGAAAATGAAAAATGTGATTACTTTCACATGTGTTTCTCTCAGCTCTGATATTGATGCCTTTGTTAGTCAGTGTCTGAGATGGCCCAGAGGCCCTAGGGAATGTGGCTTGGGACAGGAGAGATGCTTTTCATCCTAATTCACCATGGTTCCCCCAAGTCATGACAACATGGTTTGCCTGATCATTTGATGCTGTCCTGGCCAGTCTGCTGGCTAACAGAGGAGCAGCACCTCTTCCTCTGCATCCAGCAAGGTCTATGCTCAACCCCCTTACAGCCCCAGACCTGCTTCTCCTATTTCCTATGAGCACAATGAATTTTTAAAGAATTTTAGGGCCCCCAAAATGAGGGAAACCATGTGGTAATTGTCCATTTTGTTTGGGATGGGCCCTCCCAATGTAAGCCCTTCTCTATTTAAAAGATCATATACCAAACATACCCACAGAGCCATATCTCTACCCAGAAGCTCAGGAAAATACTCAAATTTCAGAGAAACCTAAAATCCAGCTATATACCCTTTTTCCTGCTATGTCCCAACACATGAAAACACACACAATCACACACACACACACACACACACACACACACACACAATTTCTGAGTGCCCTTTCTTCTCCTATAGTAGAAATTGTAGGTAATAATGTTTGCTTTACATGTTCCCAAGGATCCCTGTGCCATGGTCTATCTGAACACTGAAATAAATTGATGCCTTAGAAAACATGACTTGCCAGTGCTCTGATTCCAGGTGCGGGGGACAGGGAGTAGGCACATGGCCAACCTCACTGTCCCCAATTCTATCTGCTTTGGTCCTAGTTTCCTTTTACAAAGTCAGACAGTCTGGTGTCTACTCCACTCCTGGCAACCCATGCCCACAACTGCACCTCTGAAATTATTTCTCTTCCTCCAAGGAAAGAACTTCTTGATATTTAGAAGGTTGAGGCAGGGGAACCATTGCAAGCATGAGGCCAGCCAAGGCTATATAATGAGACACTGTCTTGAAAGGGGGAGTGGAGGAAGAAGGGGAAGGGAAAAGGAGCAGAAGGAAGCAGAGGGGTAAGGAGGGATAGAGGGATGGGGTGCTGTAAACATCTATCTCCAATGCTCACCAATACAGATATAGGTTTCATTAACTCGATGAAGAGTCCTAATGTAAGGGTGCACAGTCATTCACCGAACACACACACACACACACACACACACACACACACACACACAGACACACACACACACACACAGAGTCATCTCATGGAAAGCCTCCATCTAAAGAGAGAGCACACAGCTTAGGCTCAGACCCTCTTGGTAAATGGCAGTCAGCCTGAGCATTTGGCCATCATACCCATAGGATTCCGAGGCAACACATCAGAGGACACTTGCACACCATGCATACTGTGGCACTATTCTCAGTAGCCAAGATGTGGCATCTGCCTGTGCGTCCATCAATAGACCATTGAATAACTCATGGTACACATACACAATGGAATTTTATCCAGCCACAAAAGGGACTGAATTAAGTCTTTGGTAGGAAAACTAGAGACCACCACATTAAGCAAAATCAACCAGACACCGAGTAGAAATATTGTAATTTTTGTCTCGTTTGTGAGTCCTGTAACTCTTTACAGAACCTTTATGGGTTCTTAACAGATCTCAAAAAAAAAATATGTCCATACGTCACAAAGGCAGACAAAGGCCTGGAGAAGGAAAGAGACTAGGCCGGGGGTTGGGGGATGGGGGTGAACAGGAAGGTCTAATAGGGTAAAGCACGTGACATGGTTAATGGAAGTTGTCTTGAAGCAACCCAGCACTGTGGGTAATGAATAGACACTGATATAAAAAAAATGAAGAAGGAAAAAAAAAGTAAAGGTTACAATTTCAGCGTCAGAAACACTGATAAGGCTGAGGACCGCCACCTAGTATCCAAATGCACCAAGAGCCATGGCCCCCTGGCCTGAAATGGCTTAGGTGTCTTTCCTTTGCAATTTCAAAACACTCGCACAGACAAATATGAGCATCCGACATACACTATAGAAGCTGGGGAAATGGACCCACAATAAAGCACTTTCCATGGAAACACAGAGATGTACAACTCCCCTCCCCTGGAAACCCACATAAATGGGGGGAGGGGTCTAAGGGGGTGGGTGTTGAAGTGGCCTATAATTAAAAACTGGGAAGGCAGAGTTAGGGAATCCAGAGAGGAAAGTGGCAAGCATAACTCATCATATCAATTAGTCTGATTTTGACTGAAAGACCTTGCTGCGGAGAATCTGAGAGGAAAGCAATGAAAATCTATGACATCATATCACACATACACACATTTGGGCACAATACACATTCAAACACATGAGTGCACATACATATCTCTCACACACTCACAAAGAAAGAAAGAAAGAAAGGAAGGAAGGAAGGAAGGAAGGAAGAAAGAAAGAAAGAAACAAAGAAAGAAACAAAGAAAGAAAGAAAAGAGGAAATGGATAGATAAAATACATAAGTAGAAACTGCAATTAGGCTCCATTTATCTGTTTTTGATATAAAAAGAAAGGTGTTGGTCGAAATGCCCTGTTTTGTTCTTTAAGTAGTGCTGAAGACCAAATCCAAGACCTTGTGCAGCTAACCTCTCTTCCTGTAGCCCTATTAGGCGCTCACGGACCTACAAAGGGCAGATGGCCCCATCAAATTGGAGGGATACTTCTGTGCCCAGGTCAGAGGTGGATGCAGGTCTCCCAGGTGAGATCTCACGGAGATATCGTCCCTCTGACTGGCGCTAGAGGGCGCATGTGGCCTGGAGCCCCTCTCTGTGTTCTTCAATCTCGGATAATCCAGGCAGGGCTCTCCAAACCCCCACCCTCAACCACCCTAAACCCGGAAAGTGGGGACAGAACCTGAAACAGCTTTGCAACTGTCAAGATGGGGGGACACTGCCTGTTCCCTCTCCTGCCACCCCATAGCTGGTCGGAGGGACTGGAGGAAGGTTTTCCTTGTGCACCCTAGAAGATACCTCAACTTGTACAAAAGTTTTTCTCCATGCACAGTGGAAGTCAAGTCTTAGATATCTTGATGATCACTTTTGCTTTGGGATCAGTGGGTGGGGGTGGATATTTGCAGCAGTGTCTCTGAGGATGTCTTAAAGTGTCAGACATACCGAGAGTGAATCTCTCTCTGCCCTGCCCTTTGCTGTGTGGACCTGAACAAAGACATCTCTGAATTTCAGTTCTTTCTAGCCCGGAGACAGAATGAGTACCTCTTACCTGTAGGCTTGGGACAAAGACTGTATACCATCCTATACCTGCAGGTGGCTCAGAGAGCACCTGTAGAGACACGAGCCTCCTGCCACCCACAAGCAGCTCCAGTGCTGATTTTTCTGCCCAGGAAAAGAAATGCTTATTTTCATTGATCCATCTAATGGCTTTGTGTGGCTAATCAGCCTGAACTCCATCCTATTGTGTGTCTGCAGTTAGATCTAACTGTTGATCTAATTACCCAGGCCTAGAATTAGACTCTCACCCAGAGCTGGGAGAACTGCTTCAACAATCTACTCCTAATGAAAACCTTTATGAGACTGACAGCGTCCTCCCTGAAGCCTCAAAGTTGCCTTGAGCTAAAATGGCAGGTAGCAAAGGAAATCTTATTTCCCCCCCAAGCCCTAACTAATTACAAGATGTCATCATAGCCCAATTAGTATTTACCCAACAATGTGCTGATTCCTTATCCAGCCAAAAGCTTAACTGCCATTAAAATGGAGGACAATATTTAAATCTTAATTTCATTATCTGCTGGTAATAATCTTAGAATTATAAATCCAAATATCACTCAGAATACATTTTTATACGTAAAAGAATCTGTCCTCATTGTTGTTCCGTGGCACACATGGCTGTTGGTTTGACTTTCAAACCAGAGCTGAATATCCTTTTATGGAGAAAGAGATAATGGGATTTTCCCTGCACCGAAACCTGCTTGGAGAGGGAAAGAAACACATCCACACCATAAAAGGGCATCTGGGCAAGCACAAGTGCCACGACTGTAACCTGTGAGATATGAGCTACCTCTGTGTGGTTTACTGATTCTCTCACATTTCTGCTAACATGTCAGTCAATACAACAAAAGCTACTTCAGAATTCTAGGACATTCAACACTAATTGTCACAGAAGGGGCAGTGGAGACTGTCAGCCTCTGCAGAACTCTCAGGCTGCCATGGCCTCAATGTCTATATTCTGGCTGTTATATCTCTAGGGCAACATTCTCCCAGAAGAATAGAGTGTTTGCAGGGTTATCAGCACACGTGTGTGCACATGCACTGAAAAGAACCATCTCGGCAGCTGGGAGTCCTGCACCAGTGGAAGGGGAAGTCTCTGGTCCTGCCAAGACTGAACTCCCCAGTGAATGGGATTGATGGGAAAGGGCAGAATGTGGGGGTGCATCAGGAGAGGAACACCCCTATAGAAGGGGAGTGGGATGTCCTAGGGAGATGTTAGCCTGGAAACCAGGAAAGGGAAAAACATTTGAAATGTAAATAAGAAATACCCAATTTAATAAAGATGGAATAAAAAAAGACACTCCTTCTGGAAGAGGAGAATGTATGATTTCTTTTCACCATCTGTGGGAAGACTTTGGACATCTGGGCAAATGTGGAATGACCTATAGGTCCTTGGAAACATTTGCATAGTTCCAGAAACTCCTGGAAAAGTGGAAAATGCAAGATATCTATGGCAAGAGAGGAAGGTTTATGTGAACCTAGAATGTGTGGGGAAGTTACCTGTCCAAGTTTCTTAGTAGAAAAATCAGCAGAAGGTGGGCCAAGCACAGTGTGATATTCTTTGAATCTTTCACTTTTTTCTCCAGTACTGTGTTTGTAGATGTTGCAGGCACTCTGGCTAATAACTCGTCAAAGGCCACATGTTCTTCAAACCCAGTAGACATAATTCGGCTTTTTTATTTTTTCACCTTCCCAAGAATGGGCACTAAACATGAGGCCACTCTTTTTCAAGTAGCAGGATGTAAGCAGATATTCTTGTATCCCTGGTCCTCAGCACCGAGATGTATTAAAAAAATTAACAATTAAAACACTTGTTTTATATGTACCCACCACACCTGTTATTTACAATATGTGTCAAGGAATCCAGACTCACCCCTAGTTGAATACTTCTTTAGTTGTATTAATACGCAGCCCGTGGAATATTTTTTTTTTTGGTTCTATTTTTTTTTTTTTTTTTGGTTCTCTTTTTCGGAGCTGGGGACCGAACCCAGGGCCTTGCGCTTCCTAGGCAAGCGCTCTACCACTGAGCTAAATCCCCAACCCCCAGCCCGTGGAATCTTATATTTCCAAATACACCTTCCCTTCGGCTCTAGGTTGTTGTCTATTTTATATTAACTACATATGTGAACATATATTGCTATTATTTCATGTTACAGAGCAATCATGACTGAAAATGTTAATTTTATCCCTGTTTTAATTACTCTGTTCCTCATGCACTGACTTCTGTGTATGATAATCAATTTCTGACTCATTATTTTGTCTCCTTAAATGATTTTTCTGTAACATTCTTTTTCAAAGTCTACTTATTAATTTTTAATTATCTCTGTGAGTTTACGTGTGTGTGTGTGTGTGTGTGTGTGTGTGTGTGTATACACATATGAGCATGATGTCCAAGAAAGCCAGCAGGGGGCGGTAGATCCCCTGGAGCTGAAATAGCACGTCGTTGTGGGTCACAAAACACAGGAGCCTGAATCCAAACTCAGATCTTCTGTAAAAGCAGTTTGGATTCTCAATTACTATGTCGTCTCTGTGGTACCCTTTTAACATTTCTTCAATTAGTCCAGTTGGTTAGCAATTCCACTAGATGTGGGAAAAAACAAAACTTTTTAAAAGTTTTATCTTTAATAGGTACTTTTTTTCTTCTGAGCACAGAATTGGAACTTTAGAATTATTTATTTCGGAAGTGAACTTGTGCCACACTGCCTGTTTTGCAGTGGGCGTGTTTTCCAGTCTAACCACACCTGTAGCTTCTGTTTTCATTCTCTGTTCTTTTCCTTGTTTTATTTCTTTTAATCTTTTCCACTACCAAGTTCTTCATTATATAAATACATGATCATATTAATTATGTATCTCTCCCAGCTCAGCATTTAACTCTCATGAGCACTGAATGCTGTTTCTGGCTGTACTATGTGTTCAGCACCTAGGATAGCTCCCGGGTCTCGGAAACATTAACTGTTTGTTAAACAAAGAAGCTTTTTATTCTTATATTACAAATGAGATGCCTCAGGCAGAGAAAGGTTATGGTAATGGAACACACTGGGATTCCTAACGTGGTTTCTGAGAGACTTAATGAGTTGAAGACAGAACAGGAGAGCCTAGGTTTCTTAGGGTTTTTCATACAAGGTCTTAGCCACAGAGGATGAAAGGTAACACGTTCAGTATGGCGAGAACAGCTTAGATTTTGGTTACTACAACTCAGTGTGGATCCGCTCACATCAGCCCCTCCCTGGATGTGTGGCTTGCCTGGAAGAGTGTTAAGACAAATGTACATTGAATCCTGTTCTGACATGCAAGCGTACATGTTGAGGACAAATAATCTATCTATGATTATAGGTATAAAATTTTATTTTTCTTGTGTTTATTATATTTTATTGTATTTATTGTATTTTGTTGCATTATGACATACACTAGGCACACTGATAATTGAAGGACATATTCTGATCTGTGACATAGACTAGGTACACTGATATTTGGAGGACATTTTCTCATCTGTGACATAGACTAGGGAAACTGATAATTGGAGGATTTTTTTTGATCTGTGACATACTGTAATTCTGCCTCTTGCCAGAGTATGTCCTGTGCATTGGGTACCTCTCTCACTTATTTTTCTTCATTTCAGGAAGTCAGTTACGCTATGATGTTTAGACATAGACATAGCACATCCTCTGACGTGTGATGTGCAGTGAGCCATTTCCAAAGAGTGTCACTGAGATTGGGTTGTCCAGCAATCACCTTCTGCTACAGTAAACCATTCCTCATCTAGCAAGTCGCTTCGGCTCTTCCAATGCACTTTCGAGTTTGGAATTTATTTGTATACAAATGGCTAGCTCTGTAACTACATTTCAGGACTTTCTTTATTCTGTCATTAGACTCAGGACAAGATTTTAGATTTATAAGGTATGTTTCATACTAGGTCTCAGAAAGTCTTTTATGTCAACTACAACATCAGAAACTTCCAAATCTATCCTTAAAACATGCATTGGGTTAAGGAACCCAATTAGCCTTTTATTACTTTGATCATTCGAACAAAGAATTTCTGCTACATCTAACTGATACAGACATAAATTGCACTGTTATTGTGTTGGCTCGGTGTCCCTGAGTGCATTGCACATGGACAGAGGATTCACAATAGTCCAGTTCTGTAACAATTCACAATGTTGCATTTCCTAATACAAAAGAATCCGCATCCACTCTCCATGAGTTTCTCACTATCAAACATTCTGTTCGATTCTTCTAATCAAAATTTATCATAGGCCACATATTTACTGAAGTCATCTTGAATATTTCAGCATTTTAAAATATAACCTTTATAGCAAAGAAACAGAAGGGCACAGGATGTTACCATTTGGTAACTAAAAAACAAGAAACTTAAAAATATACATAATGAAAAACGGGACATAACTATTTATAACCCTGCAACTTAGCTCTGATATATACTGAAATGATCACCACTATTTTTATATCAAATATTCATTTTTATTTCTTTCTCAATATTTTATGCCATGTTTTAATTTCTGATTATGTGGAATCAGAAAAAGAATGTATTATTCTTTAACTCCAAGGAAATAATATAACTTACCTTCTGATACATAACCCTGAATATTCTACATTCTCATGAGGAATAAAATAGCGTATAGGTAAAATTATTGTGTCTGTATGTAGACTAGAAATTAAGTCTGTTATAAATATAAACTTGAGACAAGAAGTTACCTTACTGTGAAAGACAAACTAAGCGTGAGTATCTCCTCTGAACAAAGAGGCATCATCATCCTTTCTCATGTGTAGGTCAGATTTATAGACACCATTGCTAGATTTTTTCATGTAGGGACGTGACAAAAAGTGAAATTAGTGTCTCAAATTATTATCTTATTTAAATATAAACTATGTAGACATCCTGGAAAAATATACTGATACCTTTAAACTTCACATCATTCCTTTAGAGGTAAATAAGTTTCCTTTTAAAAGAAAAGTTTTAAGGGAGTTCAAAATGGATTAAAGATAAGAGTAACTGCTGTGCAAGTTTCATGATATCATTGAGTTCCATGACTCGATGCTGGAAAGTTGGATTCTAGTTACACACCTGTGAAGTGTGACATATACATGTGCAGACATATATGCAAATAAATATAGAGATGCACACACATTCATCCATGAAGGCACACACACTATAACAAACATATATTTTCAAAGGTGGTTTTGTTTTGTTTTGTTTTCTTTGCTTTGATTTCATTTACTAGTAATGACTCATGCCTTTAATTATACCATAAAATCTGAGAAGGGGATGACAAGAAGGAGGCCAGAGCTTCACATGTGAGAGCTTCAGAGCAGTTAGTACAAGGCTAACATGAAAAACATGAGAAGTTTTCTCAAAATCCTAAGAGCTTGAAACATAGATCAGGACATCCCTGGCACACAGTAGGTTATGGCTTTGCTCTTCACAACTGATTTTTTTCAATCAAATTTCAGATACTTGTCTATTGAATGATTTTCAAATAACCCAATTGTGATTAATTTTTAGAATTCGTTTTGTGTTCAAATGTAAATCTCCTAAACTCTAACTTTATCTCTGACTTTCTAAACCAGAAAAAAGCATAGGAACATTCAATCTATCAGGCTTTTTTGTTGTATATTTTCATTTTAAATGGCTTATTTAATAGCATTATAGTGTTCCTGGGATTTACAGATACCCACCTTGGAATATTAGGGGATAAAGACTTAGAACCTTTGGGTCAGACCTTCACTGGTTCTTTCACACAATTTATCATTCCTCTTTCAGGTGCTGTTGCTGAGCTGTGGCTAAGACTGAGTGTGGATTAAAATAGTGTTGACATCCTTCTCCAATGTGAAGCCATACATGTTCCCTAAGCACATTCTTGAAAGATAGTTTCCATAATTCATGGAGTTTTCATTAGATAGCTACATTCTTTCATTTTTGGAGGATGTTTTTGAAGACTATTCTGGCATTTATGTCAATTGCCATCCCTCTTTCATGGGCAATTGCTGTTTCTTTTCTGGATGCTTCTAGGAACTGTGTTTCTGCTGTTTGCCGGGTTCAGTTTGATCACCTGGGTTCAGATTTCATTTTATTTATCATGCCTGACATTTGTTTGTTTGAGTATTATATTGTTCTCATTCTATGATTCCTTCATTGTTATACCTGCATAATTTTCTCTTCTTATTTTGACTTTTCCTCCTTTTACTCTTCTGTACACCCATTGCTCTTCCACCTGATTGAAGCCTGGGTATTGCCCATCACTATTTCGCATGTATGAGCTGTTCCATAGAGTTATAAGTTTTCAGTGTCTAAGAGAATAGATTCTAGTTTTCGGTATTTATGAAATTTTCAGAGATCATAACTTCTAGAATAACATGATATCCTTACCTTTTCCTTTTTTAGTTTTTCTGGAATGATTAAAATTAACAATTTATAGAGAATAACAAACATAAGAAAAATGTATACTGTGAATATATTTCTGCAAGAGGTGTCATGTATTGATGCAGCTGAAATAACGAGATATGCCATGCTCTCTGTGACTGCCCCTACTTCTCCCTTCTCCATTCCCCACAGTGATAGTATTTACTCATTTACTTTTTTTCTTCCCTTACATTTGTTTATTCATTATTTGTGTGCTCAAGTGACACAGTATTCTAGTTAGTTGTGAGGACAATTTTCAGAAGTTACCTATTAGCTTCTGCCATGTGGGTCACAGATATTGATCTCACCAGGTCAAGCTCTGCTTGGCAAACAACCACCCTTAGCCAGGGAACCTTTATGCAATCCCCAAATTTATTATTTCCTAATACTATATGAGAGCATTTCTGTGATTTCAGAATTAGTACCTGGATTATTTTACTGGAAAGTGATTATTTGGGAATTAATTTTGTACATTATAGCCACAGTGCTATAATGCTACCCAATCTTCTATTTTATGCACTACTCATGACTTTTGTATATGTGTTTTAAAAAACCCTGCTTAGCCAACAAGCACAACCTCTGCTGATAATATTATGTAGCTTCCTTATGTTGATGGCTATGTTTCTACATCATTTTATGCTCACTGTTTTGGCATACTGATTTCTCTTTAATTTATATTTATGATACACATCATGGAGACCCTTTTGTTTTGGCTCTTTGGATGATAGTATTTTCCCTGATATTATTTCAATGAGGACGCAAACAGTTACCGAACATTCACATATTTACATTTATACTGTATATTTTTGTCTGGTGATTTGGCTATACTATTTATGGTGAAGCAGAAAGCAATCTCTAGTGAAGAAACAGTCAAACAGTGTTTAAAAAATTAACTACCTGTATTCTTTTTATCTATCACTTATTTTCATAGTACGATACAAAGAAGCCTCTCTCATCCTAGTATTTACTGATACTTGTGTAAAAAAATAATTAGCAAATTAATTAAATTATTTTAGTATAGTAGTTTCTCTATGCTTATAGTACCTAGATGTAATACTTTAGCCATGAGCTTTCGGAACTCTCCTGCATACTATAGAGTAAATACATTTAGTGTATATGAGAACTACACATAAGAGGCTACAAAAATATCTCAGCTGTTAAAGGCTTGTGACCCAACAAAAATGTCAATGAAACTGAAATTAGTCACTGTATATTAGGTGTTTGTACGAAATAGTCACATATTAGCTCTTTGTAATCTCTACATCATATCAGGTCTAATTATAATGATAGTGAATCCATCCAATTACAAAATTCACCATTATAGATAATTCCTTATTTGAGTTATTTAACATATGTTTTGGTTTCATCTTCCTATCCTATACCAAAGGAAGCATAGTTAGTGCTCTCCTATAATCAAATACCAATTCGTCTGCGGTAATCTGGTACGTTAGAAAAATATCAAAATTGGTTTCTTTAGTTCATTTACTTTGTAGAGATCTGATCACAGCAAAAATGCTGAAATGAAATATAAGTAAAATAAACAAACTGAACAAAATATAAATCTTTATGGAATGCCGAATGGCTGAGAAACACCTAAAGAAATGTTCAACATCTTTAGTCATAAGGGAAATGCAAATCAAAACAACCCTGAGATTTCACCTCACACCAGTGACAATGGCTAAGATCAAAAACTCAGGTGACAGCAAATGCTGGCGAGAATGTGGAGAAAGAGGAACACTCCTCCATTGTTGGTGGGGTGGCTGAATGGTACAACCATTCTGGAAATCAGTCTGGAGGTTCTTCAGATTATTGGACATTGAACTGCTTGAGGATCCAGCTATACCTCTCTTAGGCATATACCCAAAAGATGTGCCAACATATAAAAAATACACATTCTCCAGTATGTTCATCACATCCTTATTTATAATAGTCAGAAGCTGGAAAGAACCCAGATGTCCTTCAACAGAGGAATGGATACAGAAAATGTGGTACATCTACACAGCGTAATATTACTCAGCTATCAAAAAATGACTTTATGAAATTCGTAGGCAAATGGTTGGAACTGGAAAATATCATCCTGAGTGAGCTAACCCAATCACAGAAAGAAATACATGGTATGCACTCATTGATAATTGGCTATTACCCCAAATGCTTGAATTATCCTAGATGCCTAGAACAAATGAAACTCAAGGTGGATGATCAAAATGTGAATGCTTCACTCCTTCTTTAAAAGGGGAACAAGAATACCCTTGGCTGGGAAGAGAGAGGCAAAGATTAAAACAGAGACTGAAGGAACACCCATTTAGAGCCTGCCCCACATGTGGCCCATACATATACATCCACCCAATTAGACAAGATGGATGAAGCAAAGAAGTGCAGACCGACAGGAGGCGGATGTAGATCGCTCCTGAGAGACACAGCCAGAATACAGCAAATACAGAGGCGAATGCCAGCAGCAAACCAAGGAACTGAGTATTGTACATCTGTTGAAGGAATCAGAGAAAGAACTGGAAGAGCTTGAAGTGGCTCGAGACCCCATATGTACAACAATGCCAAGCAACCAGAGCTTCCAGGGACTAAGCCACTACCTAAAGACTATACATGGACTGACCATATACTCCGACCTCATAGGTAGCAATGAATATCCTGGTAAGAGCACCAGTGGAAGGGGAAGCCCTGGGTCCTGCTAAGACTGAACCCCCAGTGAACTAGACTGGTGGGGGGAGGGCGGCAATGGGGGGAGGGTGGGGATGGGAACACCCATTATGAAGGGGAGCGGGGAGGGGGATGTTTGCACGGAAACGGGAAAGGGAATAACACTTGAAATGTATATAAGAAATACTCAAGTTAAAATTAAAAAAAACTAAAAACAGAAAACAAAAAAAGATAAATAATATAGTAAAATAAGTTATACAACAGAGAAATAAATCACAAAATTGAAACTCAGATTACCCTCACCAAAACCCAGCTCACTGAAAATAAAGACCATGGCCCCATTATATAAGTAAGTACCTGTGAGCACATGCTTGACAACACTCTAAGTTCTTTCTTTCCATTTACATTAAGGGAGCAGAGGTAATGAGTTCCCCTATGTTCTCTGAATTATTCATGGATCTGCTCAAGATGCAACAAAAAATTTAAAATGCCTGTTTATGGAAGATTCGGGTTTTTTTTCTTATTTGCATCATTAATGTATCATAATCGATGAAATTCTAGATGCCTAGTGAAGATGTGTTACATAAATAAGTGATGAAGAAGATTCAATTTTAAATTATATTATGTTTATTAGAAAAAATTTTCCACTCAATTTCATAATCCATTTTATAGAATACAGACTCTGTCATTGTTCTCCACAGATTCCAGTCAGGATGTATCTTAATATACCACGCATATTCAAGTGTATTTTGTTTCTATTTGTATGCACCTCCCCATGACAACGCCCTCAATACATATTTCATATACTGGCAATGCCTACCCTGATACTTCCATTTATTATGATGATACTATCAAGAAGATACAAGCTTCCTGTTTCTGGCTGAGTCCAGAGATGACATACTACAATAGCTCACTGTACCCAAAATCTGAGGAGGAGATAGCTGGACTCGCAGAATCATGGAAAATTCTGAGAACTTAGGAGAAACCATTACCTCTTTTCACATTCCTGTGCTGAGAGGAAGCCGCTTAGAGCCCTATGGATACAGGAACCTTGGGAGAGTAAGGGAGGTGATCCTTCCAGTATCTACCTGTGTTCAGAGATGAAAGCCAGTGGCCAGGAACAGTAACACAACTGAGAACACAGACAAGACCAACACTTCTGCTACAAGTAACCAGGCTGGAGGCCTCAGGACACAGAAAACAAGAGTAGTTTCGGACAGGACACTTCCTGTTTCTGCCTGCACCCATTGCTGATCTGGTCCTACATATCTCTCTACCCACATCTTGGTGGGAGAAAAGAAGACTATAGGAACAGGGACAAAGAGTTTTACAGGATGGTCATGACACTGTCAGAGACAGCAAGACCACGAAACACCAGAGAAAACCTGATGACCTGAGGTAAGCACAGAAACCTAAGCAACAGAAACCAAAACTACTTGGCATCATCAGAGCTCCCTTATCCCAAGAAAGCAAAAATTGGATACCCCAACAAACTTAAAAAGCAAGATGTGGATTCAAAATCATTTTTCATGATGATGATAGAGGACATTGAGTAGGGAACAAATAAAACTCTTCAAGATATACAGGACAACACAGGTATAAAGTAGAAGCCCTTAAAGGGGAAACACAAATTTCCTACAAGAATCACAGGAAAACACAATCAAACAGATGAAGGAATTTAAAAAAATCTAGGATCAATAAGTGGAAATAGAAGCAATAAAGAAAGCACAAAGAGAGACAACCCTGGAGTTGGAAAACCTAGGGAAGGAAATCAGAAATCATAGACAGAAGCATCAGAAAGAGAATACAAGAGATAAAATGTAAAAATCTCATGGGCAGAAGATACTGTAGAAATCATTTACACAACCATCAAAGAAAATGTAAAGCTCAAAGAGCTCCTAATGGAAAACAACCAGGAAATCCAGGACAGAGTGAGAAGATCAAACAAAGGATAATGGGTATAAAAGAGAGCGAAGATTCCCATATAAAAGGGCCAGTAAATATCATCAAAAATTTTAGGAGAAAACTTCCCTAACCTAACGATTGAAATGCCTATAATAATAAAAGTATCATTCGTTTTTCCAAATATATTGGACCAAGAAGAAATTTCTCCCTTCACATAATAGTCTCAACACCAAATGCATAAAACAAACAAAAAAAAAAAAGAATATTAAAGTCAGTAACTAAAAAGTCAGGTATCATATACAGGCATACCTATAAGTATTACACCAGACTTCTCACCAGAGACTATGAAAGTCAGATCCAGAGTGGATTTTATAATACTCTAAGAGAAAATAAATGCCAGCCCAGGTTACTATCCCCTGCAAAACTTTCAATCAGCGCAGCTGGAGAAACCAATATATTTTATGATAAGCTAAATTTGCACAGTATATTTCACAAATAATGCCCTATGAAAGATAATAGATGGGAAACTCCAACAAAAGGAGGGAAATTACACCCTGTAAAAAGAAAAAAAGTAATCCTATTTCAACAAACCCAAAAGAAGAGAGTCACACAAACATAATTCCACCTCTTCCAAAATAACAGAAAACCACAATAACTATTCCTTAATATCTCTTAGCATCAATGCAAATTCTCCAATAAAAAGACATAGACTAACAGACCGCATACATAAAGAAGAACTAGAATTTTGTTGCATTAAGGAAACACAGCTCAATGACAAAAACAGATAGTATCTCAGAATAAAAGACTGGAAAACAATTTTCCAAGAAAATGGTCTGTAGAAACATCGTGGAGCATACATTCAATTATCTAATTCAACCAAAAGTTATCAAAAAAAAAAGATAAGGAGGGACACTCCATTTACATCAGGGAAAAAATTTCTACCAGGGTCATTTCTCTATCCTGAATATCTATAAACTACATCCAACGGCACCTAAATTTATAAAGGAAACCGTACTAAAGCTCAGGCTAACGAAATAGTCATGGGAGACTTCAACAACCCACACTCAGCAATGGCCAGATCATGGAATGGGAAACCGGAGACACAGAGAAATTAACAGATTTTGAACCAAATGGATTTAAGAAATATCTATAGAATATTCCATCCTTGAACAAAAGAACATACCTTATTCTCAGGAACTCATGGTACATTCTCCAAAACTGATCATACAGTTGGTCATAAAAGAGGCATCAACAGATACAAAAGAATGAAATAACCCCATGCATTTTCTCACACTAACATGACCTAAGGCTGGACTTCAATAACAAAAAAAATGTCAGAAAGCCCAAATAGACATGGACGTTGAACAATATTTAATCAGTGATAACTTGGTAGAGGAAGAACTAAAGAAAAAAATTAAAAATGTTTTAGAATTTAAGGAAAAGTAAGGCACAACAAACTCAAACTTATGGGACACAATGATAATATAGCTAAGAGGAAAACTCAAAGCTCTGAGTGTATCCAAAGTGAAAGTGGAGAGAGCATACATTAGCAGCTTGACAACAAATAAAAAGCTCAAAAACAAAAAGAAGCAGATTCCCCAAAGAGGACCAGAAGGCAGGAAATAATCAAACTCAAGGCTGAAATCAACAAAGGAGAACAAAAAGAACTCTACAAAGAATCAATACAACCAGGAGCTGGATCCAAGGGTAAATCAACATGATAGATAAATCTGAGCTAGAATAACAAAACGGCACAGAGAAAAATGCAAATAATAAAATCAGAAATGAGAGGGAAACAAAACAACACAATCTGCAGAAATTCAAAACATTATCATACCCTATTACTGAAATTTATATTCAAGAAAAGTAGAAAATCTGGATCAAATGATCAATTTTCTATGCCAGCAGCAGATACCAAAGTTATGTCAGGGTCAGATAAAATATCTAAACTGTACCTTGAATCCTAAAAAAAAATAGAAATAATTATTAAAAGGTTCCCAATTGGGAAAAGATCCCAGGACCAGATGATTTTAGTTGAAACTTCTATCAACCCTTCCTAGAACCAAATACCACTATTGGTCAAAATATTCCACAAAATACAAACAGAGGAACGCTACCCAATTCGAACGATGAAGCCAAAGTTATGCTTATACCTAAAGCATACAAAGACCCAATAAAGAAAGTGAACTTCAGACCAATTACCCTTATGAATATTGACGAAAAATAGTCAATCAAATCATTGGAAACCAAATCCATGAACACATCAAAATGATCATCCATCACTATAAAGGAGACTTCTTAACAGGAATGCAGGGATAGTTCAATATGGAATTCCATCAATATATTCCACTACATAATTGAACAGAAAGAAAAAAAATACATTTTCATCTCACTAGATGCTGCGAAAGCATTTGACAAAATAAAACATCCCTTCATAACCAAAGTCTTACAATGATAGGAATTCAAGGCCCATACTCAACAACAGTAACGTAATGTAAAGCAAACCAGCAGCCAAAAATCAAACTAAATGAAGAGAAAATTTAAGCTCTCCCTCTAAAATCAGGGACTAGACAAGACTATTCATTCTCTCCATACTTATTCAATATAGTACTCAATGTGCTAGCCTGACCAATTAGACATCAAAAGGAGGACAAAGGGATACAAATATTAAAGGAAGAGATCAATATATCACTATTTGAAGGTGATATGATAGTATACTTAAGTGACTCCATAATTTCCACCAGAGAACTACTGCACGTGATAAACAGCTTTAGCAAAGTCCTGGATGTAGAATTAACTCAAACATATCAGTAACCTTCCATGAATAAACAGACAAAGAAAGAAACTAGGCAAATTACACTCTTCACAATAATCACAAATAACAAAAAATACCTCCGCATAACTCAAACTAGGCAAGGGAAAGCGCCGTATGAAAAGAACTTAATTTCTCTAAAACAAGAAAATTTCAGAAGATGTAAAGACTTTTCATATTCAAGGACTGGCACTAATGAAATAGCAAAAATGGCCCTTTGCCAAAAGCATTGTACATATTCAATGGAATCCCCAAGAAAATTTCAACAAAATTCTTCATACAGTTAGAAAGAGAAATATGCAAGTTCATTTAGAAAAAGAAAAAAAAAACAAAGAAGTGGAAACTATTCTCAAAATAAAAGAAATTCTGTGGAAATCAACATCCCTAACCTCAAGTTGAATACCCAGCAATAGAGATAAAAATTATATGGTACAGGTACAGAGACAGGCAAGTAGAACACCTGTGTTGGTTCATCTAGATATCAGCATGTAAATTAATGTAAATCCATCCATTCTTGTCACGCTGTACAAAGCTGATGTCCAAGTGGATTAAGGACATCCAGAAAAAAGAGATATACACAAACCAATAGAAGAAAAAGTGGGGAAATGCTTGAACACATGATAACAATGGAAAAGTTCTTGAACAGAACATCAAACCAGTGGCTTATTCTTTTCGTTGAAGAGTTGACTGATTGGACCTTGTAAAATGCAAAGTGTCTGTAAGGCAAGGAATACTGTCATTATAACAAAATGGCAACTAATATCTTGTAAAAAGATCTTTGCCATCCTATATCTGAAAGAGAATTAATAATCAGTATGTACAAAGAACTCAAGAAGTTATACTCCAGAAAGTCAAATAACCCTATTTTAAAAGGGGTACAGATCTAAACAAATAATTTTCAGGAGAAGAATTTTGAATGGCTGAGAAATACATAAAGAAAAGTTCAATGTCATTGTTCATCAAGGTAATGCAAATCAAAAGATACACAAGGCAGAATGGCTAAGATAAAAAATGCAGTTGAATGGCTAAGATAAAAAATGCAGTTAACAGCAGATGCTGGTCACAATGTGGAGAAAGAGGAAGACTCCTCCATTACTGTTGGGATTAAAATGAGGAACAATATTCCGTAAATTACTCCGGACTTTCCTCTGAACATAGTATATGCTGAGGACTTAGATATCCCACTCCTGGGCATATTCCCAAATGATGCCCCAACATATAACTAGGACACATTTTGTACTATGTTTATAGCAGCTGTATTCATGGTAGCCAGAATCTAGGAAGAACCCTGATGATTCGACTACATGAATGGATATAGAAAATGTGGTTCATCTACATACATGAGTGCAATTCAGTAATCAATACAATGACATCATGAAATTCATAAGCAAATGAAGGAAACTATAAAACACCATCCTGAAGGAGTCAACCAAATCACACACACACACACACACATACACACACACACACACACACACACACACACTACCCCAAAACCTTGAATTACCCAACATACAATTCACATACCGCTTTAAGTTCAAGAAGAAAAAAGAACCAAGTGAGGATGGTCTTTATTAAAAGGGGAAACAAAAATATTCATAGGACATGATATAGAGATTAAGTTTAGTACCAAGATTGAAGGAATAGCCATTCTGAGCCTTTACCACCTGGGGATCCAGCCCACATACATACAGCCTCCAAACCTAAACAATATTGCTGATGCCAACAAGTGCATGCTTACAGGAGCCTGATATAGCTGTCTCCTGAGAGGCTCTTCCAGATTATGGCAAATACCGAGGATGATGCTTCCAGTCAACCACTGAACTGATAACAGGGTTACCTTTGGAGAAGACAGGGAAAGTATTAAATGAGTTGAAGTGCCTTTCAACCCAGTAAGGACAACAGTGGTCACAAACCAGAGCTCCATGGGAATAAAGCACTTCCTTAAGACTGCACATGGACCGAATGGTGGTTCTAACTGCATACGTAGCAAAGCATGACCATGTTCTATACCAATGGGAGAAGCCCTTAGTCATCCAAGGCTGGACCTTCTAATAAATAGAATGTCATCCTGAGGAGGCAGCAAGGGGATGTTTTTTTGGAGGGGAAAACACCTTTGAAGAAGACAGGGCAGCGGAAGTGGATAGGGATAGAGTTCTTATGGATGGAGGCCATACACATAGAGCCTTTATTTTTTTCTATGGCTTTAACAGCTCAATGGCAAGGCCACTTCTAACCTCCACGTGGCTAAACTATCCCACCATGATATTCACACTTTATTATTTGCTAAAATCTATATCCCAACTTTCTTGCCCTGGACACCATTGGGCAGCTCTCCTGGGTTTGCTTATTCTCATGCTCTTCTATGTCAGCTGCTTCTCTGTCCTGAAAGTCTGTCCTGGAGAATCTCCATGCATCTTCTTCTCTTGACCTTCGTTTAAGCATTCTGAAACTCCTGCTCTGTCTGCCCAGCCGAGACACTGGCTTCAATATCTCTATTTTCCAATTAAAACCAACTGAGGCAGGGTCCCTTATTCATAAGTTCAGGACACTACGAGAAGTATGAGAATAAAATCAGCTACAATAACTATTTGTATGTGATTTTCTGGGAACAATATTCTCCAAACCAGAGAGAGATACTTGTTAAAGTACTAGAATCATAGAAAATATAAAGTAGACACATAATAATAATAATAATAATAATAATAAACATTCATAATATAATATATTATATTAAAAGTGAAAAAAATAATTATAATAATTATAATAGTAAATAATAATAAAAATAAAATAAACATCATCATCATTATCAAAATCATCATAATCATCAAACCCAAACTGAACAGAGATATAAAAATACAAAAACTGTGAAGGAAAAAGACTAAGTCACACGTAAACTGATCACATGAGACTAACACCAGATTTTTCAATGGATATTCTACAATATAAATATGCTTGGATCACCTTTCAACACGTTTTCAAAGAAAACAGATACTAGCCTAAAATTTATTACTGAGCAAATGTATCATTCACTTCAACAAAAGAGGAGAAACTTTACATAGCATAATCACCAGGAAGCCATGTCTCTTCAGCAATATTATCTAAAAATAGGAAACCGCATTCTGAAAATAATGGATATTCTCAAGAGGACAGAAATGGTAAATAAACCTGTAGTAATTCATCGGAAGAGGGAAAAAGTATGTGGAAACAACAAAATAAAAAAGACGCATAAATACTCCTCATTAATAAAGCTAAGCATAGTGTTTGGGGATTTGCCTTAGTGGTAGAGCGCTTGTCTAGCAAGTGCAAAGACCTGGGTTCGGCCCCCAGATCCAAAAAAAAAAAAAAAAAAAAAAAAAGAAAGAAAGAAAGAAAGAAAGAAAGAAATAACGCTAACCATTAACTGTCCCACATCAATAATATACAGTCTATCAGTTTGTATAAGAAAACAGGATTATTTCTCCTGCATCCAAAAAGTACATTAGTTTTAGATACAATTGCATACTCGTGTTTAGAATGCAATTGAATGCAATTGCCCATATTTCTTTTTTTTCTTTTTCTTTTTTCTTTTTTTTTCGTAAGTATATTTATTGTTCATTAATTTTTTAAAAAAATCTAGAAGAGTTTCTGTTTATTTGTAAGTATAGAATTTTCATTTAAATGTATTTCTTTTTTTTGTAAGTATATTTATTGTTCATTAGTTTTTTATAAAAATCTAGAAGATTTTCTGTTTAATTGTCAGTATAGAATTTTCATTTAAATGTATTTCTTTTTTTTTCTTTTTTTTTGGGGGTGGGTGTTCCCCTCTCCATCCTCCCCCCATTACTGCCCTTTCCACAACAATCAAGTTCACTGGGGGTTCAGTCTTAGCAGGACCATGGGCTTCCTCTTCCACTGGTCCTGTTACTAGGTTATTCATTGCTACCTAGAGGTTGGATCTCAGGGTCAGTCCATGCATAGTCTTTGGGTAGTGGCTTAGTCCCTGGAAGCACTGGGTGGTTGGCATTGTTGTTCATAAGGGGTCTCGAGATCTTCAAGCTCTTCCAGTCCTTTCTCTGATTCATTGAACGGGCGTCCTGTTCTCAGTTCAGTGGTTTGCTGCTGGCATTCGCCTATGTATTTGCTGTATTCTGGCTGTGTCTCTCAGGAGAGATCTACATCTGGTTCCTGTCAGCCTGCAATTCTTTGCATCATCCATATTGTCTAATTGGGTCGCTGTATATGTATGAGCCACATGTGGGGCAGGCTATGAATGGATGTTCCTTCTTTCTCTGCTTTAATCTTTGGCTCCCAATTCCCTGCCAAGGGTATTCTTGTTCCCCTTTTAAAGAATGTATGAAGCATTCACATTTTGATCATCGGTCTTGAGTTCCATGTGTTCTATGCATCTAGGGTAATTCAATCATTTGGGCTAATAGACACTTATCAATGAGAGCATACCATGTGTGTTTTACTGTGGTTGTGTTTATCTCACTCAGGATGATCCAGTTCCCTCCATTTGAGTATGAATTACATAAAGTCATTGTTTTTGATATCTGAGTATTATTCCTTTGGGTAGATTTACCACATATCATAAGGCAATATTTTATATGCTAGAAAGTATACTCTTAGGAGAATATTTTTTTTGTAAATTTAATTTATCCATTTTCATTAGATTTATCTGAATGAATATGATATGATAATATGTTTAAATTTTTAGGTAACTGTGTGTTTGAGTGTGTATATGTGTGTTTGTGTTTGATAATTCAACTCTAATATGACCAGGATATTGCTTGAGTGATAATGATAATTTATGGACACTGAGAATTTCTGTATATACTTTATATATAAACTTTATATATCTATATATGTGTGTGTGTGTAATGTATATATACTTATATACATGAAAATATGTTCTGTATATTTTTTCAAAGCACTGTTTAGATATGTATACTAGATTAAGCCTTCTAATTGCAGTTTCAGCTTTTTCCAATGCTAATTTTATCTTATTAGGTGTCTAGAAAGAAATATATGGAAGCATGTGTCATCTCAACTTCAAATGTCGGTACACTCAATGTTATATCTTCCTTTTAACATGATTGTTCATCTTTGGTCCATAAATATATATATTTAATTTGCTCTATTTATATTAGAAAAGTGTGCTACATTCTATATATGTATTTGTTGATAACTTTCTCCTGTGAACAAATTTTATGCATAAATCACTTATGTACATTATTATAAAATCTAAGATCATTAATTTTTTTCCCAAAATCAAATACCATAATGCCTAAATATAAGAAGCATTTCCTGACTGTGGCTATTAACAAAAAATATTTCATATACAATTTCTATAAACTTATTATGATATTATCCATTAAAGTTTCTACAAGGAGTTGTCCAAATTTTAATAAAGGGAAGTCACCAATTATTCAATAATTTTTCATTCTATATTCCTTTAAATTGTAAAATACATTTTTTAAATAAGTCATAACAAAAAGGGAAATATTATATAGACAGCAAAAGAGACCAAAGGAAATTAGTACCAAACTCTAATATTTGTGTCAATATCAGAAATGGCAAATGACAATTACTGTATTATTAATTTAATGAGACAAAATACCATTTTTATTTAATAATTTTTCCTGAATATTTTATGTATTTACATTTCAAATGTTATTTCCTTTCTTTTTCTCCCATAACACCCTGACCGTCTTCTGTGAAAATGTTCCAAATGCCACCAATCAACTTCAACCTCAATTTGAAGCTCTGGCATTACCCTACATCGGGGATACAAACCTTCACAGGATTAAGAGCTTTTCTTTCTAATGAATTTAAACAGAGCAATCATCTGCCACATATGTGGCTGGACTCATGGGTCTCTCAATCTGTACTCACTAGTGGGTAGTTTAATCCCTCTAATTTCTGGTGGGTATGGTTGGTTGATATTGTTGTTCTTCCTGGGTATTTGCAAACCCCTTCAGCTCATTAAGTATACTCTCTAACAACTTCATTGAACCCCCCTTGTTCAATCCAGTGTTTAGCTACAGTCTTCCTCACCATTCTCAGTACGGTCCTGTCAGAGTCTCTCAGGAAATATCCATATCTGACTCCTGTCAACAAGGACTTGATGGCATCAGCAATAGTGACTGGTTTGTGTGACTGCATGTGGGACGGATCCCCACGTGGGGCAGTCTCTGGTTGACCCTTTCTTCAGTCCCTGCTTAACTCTTTATCCTTGAATTTCTTCCCATGAATAATTTTTTCCCTTCTAAGAAGTAATGTAACATCTGCAATTTGGTCTTCTTCCTGCTTTGAATTCACATGACCTGTGAATTCTTTCTTATGTATTCCACACTTTTTGGATGATACACACTTACATTTAATGTATACCATTTGTGTTCTTTTCTGAAAGGGTTACCTCACACAGAATGATAATTTTTGGTCTATCCTAAGAATTTTATGCAAACATTGTTTTAGATAAGTTAGAAGAACACAGATGTGTAGATGTACTATATTTCATTTATTCATTACTATGTTGAGGGACATCTGGTTCCTTTTTAGCTTCTGGCTATTATAAAAAAGAAAGGTTGCTCTCAACCTGTAGCATCATGTGCCCTTCATATATGTTGGAGCATCTTTTGGGTATATATAAAAGAAATGGGATTGTGGTATCCTCAGGTAGTACTATATCCAACTTTGTGAGAAAATTCCAGACTGATTTCCAGAATGGTTATACCAGCTTGCAATCTGATCAACAATGGATTAGAGTTCCTCTTTCTCCACCTCCTTGCCAGAATCTGTTGTGAATTTCTTTTCTTAGCCATTATGAGAGGTGTGCTGTGTAACCTCAGAATTTATTGACTTCCATTTACCTGATGGCTAATGATGTTAATATTCCTCAGTAGAGAATTCTTTGTTTAGTGCTATTCACCATTTTTGAAAGGGACTATTTGATTTTCTGGAGTCTAACTCCTTGAGTCTTTGTATAGATTGATTTTAGCTCTCTATCAGTTGGAAGATTGGTAAAGATCTTTTCTTAACCTATTGATTTTACCTTTTTCCAAATTCCAGTGCGCTATCCCTTACAAAAGGTTTATGAAGTTCCATTTGTCAATTCTCGATCTTGGAGCAGACATTTTGCTATTCAGTACAGTAATTTTCCCCACCTTTTCTTCTATTAGTTTAAGATTATGTTTCTTGTGGAGATCCTTGATCCACTTCGACCTGAGGTTTGTACAGTGTGATAAGAATTGATTGATTTCCATTCTTCTACATGCTAACCTCCAGTTGAATGGGAACCTTTTGTGGATAATGTTATCGTTCCATTGGATGGTTTAGGTTCATTGTCAAATATCAAGTAGCCATAGGTGTATGCCTTCATTTCTGGGCCTACAATTATATTACATTGATCTACCTGACTGTCTCTTTACCATTCCCATTCAATTTTTATTATTATTGTTCTCTAATACAGCTTGAAGTCATCGATAGTGATTGCCCCACAATTTCTCATATTGTTGATGAATGTTTTCTCTATCATGGGGTTCTTGTTATTCCAACTGAATTTTCAAATTACTCTTTCTAACTCTGTGAAGAATTGAGTTGGAATTTTGATGGTGATTGCCTTGAATCGGTTGATTGCTTTTGGCAAGATGGCCATTTTTACAATATTAACCCTGCACATGCATGGGCATGGGAAATTATTCCATCTTCTGAGATCTTCTTCAATATTTTTCTTCAGAGACTTGAAGTTTGTGTCATACACAACTTTCACTTGCTTGTTTAGAGTCAACCTGAGGTATTTATTATTTTTTGTGTCTATCTTGAAGGCTGTCATTTCCTTAATTTCTTCTCAAAATATTTATCCTTGAAGTAGAAAGCTACTGATTTATTTGATTTAAGTTTACATCCAGCCACTTTGTTGAAGTTGTTAATCAGCTGAAGGAGTACTCTGGTGGAATTTTTGGGGTCACTAAAATATATTATCACATCATCTAAAAATCGTGATATTTTAACTTCTTGCTTTCTAAATTTTTCCGTTTGCCTCCTGTTTTTGTCTAATTTTTGTGAATAAGAATTCCAGAACTATATTGATGGAGTAAGTAGAGATTAGGCAACCTTTTCTAGTTTGTGATTTTTGTGGTATTGCCTCAAGTTTCTCTCCCATAAGTTTGATGTTGGCAACTTTTTTTTTTAATATTGCTTTTACTATGTTTAAGTATTGGCGTTGAATTCCTAATATTTTCCAAGATTTCTAACTTGAAGAAATATTGATTTTTTTAAATTTTTTATCAGCATCTAAAAAGATGATCATTTGTTCCCACCCCCAGGAGTTTAGATAATTGATTCTTCTATATGCTGACATCCAGTTGAACCATAATTTCTTGATAATATTGTCTTTTTTCAATTTCATGGTTTTAGCAACTTTTTCAAAGACAAAGTGAACATAGGTGTGTGCATTCATTTCTGGATCTTCAGGCTAGGATATTTGGTGAAATTTTCAATTACATGGATGGAGAAACCAACACATTCCATGACAAAGCCAAATGTATACTATATCTTTTCCACAATTTCAACCCTACAAATGATAGTAGATGGAAACTTCCAACACAAGGAGGGAAACTACACCTTAGCAAAAAGTAGGGAATTAATCTTTCAACAAACCCAAAGATGATAGCCACACAATTGTAATTACTTTTCTAACAACAAAAATAACAAGAAGCAACAGTCCATTTCATTTAATATCTCTTATCATCAATGGACAAAATTCCCCAAAGAAAAAGACATAAACTAATGGACTGAATACGTAAAGAGGATCCAAGATTTTGCTCCATACATTGAATACATTTTAGAGATAAAGACAGAGTATCTCAGGGTAAAAGGATGGAGAAAAATTCTAAACAAATGTTCCCAAGAAGCAAACTGGAGTAGCCTTTCTAATATTGAACAACATTGATTTACAACAAAAAGGTATGAAAAATGACTAGGAAGGGAAACATACCTGTCAAAGAAAACATAATACTAAGATGAATTTTCAATTCTGAACAACTATGTTTCAAATGCAAGGACACCTAAATTCATAAAGGAAACATAACTATAGCTCAAAGCAAATATTGCACCACACGCAATAAATTGTTGGAGACTTCAATTCTCCACTCTCATCAACGGAATATTTATGGAAACTGTAACTAAACAGATATGTTTAAAATAACAGATGTTATTTTAATAACTTAAAAAAATCCAAATGGATTTAACAGGTATTTAGGTAACATTTCATCCTAAATCAGGAGAATATACCTTTTCCTATGCACCTCATTGTAACTTCTCAAAATTTGACCATATACTCATTCACATAACAGGCCTCAATTGATACCAGAATATTGAAGTAATCCTATGCATCCTATCAGATCACCATGGACTAGGGCTGCTCTTCTATATTTTATTATTTTTTGTATTTGTTTAAATTATCGATGATTTATTTATGTGGTATTTTTGAAACCTCATCTTTCTTGATAGATTGTCACTATGCAATAAAGACTGGGTTAAACCTAGAGGCAGTTCTTCCATTTTTGCCTCTACAGTTGCAAGAGTGAGCTCTCCATTCCAATCTTGGTTTAAGTACTACATTTTGAGTTAACTCTTTGTGCATACATTGCATTTAATGTTTTCCTGTTTGTTTGACTATATATTAGTATTACCTGACCTAACAAATTTGTAATTCTATAATGAAATTTTTAATTTCATAACTTCTGACTATAACTTTGATCTCATTTTGCTTATATTTTCTCCATTTTAAATGCATTTTTTCTTTGTGAATACTTTTCCCTCTTTATGAATATTCGTGCCTTTATGGGATTTTGTTATTGTTCAACAATGGAAAAATTCATTTTATTCACAGAAGCAGCCATATATGAAGATGAATACAAAAGTTAACTAGCTATTTCAATAGGATGGATTACTTATTAAAAATAAGAATCTCTGAAACAAAGAACAGTGATGAATTTCACACCACCCTTCCCCAATGATCCCAGCATGCAATAATGGCAGGTAGTGTGCTGTGCTCATGTGGTGGTAGGAAATAATTTATGGAAGAATAAAAGAACATACCATGGAAAATTTAAAGAATCCCTTTTCCCTTACACACAGATACATAATGGGATTATAGGGAGGTCAATACAAATAATTGAAGCGAAAGTAAACCATTATGTTGCTACAAAAAATTTAAGTCAAGGAAGAGTTTTAAACCATGGTCAACTATATAATTGTGAAAATTTGTTCCCAAAATTGTAGGTTGTTCCCCAGGACAATAATAGCTGGACTGAACCCACATTTTATGTATACAAAGTGGGGAACCATGGCCCTAATGGGAATGATGAAGACAAAAAACAAAAACAATAGCAAAAGAGTATATTAGTAGAAGAAAACCATTAATGCAAACTACCACAAACAACTTTATGTTCTAACCAGAAAAGGCACCAAAACTAAAGTCAAATCTGAGCACCCCATGTGAAGACAAAAGTGAGAGGGCCATGGAATTTCTCCCTTTCATGTTTTTCAGATACTTTACAGAAACAGGAAACTCAGACTGCTTTTCCATGATTTATTACAGGTTTTTATAGCCCTCATGTATTAAAATACCATTTGAAAGAATTGATAGCTGCTCTCTAGGTTTATTCCAACTTCACAAATTTCTTGGACTAAAGTTCCAAAAAGAAACTAGGCCCAACCCTGAGCTGTATAACTATGACAAGGCAATAATAACAGATATTTTCAAGGCCCAAGCACTAAAGTACTATACTATTCAGTACATTAATCCAAATTAATTCAAATAGCTCAAGAGAGTAGGAAGATACATCTAAAAAAGGGTTAGAAAAGTGTAGAAATATCAACTCCTTCCTCGTGTATGAAAGTATTTAAGGTTCTGCAGTAAGTCCTATGAGGCAGTATTCAAGTAGCAATGGGAAGAAAGAATTCATTACAAGACAGGAGTTAAACTAGCATGGTGGGTTTATATAAGAGAAATACTTAGAAATGAAAATGTCTTGTAAACTTAAAAAAAGATTTTTTTCCATTTTTTTTCATTCCAATCAAAACAGACATCCATGAATAATTCCCCTCTAAGGCTTCCATAAAACTGGTTAAATAAAAATTAACATAAACATTTAAAAATTTGAAAATGAAACAAAAAAAAAAACTTGCGTATGTTTCAGAGCAGGATCACAGGGAAATGAGATGAATCTGTTCAAGATGAAACCTAGAGTGGCAAACAGGATCTAGAATTAAGAACTGCATGAGAGGGGCAGTGGAGTAGTGACAGGAACATGGCCACGCTTGACAGTAAGGCTGGGCCCTTTACAGGAGCAAAGAATGAGGTAAGAAAATATTTCAATTAAAGCAGAACCTTTCCTTTCTTCTCACCTCAAGTATCCCATCCCTGAAAAAAACCCGTTTTGATAATAATACAGAAGAGTTATGGTATGTCACTCACTTCCCGTTTGCTTTTAACCCTCTCTCCGAAGTCAGGAAATATGAACATTTCGAATTTCCAAGAAGAAAAATTGATCGGCAAGTATATGGATGTCCTGTGGACCAAATGACAAACTGAAATACGTGAGGGCAGAGGAGGTGGAGACTGTCTCATTCCACAGAGCAGAAATGTGTCTGCCCAAATTAAGAAGGGATAAGGCAACCATAACAGGTAAACTAGTTCTCAAAACATTAAGCTTATTTACATTACTCATAACTATACTTAGTTCAAAGCACTTTCCAGCTCAATCTTCATTTTGAATCATGCTGATCTATCCTGCAATGTGTCTGTACCATCTTCTCTTCCTAGTATTTGGTTTCATCATGGGGATAATAGATGATTGTGGCTGCATAGGTGATGTTTTTATTTCTATATATCACTCCCTTTACGTACTATATGTGTAGTAACATTTAAGGAGGTTCATTAGGAGAAGGTATGAATGATTGATCTAAAATATATGGTTTAAAACTCTATTGAGATTATTTAGAAAATATCAGGAATTCATTCTCTGTAAATAATAGCTTCTCTCATATGATAAAGAAACAATAAAATTTTATTGTAGCCAAAATAATTCTCTATAATTTTAATATCTAAAGATACAGAAGAACATTGATATAATGTGGATTATTAGATCAACTGAACTGCATGTTCATTTATTTAAGAATAACCAGAATCATTGAGACGTTTCTGGAACATAATATAGGAACAAAAAACAAAGCATTGAACAAATAGTGGCAGAAGAACAGGGTCTTTTTGTTAAATGTAGCTTACCTTCAGATCCACTGCTTTTTTTATTTAGTAAAAATTCTATTTATATACTCTTCTTCAGTGTTTTTCATCCTGTCATTGACTCTATTTCAAAGCTCTATCCCTTAACTAGCATGATTATTAAATTTAAAACCAAGAATTTTGCGTGTGTCAATCACTTTCTGCATTTCCTTATTTGTGGTTTATTCTGTTCCCAATGGCCATGTTGTGTTGAAGTCATGAAGAATTTCTGGCTCATTTGATGAAAATTTTATGAAAGCATATATTATTCATAGTTGAAAAATGCTGTGCATATGTTTCATAGTAGTGGATATTATACTTAAACATCATCTGGATAAGGATTTTTTGCGTGAATATCATAACACGCTAAAATACTAAAGAGAAAACATAGAATAGCTAGATATTTATTAAATATTTTTACTCTTCTAGTGTTTGTAACTTTACAAAATATGAGCAAATCATTTCTTTCTGTTAAATTCATATTCATGAGCTATTACATTCTAATCAAACAGCTGTGTCAGCTCCCATAAAGTTGGAATAATGCTAATTGGAATCCAAAATGTTTGCAGTAAGTAAAAGGGCAATTTATTTGTCCGCATGTACTAAACAAGCATCTAATATAAGCATAGGTTTGCTCTTAATAAAATAAGAACTACCAGATATACATCTATTAAAGTAAATTTTTTGTTTTATAACAGCTATTAATTCATGGTCTGAGTAATGGCTTAAATCACCACACCTTGAACAGTAAATAGGAATTTCTAGTGAGTAAGAGGTTCTCTCAAGCATCTCCAAGTAAATCGATCTAAAATATATTCCTTTAAAAGTAAAAGGCGAAAGATTTATACGATCTGAAGAGAAACCAGAGTATATCCTTTAAAATTCTCCTAAATACACTTATCAGGAAATATTCCACATCACAATAAAAAACTCCAACATATTTTCATTTGCTAAAACAAGACATTGTCTTTCTTTCTTCTGGCCCTCCCCATAATCAGTCTACTCCCAAACAACATAAATTTCCAACATTGCTGTCTGATATGAATCTTTTTCTTTATCACTGACACTACTTCGAGATTGATTTCAAAAACATCCTTCAAATCATTCTGTGTATCATTTCATAATACATAAGTAACCAGAGTCCCTTAGTATGTACATATAGAGTTAAACAAACTTATTTCAAACTATTCAATAATTTCTTAGACATTTTACATAAATAAAAATTTATATCTCTCATATTGTTTCTGTAAGCCCATATGTGATATCTAAGCTTCAGCTTTATTTGGTCCTCTCTTCCATTACTTAATCTATACAAACTCCTTTCACATTTACTTTTTGTATATGTCAAGCTCTTTTCCTTTTTTTGACCTCATATTTATAGTAATATTGCCTGAAATATAGTTCATTTATTTTTCATCTAATTTAACTTAGCTGTCACTTCGTTAGGACAATCTCCATAACCTTATTTCTAAGATAGCTTCTTCAGTTATTTGCATAAAATAAACTCAAACACACTGATTTGTACATTCATTTCTTTCTTTTTTTTATACCATAATGCAATTTTTCTAAGAGAAAGCTCATAATACTTTTTATTCATTCCTTATCTATACCACTATTATGGAGCCTGGTACATTAATGGAGACTATTATTTATTACATGATTCAGTAAGTTGAAAAAATAAACTTTATACGATTCTTCATTTTATTGAACATGCATTACATCCATTGGTTAAACCATCATGAAGTATTTATGTGAGTTCTTCAATATATTACAATTCAATGACCTAGATGACATTGCCTAAACATTTATATTTGTCAATGATAGTCTATTTCATATTCAACAGCAATGCTTGTTGACTGAGCAATTTTCTCACCCAGGAATACTTTTGACATGAAAGAAAAAGATACCTAATTTAAATTGATAGCACCCATGTAAAAATGCCAGATGCCATCATTTGTGGTCCATCTCAGAAAATACAAAAAGATGATCATTCCTAGGTGCTTACTGGTCACGGACTCAAAATTCATTTGTGAGCTGTTTCAGTGAAAGATTAAAAACCAAGAGGACCCAAAGCTGTGTTTAGAGAGCTGAATCTGTACCTCATCTCTCTCTCCCCAGATCCCACCAGGAAATGGCTGGACTTCCAGGAGTGCTGGCACACTCAAGATCACAGGAGAGACTACCATTTTTTAGGGGGAACTGCCTGGAGCCCTCAGAACCCAGGAACAGAGGGGCAGTCTGTTACAGGATACTTCTGGTGTCTATCTATTCTATGTCGCTGAACCTGATCCACAGCACTTGGTACACAAGATCCTTCAGAAGAGAGATAGTGTCCCAGGAGTCCTGACACATAGGCTTACAGGAGGATCAGTCCACTGTTAGAGCCAGTAAAACCAGCTAATCCCAGAGAAAAAGAGATGGCAAGAGGGAAGTAAATTGCCTAAGCAATACAAACCAAGGTTACATGACATCATCAGAACACAGTTCTCACACCAACACAAGGCTAGGATACCTTCAACACAACAGAAAAGAAAAATAAATGTTTGTACTTCAAATCAATTAACATGATGATGTTGAAGGATTTTAAGAAGGAAATAAATAATTCCATCAAAGAAATACAGAACAACAGATATATAGAGATAGAAGCCCTTATAGAGGAAACACAAAAATCCCTTAAACAATTACAGGAGACCTTAAGGAGACAAAAGGCAAATGGATAAAACTAGAAAATATCATCCTGATGGAGGTAACACAAACACAAATAAAGGCACATAGAATGCACTCACTTGTAAGTGGAAATTAGCCTAAGAGCTCAGAATATCCACAAAAAACTCATATACACTCTGCAGCTCAACAAGAAAGGACAAAGAGGGACTGTATCAATCCCAATTAGAAGGAGGAAGAGAATTATCCTGGGAGGCATATGGAGGAAGGACACTGTGTGGGAGAGGGGAGTTAAATGGAAAAACAGAAGAGCAGAATAAGATGTGGGAAGGGACAGGAGAGAAGCACAGAGGACCAGGAGAATAAGTATAGAAAAAAGGAACATTGGAGGATGCTGTAACCTCTAGAATGTCCCAGATACTATGGCTGCAACAGGTTCTCTGGACTCAACAGTGATGACATTAGCCAACATCAACAACAACAATGAAATTGAACCTGCAGACACCACCTGCAGTAGATAGACATGACCACAGTGTAAGGATTTCTTATTAAATCATAGTTATCCGTGTCTATTGAAATGCAGGAGTAAATATGGAGCAGAGGTTGTAAGAAAGGCCATCCAGAGATGTGCAGACACCAAAATGCACACTGGTGCTGATGCTGAGACATGCTTGCAAACAGGAGTCTGGTATGTCTGTCCTCTGAGAGGCTCTGCCAGCATCTGATTGATACAGATGCAGATATTCACAGCCAATCATTGAAATGAGACTACAGATACCAATGTATGATATAGGGGATGGGATGAGGAGCTGAAGGAGACTGTAATTAACAACAATATAAATAACCAGACCCCTTAAGGCTCCCATGGACCTACCCACCAACCATAGATTATACATAGTCTGCTATCCTACATATGTAGCAGAGGACTGCCTCATCTCACGTCAGTGGAAGGGGAAGCAATTGGTCCTTTGGATGCTTGATGTCCCAGAGAAGTGTGATTCTAGAGGGATGAGGAAAGAATGAATGGGGCTTATGGAGTCACCCTCTTAGAGACAAAGAGGAGGAATACATGGAGGTGGGGCTTATGGAAAGGAGTAATATTTGAAATATAAACAAATACAATGGTTAATAATACTACTAAAAAAGGAGTGGTATTTTTCATACATAACTTTACTGCACAGGTTATCTTGGAACCTTTATTATTGCCTAGATGCATATTTCTTCCTACAGTACCTGATACCTTGTTTCTCTAAGGAGTGTAGCCTTAGATCTTCCTCTTCATTCAAAGAAGGCATAACACTTAACTCCATTCTCCAAGCAAGGGTGGTTGTAGATATGTCTGTAAAAGGCAGGAGGCATTTGAACAATCTAATTGTGGGTCACCAAAAGAATTATTTATAAGCAAAGCTTGTAACACAAACAGTTTGTGTTCAATCAACTTACCAGTATTGAAAGCATCCGATGACTTCTGGCCAGGCAACTGCATACAATGTCAAGAGACATTTAGAATTTCAATATATGTGACTAGAGAAAATACTTTCCATTGTGTAGCCTTCTCAATATTTCAAAAATATCATCACGGAAAGAATATTAAGAGCTTTAGGACAAAAAAAATAGTGAGACATCAAGGTAGAAGCGTCACAGTAACACCTGAAAATCACACGGAATTCTAATATCAATCATATGCATTCTATGCTCTATTCAAATCCTATCACATGTTCATTCCCTAACACAGTCAACCAGTGATTTTCTAGTCCCTGCAGTCTCTGAGGAGCAAGGGTCTGGATCAGCCTTTCCCGTTCGGTTATGAGGTTCCAAGACACATCACTGCACCAAAGCTGGTGTAAGAGGCGCTTGACAGCACAGACTCCTAAGCACCCTTTGCCCTTTCCATTCATGTTGCTCCTTCAGGAATCAGTTGTCACGACGTCTGACAGTGTGCACAAAACAGGTAGCACTCCGGACTCAAAGGAAGAGAGTCGACATGGTTCCTCCTCATTCAGAAAGCTTTGATGATCTCACCGCTACTACAAGCAGGACTGACAAGTGAGGCATCTCCTGGCTGTGCCGTGCAGACCTCACGACTGCCCCGTGCAGACCTCGCGACTGCCCCGTGCAGACTTGGATACTGTCCCATTCAGACCTCGCAACTGCCCCGTGCAAACCTCGAGACTGCCCCATGCAGATCTCGCTACTGACTCGAGCAAATTTGAGGACAGCCCCTCTCGAGCTTTGGTTGTTTCCTGAGATCAATGGTCACTAGAGATTTCCCTGCTTGGCCTTACGGACTTGTCCACAGTTCTCGGGAGAGAGAGACAGAGAAATACTCAAAGGATACAGCTCACATTAGGCTCACCAAGACTCACAACTGCCAAGTACTTTCACTGCCCCTTCATATGGTAGTGTTTAGAGAGGACAGAGATCCTCATCCCGAACTTTACCCTCTGACAATGCACCAACAATTTCCCAGCCTTTATGGCCTGGGAACCACTTCAGAGTCCCCCAAAATGATTATAACCCCGGAGTGCAAAAGGGGAATCAGTTGAAGGATTCCCAGCCTCCACATACTGGAAGCCCATTCAGTGTCCCCCAAGCGGAGTATAACACCAGACTCCAAAGGGGGAAGAACTTGAGGGTTCCCAGCCTCTGCCACTTGAGAATGCCTTCAGTGTATCCCAACCGGATTATAACATCCTACCCCAACAGGGGAAGCACTTGAACAGCAGAGACCCGAGCGACTTTCCACCTCCGGGATTACTTAGATGTACTCGGCACAAGTTCAGGTGCTCAAAACCCTAGGAAGACAAGAGATTCAAAAAATCTGATGCTCGTGTTACATAAATCCTTCAGAAACTAAAAAATCATATGAAGGGTTCAGTCAATAAGAGGGCCCTAGATCCCAGAAGGGAACTGACAGAGAAGAAGAAATGGACTGTTCCACTTCCTCTGACGGTTCCTTAGGGCATGAGTAATCGAGTGACCAAGGATAGTAGATTACTGAGTAACCCACTGGCATAATATATATGTTGTATGTATGTAGTATGTGTATAGTATGTATGTGTGTAATACGTGTATATATATGTAGTATGTATATATGTATGTATGCATGTATGTATGTATGTATGTATGTATGTATGTACAGTCATGTGCAGTGACCCACGGAGATCAGAAGAGGACATCAGACTCCCTAGAGTTGGGGACCATCTGATATAGTTGCTGGGAACTGAAACCAGGTCCTCTGAGGGGAATGCAAATCATCTTAACTGACATTATTTCAGTTTCCCATCATTTGTGAAACATCTTACCATCCATTGTGTCTTGTACAATGCAGTGTTCATTTCTTAGTGCAATGGTTTACCTTCACTCAGACTGGGTTTGACGTTCTGTTGAACATGTAAGTCTGGAATGGCAGAATGAAAGTGTGTGGGTGCTGCTCTGATGCAAAGAGGGACATTGCACTAACTGCCTCAGTCACTGTCTCTGTTGGCCTGAACACTGCAGCATGTGCCTTCTGCAAAGTCAACAGCTTTCGGTGTTGCCTGAGCTGACAGCTCTTGCAGCCTCCTCTAGGTCCTGCTCTGTACATCCACAGGGTATCATCTTGAGGGATCCCTGAAAGGAAATCCCTGATAAATATTCTCAGTGTTTACTAGAACCTCAGGCTAAAGCCCAAACACGTGGTTGGGAAATAAAACCAGCTCCCAGTCAACCACAGCCTGACATCGGTTCCTATTCATCCTGCCTGCCATTCAGCCCACTAACACTTCTATTCTGATAGGGTAAATGATGATATTTGTTTTGGGACCCAGCACATTCCAGTGTGGCCTTCATTATAACCACTTACATCTGAAATGACTCTTCTTCCAATGGATAACACAGCCTGAGGAGCCAGGAGTTAGGATGAAAAGAGAGGCTGGTGCATAAGCCAGACATTCACCCTGTCTGCGATATTGACTAACTTCATTAAATGATTAAAAAATGTATAAATAATTAGAGAAGTTCGCACCCGAAGAATGGATTAGCACTTTCATGTTTATAATACCTTCACTGCTCACTATAAGCCTCTACTACCTCCAGGGACTCAGATAAGCCAGAATTCATTCCCTGTTTCCACTCTAGATAAGGCACAAGTAATCCGTCGAAAACTGCTAAACTGAGACTTGAGGAAACCTGTTGGAGACATCACTTCACGAAGCCAGATGCCCTGGCCAAGACCTTCGAGATGGGTCTTCACAGAGATGGCAGATTTGGAAAGACAACAAGGTTGAAGACATGATGCCTTTCTTGCTAAGGAATTGGAGACCTGACCTTCAGAGAAGATGGCTTCAAAGAATGAAGTCTTCAAGCACCTCTCCTTATAACAAGTGCTTGTTCCTATGGGGGTTTGGGGGGCAGCTGCATTTCAACTCAGGTACTGGAGAGTGACGGGTCCAGAACTTCATGAACTGGCTCAGTGTGGGTTGACTTAGGTGGAGAACCACTAGCTTCCTCACATCAACTAGACCAAGGAAGGATGGTCTGCTCTGTCTCTCTGCCTTGGAAAGACACCTTCATCCCTGTTGTTCATGCCCAAGGATTCCTATGGTCCTCACCTGTTTGCTTATGAGTCAGCTGAGGTATGTTGACATACCTCACTTTGTGCGAGCATTCCTTAAGAGCTCTAAACCCCCAACCCATCCTGTACACTCCATCTCTATTTTTCTATTTAGCTTGATTTATATTTCTTCAACAAAACATGAGCAGGAAGTAGATTTCTCAAATGGATAATGCTTGCAGTCTTCTAAAGTTGAGGTCCAGGTGAACAAAATGAATTGTTGTCCGTACCTTACACAGACAGGTCATTGTGCCTATTTTGTTGGCTTTCGATGATGTTTAAAATGTGAGTTTTTGGGTCAGGAAATTACAAAATGGTAGCAACAACGAACCATCGTGTGTCTCTGTTAAGGTTTGTTTTATTCAAAGTGACAAATGCTCCGCCCATCACTCCATATTTAAGGAGGTACAGAGGTGAGCTAGGTCCATAAAGCGTTGGGCTTAGGACCCAGGGCTGGTGGTTGTCTTCCACAGTTTGTCCTTCAAATATATCTTGCCCTCAACCTGTTATATCTGCAGTTTACAACTTGTGTGAGTCACGATCCCTGTGAGAAACTTCAGTCTCCAAAGTGATTACCTACTACAATTCATAACAGAAGTGAAATTACAATAATGAAGAAGCAACAAGAATAATTTTGTCATCAAGGGACGTAACAACATAGGAACTGTGTTAAAGGGTGGCAGCGTTAGGAAGGTAGATCACTTAATTATAGTCCAAGAAAGAATGTCTAGCTATGGGCCAAATAAACAAAATACAGTATTTCCAGCATGCCAGTAACATGGGATTAAATGCAAGCTGGGGAGATAGTTTTGTGGGATGCAGTGCCTGCTGTGAAATTACCAGCATGACAGCCCACAACTCATGATTGGAGGGATAATGACAGGACACATGGTGGGTCCTATGGCTCCAGCCACATATATAGCAGAGGATGTCATTGTCTGGCATCAATAGGAGGAGAATACCTTCGTCCTGTGAAGGTTCATTTCCCCAGCGTGGGGGAATGCCAGGGTGTTGAGGTGGGAGTGGATGGGAGGAAGAGCATCATCATAATAGCAATGGGGGCTGCTGTAATAAGTATACAAAAATAGACTCTAAGATAGCTACATGTGATACTCTCCTTGATTGTATTTATCAATGTTATGTAGTATTGTTTCTCACAGAGAGAATAGATCATCAACGCTGACCATGGCCACACCAGGTCTGTTTGAGGGTCCATGCCCTCTCCAGGCTCTGTGGATGGAGCCAAGAGAACCATACAGGGCTTAGTGAAGCACTGACTCTAATTCACATGGCCATGACATGAAGAGGGAGCATATTGATTCTTCTTGTTTTTGCTATGACAAAATACAAAGCAAAAACTTAACGAAGACAGGAGTGCTTGTTGAGAGGAGTCTGATATGGATGTCTCCTGAGAGGCTTCGTCAGAGCCTTACTGATACAGATGAGGATGCATACAGCTAATCATTAGACTGAGGAACAGGACCCCAATGGAGGAGGAGTTAAAGAATGGACTGGAGGCGCTGAAGGGGGTTGCAACCCCATAGGAAGAGCAACAATATCAACCAACTAGACCCCCACCTCCCAGAGCTCCCAGTGACTAATACACCAACAGAAGGGTACACATGGAGGGTCCCATGGCTCCAGCCACATATATAGCAGAGGATGGCATTGTCTGTCATCAATAGGAGGAGAAGCCCTTGTTCCTCTGAAGGCTCACTTCCCCAGTGTGGTGGAATGCCAGGGTGTTGAGATGGGAGTGGGTGGGAAGAAAAGCATCATCACTGAAGCAGGGGGAGAGAGAAGGGGAGAGAGGGGATCCAGGAAAGGGGACAACATTTGAAATTTAAATACATAAAATTCCAATAAAAAAGAGACAGGAAGTGTTTATTTTGACCCATTGTTTTAGTTGGTACTATCCATCATGATGGGGAAAGCAGAGCAACTCGAGTGTGATGGTCACATTGCAGACCTGGAGTGTGTTCACATCTTTCTTTCTTTCTTTCTTTCTTTCTTTCTTTCTTTCTTTCTTTCTTTCTTTCTTTCTTTCCTTGTTTTAAATTCCATATACAGGTGTTTCCCTTGCTTTTATGTATCTGTATAAAAGATCCATATACAGAAGCCACAAGAAACTTAGGGAAGAAAAGCAGGTATAGCTGTCCAATAAATGTTGATTGCCAAAGGAGAGGAGGGTCTTTATGTCCTCTCCCATCTGTAATGAAGTGTTGAGTGGCCTAGTCTTGTGCCCATGACCATAGCCACAATAAGTTTAAGAGTTCAATGACTAGGTAAAATCTAAAAAATATCCTTTTGCTGTCCACTTCCCCATCTTCTGGTTCATATATTCCTTTCACCCACTCTCTCATGATGTTCTCTGAGCTGTGGAGGAGAAGACTTAGCTGTCCTATTTCCACATGATTAGTTCAACACCACTGATTCCCAACACTTTGTCCAGTTGTACGTCTCTGCCCATGGTAGTCAGAGGCTTCTTCTCTGATGAGAGCTGAGTGCAACGCTGAGCTGTAGATACAAATATGGATATTTGGAAGGAAGTTCGAAAATGTATTTAGCATTAGGTTCTTTCATAGGGCCTATATCACCCTAAACATAGGTTCTTGACGACTTTACAGAACCTCATGTGGAATATGCCTTGTATCAAATTGGAAAGCCACTGGTTACTCCCATGACTGTGATGCCACTAACACATTATGGGCACATCTTACCTGACATTTTACCTTGAATGGTTCACCCCCGATTAAGGTTGTAGATGATTTTCTCCCCTAGAAGTATACATAGCACTTTCTTGAACCATGAAGGCTATCTATTATAGAGGATGATTCCACCTCAACTTCACATTTACCCTTCTGTGACCTGTGAACAAAAGGATTCAGTACCTTCAGAAATAGTGTCTTACCATCAAGTTCTGGAGGCCTACAAAGAACAATGTCAACAGCCTGTAAATTTGTTAGGGCTTTTGTGATCTCGCTGGTCAGCAACTTTCAGGAAGACATCCCACATCTGGCACTGTGATTTTTGCTTAATTTTGGTTTTCTGTTGCTCTGATGATACACTCACCAGAGCCAACTTGGGAAGAGAAATCTTTATTTCATTTTATCTGTTCCAGCCCATCATCAAGGAAAACCAAGACAGGATTGTGAAACAGAAGCTACAGCTACAGAGACTGCTCAGTGGCTTTCTTCTAAGCTCACATTCAACTACTTTTACAGAGTCCAGACCCACCTGCATAGGGCAGTGCTGCCAACAGTAGACCAGGCACTCCAACATCAGTTAACAGTCAAGGAAATTCCACCTAGACGTACTCATGGCCAATCTGACGGAGGAATCTCCTCAACCGAGGTTCTTTCTTCCTTGAATAGCCATCAATGACTAGACTAGAAATCAATGAAAATAAAAAAAGAAAAGAAATCAATATCTTCAGGGGGAGCTTGGCTTTTCCATGGAGGGTGCCTCCATTTGAACTCAACAGTTGATTTTGTAAATATATTCTGTAACACAATGTTTTATAACCCCTCTCACCAAACCCTGTTCTAACCTAATCACCTAAGGGGAGATGGAGTGGAAAGTAAGTTTTAAAAAAATAATTGGAGCAGAAAGAAATGCTTCTTGGAAATAATGCAAAAAAGGAAGCATTTCTGCATTCTAGATGCTTTCCTCGCATCATCTGTGCAAAGATAATGAAAACCGTTACGTTCCAGTTACCATAATTTCCAATGTTACAAATCATATAAATAATACTGCTTATCATTCATAAAACACATTGACACTAATCGTTTTGATGTGTTTTTTTTTAACTCACTCCTAATGTAGATCTGATGAACTGGAATTGTTCGCCTGCTCATTTATACATGAGGGAAGTGAGGTTTAAACTTCGAGCTAATTTCCCATTACTCTAAAGTAATAAATGGCAGAGTAAGACATCCACACCTTCTCTGGCTTCATGGCATGGCCTTGTGAGCAATGCAAGTCAGTGTACCTTGGCAGGGAATTCCAAGGATCAGTACATGGCAGCTGAAAGTTGTCTTGGATGCAATACTGGGAGTAAGGCTCAAGTCAGCCAAGCCCCACCTCAGGATTCCTGAAGCAGAACACCAGAATATGTTAGAGAGCGAGGAGACTAAACTAATCATCTGGTTGTCCTCAGCAGGTTGTATACATCCATTGCTGAGGGTTCATAATTATGTTGGTCTTTGTGGGGATGGAAAGGAACACTTATTTAGATCGCCACCTCCTACTATGTGCAACTACAGTGGGGGCAATGCCTTAAGTCCAAGGTTTTTTGTTTTGTTCGTGTGTGTGTGTGTGTGTGTGTGTGTGTGTGTGTGTGTGTGTCTGTGTGTGTGTGTGTGTGTGTGTGTGTACATGCATGCAAGTGCAGTGTATAAAGTATGGACTAATCCATTTCTCTTCTACCTTATTCATTGAAGCAGCATTTCTCAGTCAAAACCAGAGTTCACCAATATGACTACTCTTGACAGCTATCTTGCCCTGGGTATCTGCCCTAACTCTTCCTCCCTGGACTGGGATTCTATGTGAGCAACAAAGCCTACTCATCATTTACCTGAGACCTGTGAGCCATCTCCTCATCTGCTAAGGTTCAAGTCCCGGTGTTGGGCCCATCTCCTTTACTTTTGTTTTCTTATTTTTTTTGTCTTGGTCATAATATCAGAACCAGGTTAAGGTATGACTGGCTCACTCAAACGATCACTCAAATCCCTACAAACAAATGTGTCCTAATAAGGAGGAGGACCCTGCTGACTCTTTGTTCTGTAAAGTCTTACCTTAACAGATGAGTTAAAAGATGGGATTATTCTAGTAGGTGATTGTGGATGCTGTTGTTGATGTTGAAGGAGGCTGGCAAATGAGGGGCCACAGCTGTGTCAATTATAATAAGATACAAAGCTGAGTGTGGTAGTGCATACCTATATTCTCAATAGTCGCAAAGATCACTAGTTCAAATCCAGCCTGGGCTACATAATAAGTCCAATGGAAGCCTGGGCTATATCGTAAATCCCAGGCCAGCTTGGTCTACAGAATAAGTCCATGTCCAGCCTGGGCTACATAGTAAGTCCAAGGACAACCTGGGCTACATAGAAAGTCCAAGGTCTGCTTGGCCTACTTACATGACTCTTCTCCAAACAACAACAGTTTTTTTTTTTTTTCTTTTTTGGTTTCTGTCTCTTCTATTTCCGGTACACCGATACCAGTGCTGTAGTTTGGAGTTGTGGAGGAGAACTTTCGTCATGTCTGATGGTCCAGGATCTCCCAAGCAGCATGGCAAACCAAACAGTGCAGCAAACAAGTCCCTTTCGATTGTTGAAGAAAAATATGACACATGGGAAGTTCTGTCTGAAGAAATGGCTCTAAGATGAGACAATGCCTCGGGAGACTGGGCTTGGATCTTGTGCTAGTTTCCTCATGATAAAAACAATGATGTTCTAAACCACATTCTGTTTTGGGAATACAATGCTGTGCTTCCATTTCAACACTGCATAATGTCCATATGGCAACCCTGGAAATCTTGTCTGATATTAAACAGATTATAGGAGAGACAAGTTGAGAATACACACTGTCATTAAAAAGGGATTATACGATGAATTTTTTTTTTAATTTTTGTCTGTCGTACCAGGTTCAGTGTTCTGCATAAACTCTAAAACACAGCAATTACGTTTTGTTTTTAAAATTGCCAAAGAGAATGGACCTTATACTTTCTATCTAGGTCTAATTGAGACGATGAAATACCATTCCATGCTTTAAAAAAGAAAACAAATTGTGTTTCATTGTCTTTTTTTGTTAATTTCTTATTTTTAGTGTTTTGGGGTTCATTTTAACAATTATTTTTTTCATTGAATTAATTATTTTCTTATTTTCTAGTGTAGATAAAAATTTAGATTCTAATCTAAGAATTATTATTTTAAATAAAGTTTCCTTTTAGCACCGTCATAGTTATGTCTCACATATTTTGATAATATGTTTCCTATCTTCTTCTTTTTTTTCTTACTGTTACATAATTTAATTATTTCTTGACATATGTATTACTTGTGAATGTGAAATTTAATGTTTCTAGACTGGGAGACTCCTGTTGTCTCTCATTGAAGACTTCTATTTTAGTTTTGTTGTATTAGCAGAACAAATCCCTAGGGGCTGGAGATGCAGCTCAGTGGACAGAGTGCTCACTTGGCTCTCACACAGCTCTGGTCTCTACCTACAGTGGTGTGGTGGTACATGCCCATAGTCCCATTACCAGAAGGAGAATCAGGAGTTCAAAATCATCCTTGGGTGCATAGTGTGTTTGAAGCCAGCCTGGGCTACATGAAACCTGTATAAACATATATGTCCCAAAACACATCTTTTCTTAGGCATTTTCCACACTTTGTTCTATGGTTTCTGAGTGTCTGAAAAGTCCAGGGGTACTTGAAGGAAAAGGACAACCTGGTGCTACTAGGGACTGTTAGTTCAGAGACATTGCCTGGTGAAGCCATCTCATCCTAGCTGGTTTCTGCCTGCCTCTGTTGCTGATGGGCTGATGTGTGTCCACAGCTTTACTCATTATTGCCCTGCTTCATTTTTAGCTGGACCCATTCTTGCTTCCTGGTGAGGCTGTGATGGAGTAGTGACACAAAGAATTGGGGTCTCCTTCATGCCCACTGATTCTCTCAACAATAAGGTCTTTCTCTGTAGAAATAGTTTCTCTGTTGCATACATTATCAGAAATAAATAAAACACTCTTTTGTGTTTTATTTTGACACTGAGTTTCATTATGTAGGTAGGGCTGGCCTGAAACTCACTTTATAAACCAGGTAGGCATTGAACTCACAGAAATCACCTTACTTCTGAGTACTGGGATTAAAGGGACATACCTGGCTCCTTCTTTTTTTAATTTGTTTTTTTAATTTTTCTCTATGGTGTGTGTGTGTGTGTGTGTGTGTGTGTGTGTGTTTTGACCAAAGAGTCTATCAGATCCTCTGAACCCTGATCCTCTATAAGAGCAACCAGTGTTCCTATGCAGTAGGCCATCTCACCAACCCCTTCTGCCTGTTTTGTAGGTTTCTCATTGACGACGCTTGAATCCTGGCTTTAAAATCCTTGTTGACAATTCTGACAATGGTTGTCTCTTGGTGTCACCACCAGGGAACTGGTTTTTCTCCTCTGCTTTTCATTTAGGGGGATTGTCATGGTGTGACGTGATTTCCATTTTGACATCACTTGTCTAGATGTCAGTAGTCCTGACACTGTGGGTACAGTGGCTGTGTATCCTTCATAACCTTTTGGTGGTGTATTGGTTTTTTCTGGGTTTGCCTGATTGAATAAAAGGAATTATAACTCCACTTCATACCAACAGACATATTTTAGAGGGGTCAGGAAGAGTGGTTCTCAACCTTCCTAACACAACCTTTTAATACAGCTCCACCAACTGTAACATTATTTCATTGCTACTTCATAACTTTAATTTTGCTATAGTTATGAGTTGTAATGTAAATGTCTGGAATACAGCATATATGATATGTGACTCCTGTGCAAGGGCAATTTGAGCTCCCAAAGCGGTCTCAATCCATGGGTTAAGGACCACTGATCTGGACTTAGTGGGATGCCCTTACCGACGTAGATGGGTTGCCCAGTGTTGGTGGGGAGGAGTCTCCATCACTTGAAAGCAAAGGATCTTTCAAGATCAGGCTTTTTCCTGGGTCACTCTGTAATAGTGGACACACTCCTGATGGTTACTGATGTATCAAGTGACTCCAGGCAGTTTTCTTTCACATCCTCGAAGATGAGGATTCTAAAAAGGGTTCTGCTAGACAAAAGCAGTGGCTGAAGCTATCCCTAGTGATCTTTCCCTTTACCTAATGGCTCCTTGTCCACAAAAGGCCAACAGTAGATGTCTGAGTCCATTCTAAGCTGCAACTTTCCAATCTACACTCTTCCTCTGTGCTATTTCTTTAACGAAGAGCACACATGCTAAACCTGAACCCATCTTGTCTTCAGTCAGCACTAACAACCTAGTCCTCTCTGCCAGCTATGCTTTCCCATATGACCCAGCTGCTCACAATTCTGAGGCATGTTCATGCTTCTATGGACAAACAGAATGGCACCGATTGGCTAGTGTATAATGACACAGATTCTGTATTATTATGATTCAGAAACCTGTAAATACAAGATGAAGAGACCATCGGCAGAGGAAAGAGTTCTTGTGGGATGTTGTCACCACAGAAGGGATCCAGTGGGCTAGGAATAAAAGAGAGGGAGCCAAACTACTTTTCATAATTTAACCTTTTTCCACAATAGCATCATTAATGGATCTTTATTTGTAGGTCACATCCCTCTTGACCTAATCAATTCTTCACAACTACATTCCCACTGGGGATTAATTTTCAGAAAATAACTGTTGGGCGATCACATTCAAACCAGAGATGATGGTGAATATTTGGAAATCTATAGTGGGGGTGGGTATTATTCTTCCCACGTGGTGTACCCTTAAGATCTCTAACTACCTCATTCCCCACGGTAGCCTCACTGAATGACATGAATTCCGGGTTATTAATGAGGTAAAGAAACCAAAGCTCATTGCCATATCCTGTCACAAGTATCAAGCTTGCAACAGCAAGAGCCCAGTGGGAAGGAAAATATGAATAAACTTTATCGTATCTCTAAAGTATAAACCCCCAATTTAATCAAAACATTGTTTTAGACTCAGCTCTCTTATATCGATATTCTTTAAATGTACAAGTCAGTGGGCTTGCTTGTGACTCCTAGTACAGGTTTATACTGTACATTAGCCATCTTCTTTCTCACAACTCACCACCATTTCCACCTGCACATACACACACACACACACACACACACACACACACACATACACACACACACACCCTGCTGCTCCCCTTCCTTTTCCTAAATGCCCAATTTCACATAATATCCCTTACTAAAATCTAAATTTTGCAATCATATGTTTGAGTCTGGCTTGTTTCACTTAACATACTCTATTTTACAGTTCCATCCATTTTTCTGAGAACAAAACCCTTTGCTCTTACACATAGATGAAAATCACATCAATGTATATCAAATTTTTTAAGCCATTCATCCAGTGATCAACAGCTAAGGTTATTCCAATGGCTTGTCTATTGCACACAGTGTGGCAATCAGAATGGATGTGCAGGGGTACTGGTTAGTTTTTATTGTCAGTTTGACTCAACCTGGGAAAAAGGAGCCTCAGTTGAAGAATTGCCTCAATCAGAACGTCCTTTGGCTACATTTGTAAGGATTTTTTTTTTGATGATTGATGTAGAAGGGTCTAGCCCACTATGCATAGTGTCATCCCCTATGAAGGTGTCCCTGGGTTGTATGAGAAGGAGAGAAAGCTGAGTAGGTCATGGATAGCAATCCAGTACTCAGCATTTCTAAGTTGTCTCTGCTTTATTTCCTGCCTCTAGAGTCCTGCCTGAGTTCCCTGCCCCTACTTCGCTCAGTAACAGACTGGTACTTAGAAGCCTAGAGTGTGAAAATTTTCCTCCTCAAGTTGATGGCTATGATGAGATTACTCTTCTTGTTGCCTACTTGTTCTTCACTTTTTTGAAAGTTCTGTCTGTTTAATGTTCTTAAAATGATGATATCACATGTTTTCTCATGGGCTCTCTGTCTCTCACCATGTCTCTCTCTGTCTCTGTCTCTGTCTCTCTGTATTTGTGTGTTTGAGTGTGTATATGTGTATGTTTGTGTGTGTGTTTGTGTGTGCATGTGTGTGTGTTTGTGTGTGTATGTATGTGTGTGTGTTTATGTTTCTATGAGTGTTTCTGTGTGTATTTGCGTATGTTTGTGTATGTGTGTGTGTATGTGTGTGTGTGTGTGTGTGTGTGTGTGTGTGTGCTTTCCAGTGTTAAAAAAAATCCTCAATGCTTTAAATCTCTGCAGGTGCCTAGAGAAGGAAGATTAAGAGGAGAGAGGGGGAAAATTCATGTCATTTGAGTTAACCCCACATTGAGGTCAGCCACATAGTGGACCAACAGTCACAAATGACAGAGTAGTCATAAGAGCAGAGAGAGAGTAAAACTCAAAGTGTGAAGGAAAATGTGCTTAAAACTACGATAGAAGAGAGAAAAAGAAGACGGTGCACTTAGAAAATTGGACAGATTTTAAAAAGCTGCCATAAGTTGTTAAGCTCTAAGTACATTTAAAAAAATTATAATGTTAAAGTGGAAGGGAATTATTGGGAAGAGGGAAGGGATGGTCAGAGTGTAGTGGGGACAGGGGAGGGTTCTGAAAGGAATCCTTTTGAAGATATGAAGAACTATGTGACACAAACAATTAAAGTGGCCTGTAATTTACAGGTAAATCCCATACTTACCTGGATCCAGTATTCTGTCTACCCATATTTCAAAAACAAAATTACCTCATCTATTTCATCCTGTTTTACTGCATTTGATCTAATAAATTCCTTGTAATCAGAAGTGCTGATAAATTTTAAAGACATTTAAAATATGACTGGTCGATATCGGGTTTGTGATAAGTTTATTCCGAATTTGGAAGCAGGTCCAGGAGCTAATTTTTCCTCGCTCTTTGCAAAGAATCCATAATTCATGATTGTCATTGTCTTCAATACAAGGTATTTAATCCTGTCAAATTCCAGCTTTGTTTGAATAAAAATGGCCCTCCTCTAATTGTGGGTTTTGATAAAGCTAATTTTGTTGTTCTATCCTGTGTGCTGCCTCGGAGAGAGAGCCTAGCAATATTTCTGATATGGAGAATAATTTAAAGTTAACCAAAGAAAAGATAGGAGCTGGGAAAATAACCACCAAGGATGTTGGTGACTCAGAAACCAAAGAGTTTTTCAGAAAAATAAAAAGCATGAAAAGAGCTACTTGGGCAGACTGTGACTCGAGTCATCAGAATATTTGGGTGGGGACTTTATTTTGGTTCACCAGGAGGCTACATGAGAAGCTAAAACCTAGATGCTGGAAGTTTCTAAGCGTAACTAGGGAAGGAACTGGCCTGAGAGGTTCTATGACGTAAGCAGAGCCTGGATGATGTCACAGAGCACAAGGGCAGAGGTTGCGCATCTCTTCCACTTGGAGGCGCTAGACTACTTTGAAGGTGGTTCACTATCTTCACAGCGGTGTGTGAAAGCCAGTTCAGCTACTGAACCCCACAACTGTTCAACAGCCTTTTGGTGCCTGACCTGTTTCAGAAGACAGAATCTGGACGACTAGGACATTTTCTTTTGGTAAATACGTTAATGAAGATAACTTGGACCCTTGTAGCCCAGAAAGCTAAAAGTTTTCCCTCTTACAGCAAGTAACCTTACGTTCTAATGTCTTCCACGTTTGAGAGCTAGGCAGATGGTCTAGGCTAGTCAGTCTCCGGAGTTTATTATTCTTTGCTAACAATATCTAATTCAAAATTCTACTAAAATGCCAAAGCTCCTCTCTGTGCCTGTGTATTTTTGGAGAAAATATATATATATATTTTTTTTTATGGAGCTGAGGACCGAACCTAGGGCCCTGTGCTTGCTACGCAACTGCTGTACCACTGAGTTAAATCCCAACCCCAGTAGATATTATTTCTAAATGGCTATTGTTGCCTACACAAAAGACTCTTGTTGCAGTCGAAAATGCAACAGCTTCGGGGAATAAACCTGGGGCTGGGTCAGGAAGCACAGTAGAGAAAGCCAGTGGACTGCTGTGCTTTGTCTCTGGGCAGATACTTGTGGATGTTGCCAAATAGCTCATAGTTAGAGGGTAGAGAAGGGGTGTGGCCACCCTTCTGGCTCCTTTGCTATCCTTTCTCTGTTCTGCTTGCTTAAAGTGGGGACAGGGGTACTTAATCCCACACTGACCTAGCCATTCAAGGAGATGTTCCTCAGCATAGGCAAAGTGCCTCGGGCTGAAGAAATGTGTCTAAATATGTTATTCTGAGCTGTAGAGAACCATTTTTTCATTTTCCTTTGAACTTTAGATTTTGATTTATGAGACTGGGTTTTTCTGTGGGTAGCTTTGTCTATCCTGGAACTAATTCTGTAGACCAGCCTGGCCTTGATCTCACAGAGGTCTGCTTCCCTCTGCTTCTGGAGTGCTGGAATTAAAGGTGTCCTCCACCATTGCCCAGCACTTCTATGAACTTCTGATTATGACAGCATTAGATTCAGATGCTCAAACCTGTTTACCATCGCCTTCCTCACCTGCTCCAAAGTTCTCATAGACAAGAGCCTTGGTCCAGCGCCCTCCCACACCCCACCCCCATTGTTATTGCAGGTACTCATATGACAGAGGAACCAGCATTGTGTCTGGTTTAAGCAGGTGAGCTCTTCAAACCCAGGCCATGGGAAAGTATGAAGCCTGAACACAGAACAATAGCCACAAGACAGTGGACCAGGAGTGCCGTGGCCTACCACACTAGGTCTACAGCCAAGAAGAAGAGGGTGTCTGTGAGGAGGATGAGCACACCATCTTTCCAGAAGCGGAAGAGGAGGAGGCCTTCTCCCCAGGCACTGGGGAACATTGTGGGCTGCAGAATTTCACACGGATGGAAGGAAGGTGATGAGCCCGTCACCCAATGGAAGGCCATAGTTCTAGATCAACTGCCAACAAATCCCTCTCTCTATCTGGTCAAGTATGATGGAGTTGATTGTGTCTATGGACTGGCACTTCACAGCGATGAGAGGATTTTAAAGCTTAAGGTCTTGACTCACAAAGTTGTGTTTCCTCAAGTGAAAGACGCCCATCTCGCAAGTGCCATGGTTGGCCGTGCTGTGGAGCATAAATTTGAGGGCAAACATGGCTCTAAGGACAACTGGAGGGGGGTGGTCCTAGCCCAGGTGCCAATCATGAAGGACTGGTTTTACATCACCTATGAGAAAGATCCAGTCCTATATATCTATCAGCTCCTGGATGATTACACAGAAGGTAATCTCCGTATCATTCCAGAGATTTCGCCAGCAGAGGTGAAGTCAGAGGTTGACAGGGACATCTTAACAGGTCAATATGTGCAGTTCACCAGAAGTGATGGGTCCAAAAAGATCGGCCTAGTCATTTACCAAGTTCTAGCCAAGCCTTCCGTGTACTTCATCAAGTTTGATGGCGACGTCCACATCTATGTCTATAATCTGATGGAAAAGATCCGTTAAGGTGAAATTCACAAAGTGAGGGGACATATATGGGGAATTTATAGGATTGGGGTGAAAATGTTTGTTTTTCTGTGTTTCATATACCCAATGGCCTTTGACAACCCCATTATCTTTTCCAGTGGAATTTGTTTTTGCTCTAAAAATTAAAATGTGTGATGTGACGTATTGTGTGTGCACACTTTTGTGGAGGAGACTGGCTATGGTGGATGGAACATTGAGAGGAAGCCAGAAAGTTCAAGGCTGTGAACAGTAAGTCTAATGTCACATACGCTAAAACAAACAGGACTGAGCTGAGCTGGTCTGGTCTTTAGAGAGAGGAGAGAACTGGAGATGAGGCTTAGAGGAGCAGGGATGGCACAGGGAAAAAAAAGATGGATGTTTAGGAAGCAGAGGAGAGGGGCCAGAAATAGATAGACTCTCTGAGTGGAAGTTTGAGGGCGAAACAGATAGTTGGGGAAAGAGTGGTAGGTAACAGAGAGGTGGTCTTGGAACTCAAGGGGAAACCCAATAAACTGATCCAAGCAGACTCAGAATCAGAGAACATCAGGGATTGTTTGACTAACAAAACCTAATGAAACCTGTTTCTCATATCTAGATGTATTATTTTTATTTATCTGGGTAGGGCAAGGCATGAATACAGGAGACCACAGTGACAAGAATAGTCAGGTCCCCTGGAGCTGAAATTAAAGGTGGTTGGGAGCCATTGGACATGAGCTCAAAGAACAAATCCAAGTCCTCTTTCAAAGCAGATGAGCTCTTAATCCATTGGTTATCTCTCCAGGCCCCTAAAGTCATCTTTTAAAATAAATCCAACCTTCACATGCAGAGAAGAGACCAGGATGAGGGTAAGAAAAAATAAATTGATGGTGATGTGGAAGAAAGACTAAAGAACACATGTAGGAGTTGAGGACACTGAGGGACGAAGGAATTCCAAGATGGAGTTCTCAAAAAGTGAAGCAGGAGACCCAGGAAGAACAGAAAGGGTCTCGAATGAGTTGAACTTGGGCCACATCCATATTGGTCTCTTTGGTTCCTTAAAGAACAGCCAAGCTATCACTACAGAGAGTGGATGTGAGGTGGTGGCTTCCACAGAGGACATTTTGACAAGGATAACTCAAGAATAGTGAATGCCAAATTAAGTTTATATCTATCGATTCCTGAAAGTGCCATAAAGCCCATTATTTTGTATGATCAGTAAAAAGAAATTTAAAAAAGAACATGAGGATGACATGAGCTTATGTCAGGTATTACGTGGATCTTTTGTTTAGCTTCCCTGAGCACTGTTAGACTCTGTTGGATCCTGTAATATTTTTGAGGTCTCTTCTGAATGCCCCTAGATGACCACAAAGGGCTCCTGCACTGGCTTATCTTGCCTGGCTCTCCTTCGACTGGATGGCTTCCTACACACCTGTGGGCCCTTTTACCTTATCTAGCCCCAGGAAGTTCCCATCTTTTACTCACATGAAAGCTTATCCTCAGAAAACTCTTGATGGTGTATCCAATGCAGAGGTGCTGATCTCTCCTATGCCATTTGCCGTGACGTTAAAATGCTTTGTGGTTCCTGACCATGTAGCTCTCTCCTCCTGAGAAGCCCCTGTGCACTCCATGGGGTCTCTCTGAGCCACATCTACACTCCAAGTGTTTCTTTGTAGGCAACCTTACCTTCTACTCATTCATTGCTGTTTCTTCTCTCAAGAATAAGTTTCTCATTGTAGGACTTGAAAATATTTTCTATCGTTGATTAATTCTGCTGTTTGGAATTTTTATACTGGCTGGTTGTCTACCGGTTTCATTTCTGCGAAAAGACACCATGACCAATGCAACTTATAAGGGACAAAATTTTCTGGGGGGGGTTCTATTTTTTTCAGAGTTGGGGATCATACCCAGGGCCTTGGGCTTCCTTGGCAAGCGCTCTACAACTGAGGTAAATCCCAAACCCCAAGGGACAACATTTAATTAGGGCAGGCTTTCAGGTTCAGAAGTTCAGCCTATTTTCATCAAGGCAGGAATCATGGAAGTATCTAGGCAGACATGTTGTTGGAGAAGCATATCACCCCCACAGTGATATGCTTCCTCCAACAACGCCACACCTACTCCCACAAGGCCACACCTCCTACTTGTGCCACACTTACCATGGGAAAATCACATTCTAAACACCACCCTGATTTTATGCCAACTTGAAACAAGCTAGAGTCATCAGAGAAGAGGGCGCCTCATTTGAGAACATGCCTGTATAAGATCCAAATGTAGGGCATTTTCTTAGTGATTTGTGGGGGAGGGCCCAGCCCACTGTGAGCGGTACCATTCCTAGGCTGGTGGTCCGGGTTCTATAAGAAAGCAAGCTAAGCAAGACATGAGGAGCAAGACAGTAAGCAGTGCCACTCCATAGCCTCTGCCTCAGTTCCTGCCTCCAGAATCCTGCCTGTTTGAGTTCCTGTCCCAACTTCCTTTGGTGATGAGCAGCAATGTAGAAGTGTAAGCTGAATAAACCTTTTCCTCCCTAAATTGCTCTTTTGGTCACAATGTTTCCTTACAACAATAGGAACCCTAAGTAAGACAATTTCTTACAGAAACAGTGTATCTAGTAGAGCCACAGACTCTTACCTCATAACCACAAATAGAAAGTTATAGACATTTTGTTTTAATTTAAAGGTAAGGGTTGCTCATGTACTGATCTGTGAAGTTCTAGGTTGCTTCCTTCTCTCGGTGATGAATGTCATGATCAAAACTACCTTGCGTAGGAAAGGGTTATTTGCCTTACAGGTTACAGACCATCACCGAGGGAAACCAGAACAGGATCTTGAAGCGGTAACAAGGACACTGTTTGTTGGCTTGCTCCCTGTCTCAGCCATTGTTCTGTTGCTGTGAAGAGACACCATGGACAGGGCAACTGCTATAAATAAAATTATGTAATTGGAGGATAAATTACAATTTCAGAAGTCTGGTCCATCATAATTGCAGGGAGCAGAACACTGGAGAAATAGAGAACTACTGCTCTGTAAGCAGAGAGAGAGAGAGAGAGAGAGAGAGAGAGAGAGAGAGAGAGAGAGAGAGAGAGACAGAGAGTCAGAGAGACAGAGAGAGAAATTCTGGGAAAACACTGGGCTCTTGAAAAATCAAACACCACCATTGTCAACATACCCACTTCCTCCAATGAGGACACACCTCTTAATGCTTCTAATCCTTGAAAATATTGTCACTCCCTGTTAACTAAATATTCAAATATATGACTGTGGGAGCCTTTCTTATTCAAACCGCCACACTCCCCATGTCTTGCTCCATTACTATTTCTTACAGCCTAAAAGGCTATTCTTTTTATACATGACTACTGATGAACTTGCCCATAATGGTGGGCCCTTCCACAATAATCATTAATCAAGAAAATGTTCCATAGACTTACCCAAAGACTAACTATTGGAGGCAGTTCTTGAATTGTTCTCTCTTCTCAGTTGACTCCAGATTGTCAAATTGGGGGAAAAAAAGAGAGAGAGAGAGACCCAGCACCGTAATGTTTCTCTTACTCTATGTTACATACTCACCACCGGACACTCTCTTCTCTCAGCGTATAGACCTACTTCCCTGTATGGCAGAACTGAAGAGTAACTTCTGTCACCAACATGAATACTTGAGGATATATGACAAGAAATGAATACATTCTACAGCTCAAAACACCAAGCAAAAGCATTTTAGTGTGTGCTACACTTACTGGGAGACTGTCAGTCACTAGCCATTTAATGGGTCACAGTAGACCACAGAACCAAAAAGTCACAACCTACATATCATCTCCTCTCAGCAGGAGACAAAACCCTTTCTCAAAACCCATGAATATATCTGTACGCTTAGATTTTTTCAAAACCTACTTTATTTAGGGTTCTAAAACACTTCAAACACCCTTCTAGCCCACCAACCAGAGGTAAGAGAGAGAGAAAGTTGATAGGAAAAGGTTGAGTGTTGTGGACCTATTTAGAAGTAATTCTTTGGGGTAACTCCAATCTTCATTGTGCAGTACTGTCCAATAGGAGATGCAAAAAATGAATCAGTAGCAGTGCTTTGATCTGGCAGAGACCACAAGTCTCTAAGAAACCAAAAGAAGCAGCAGAAGCATTCAGAATCAGCCCGAATAGCTCAGGTTTTTTTGTGCATTTATCATTGCGGAACGAAGACTATCGAAGACCATTGAAGCCTTGCTGGTGTAGCAATGTAAAAATGTCATCTCCCTCTCTGTGGGATTTCATTTATGTTCTTCATAAACGTCCTGTCCCCATTCAAGCGTGAGCTCCAGCGAAATATCATATGCCTTCTCATGTGTCTGCTTCAGCAAAATATCCTATACTAACATAACTTCCAGAAAAACATCCTGTGACAAAAGTGAGTTTCCAAAGAAACTAAATTTTTTACACTTCATCTAGTCTTATCTCCCACTTGGCCCTGACATCTCAAAACGTATTATGGAAGTCTTGCAAGGCTCCTAGGCCTCAGCTCCATCAGCAACTGGAGTTTCTGCAACTGAACTCCGTGAAACTCATCCCCTTTCATGAGCACAACCTTCAGTTATCCCCGCAAACATTGTGCTCTCTCCATCTTTGCTCTCAGCCAATAGCTGTCCAACTTACAGCCAACTAGGCTGTGACCAGAAAAACCCTCATCAAGAAAGCCAATGACTTTGACATGATTTTTTTTTCCCTGACGGAATGGAGTGTTCTGCCTGTATGGTTAACCTGGTGTCTGAGTCATCTGTAATAAAACCCACTACTATTAAGATCAAAATCACAGGAACTATGACAAATAGCAAATCACACGACAAGCATCATAGTTGACCAAGCCTTTTCTGCAGCCTTATTGAAGTATAATGTACATACTTAAAAATCCATTTATTTTAAGTGTGAATTTTAATGATTTTATAGCAAAATTTATAGCTTCCTTCCCTTTTTTAATACTCATTTCCCACTATTTCATATGATATCGAAGTCTATTAAAAACACAGAAGTGAAGTCAGGAGAACGAAAAGAGGAGGAAGCAGGAGGTTCTTGATTTGCTAAGACAACAGATACATTGGCAGAATCGTCTGGATAAAACCACTTGGGATACATTGGGTCTTCTCTTAGCGTGCAGCCTCCAGAAAAAGAGTTTAAAGGATTAAGTCATGGGTCCTCCTACATCATATCCAGACCTGACCTGGTATGGTCAGCATCACTTTGGCCACTTTCATGTTAATCCCATTCATCACTCTTACAAGTTGCCTAGCAACTCACATAGTTAACAAACTTATTTGGTTCATGGTTTCATAGGTTTCAGTCCATGGTCACATGATCATGAAAGGGTCACGATAGAGCTCAACTGCTAATCCCACTGGCATCCAGGAAGCATCAACACTAGAAGAGACCAAGAACAAAAAACACCCTCCAAGACATGTCGCAAATGACTAAGTTCCTTAATTTCCTACCTCCTAGTTTCCTGCCACCTTCATACACATCCATCAACAAATGAACTCATTGATTACAGCACACAGAGTCCAATTGCTTTTCATAGTCCCACCTTTGAACATTGTACTGGGAAAATGTGTATCTTAAACCCATAGGGTAGGGCCAGAAGGTTGTGTCAGAGGTCTAAACTTCACCTCACATTAGAAACAGCTGGGTAGGTTTTTCAAAATCTCCTATTTCTTTCTGGTACTGAGCTACACCATGTCTGCATTGCAGCATTTTGTCTGCAATCAATTGTAAATACGCCCCCCCACCATGTGTTGGTTTGAATGTAAAATGGGACATCACTAATATAGACACACAAGTATATACACAGACTCAAAGTGAGAGGCAAAAAGGGAAGGAGTTGAGTCTTAGGAACCCTCAAGGAAGAGGGAGTGGAAATATAAGATACAGATGTTATCGAGAACCAGAACAAAGCATTGTCTTCTATACAAGACAGGACCACTAGCCTCAGCCCTAGCTGACAGGAAAGGGAGAGTCAGTTTTCTACAAACATAAAGATGGTGATAAGCTGGGCAGGCTCCAGTGGCTTGCCCAATGCCCATGAATTTATGGGCAACATAAATGACTTGAGTGGGTTATTACAGAGGGGAGAAAGAGAGCTTGAATTTGGGAAAAGGAATTAGGTGTATATGGAACTGGGAGGAGTTGGGAAGAGAAGTGAGAAGTAAATTCTATCATTATATAATGTACAAAGTTCTCAAGGAACTAATAAAAGTGGTTTTTAAAATACCATATCTGTACTGAACACATACAAACCCTATTTCTTTACATCTCCTAAATAACAGCCCCTCATCATTTCATTTCATTAAGTACAAAAGTAATTCAGAGATTATTTAAAATGTAGGAGGATCTGGGGAGACAGCAGAGGGGTAGAGCCAAGTGTGTGGTCACACTTGCAAACACCAGTGATTGGTATGGGAACAGGAGGATGATGGTGGCTTCCTGACAGTGAGCCTCACCTCAGGTTCAGCAAGGGACCCTGTCACAAGGGAATAAAGTAGGTAGTGAAGGAGCAGAACACACTCTACACTCCGCCATC